>NW_022882974.1:0-600000 GCF_011952255.1 Bombus vosnesenskii | reverse complement strand
TTTTCAATGAAATCACGTGCTCTTTACTCTACGTACCATCTACTGGAGCTTCATAAACGCGTACAATGACCTATGGTTAAAGGTCATTCAATGCTAAAAATCAACAATAGGAAATAATTTAATTTATGTAAGCGATCGAATATTGAATTTTGTGTATTGGTGGTTCATTAATTTACCAATACACTGCTACTTTTGAAACATTCAAAGTGATGACCTTAAACACCGACGTATGCCTAAAGCGATGCAAGAGGTGGATATCACGGCGTATGAAATTTCGTTCGGATTAATCGCTGAGCGATCTACTGTTACGCGCCCTTTTCATCTCCTCTTTGGCTGTCGACATCTCACTATACACTTGCTGCTTTAATTTTCATCATAAATAAAAATCCGCGAATAATCTTGAACATAAATGCGATACGCTGTGATATCCCCCTTTAGAATCGCTTTAGGGTATGCATGGTGGAGGTCATCCCTTTGAATATTTAAAGAAGCAGAGTACCAACACATTCATAAATTGTCGTATAAAATAACGTGTCCGATCGCTCACATAAAGTAAATTATTTTCCTTTGCCACTTTTGGTCCTTGAGCGACCTTGAATGATCTTCAGCCATAGGTGATTGTACGCGTTTTAAAACGACCTAAATGGTGTGAGAAGAAGCCATTCCATTTTCTATTTTATATTATACATCACGTGTTATTCCATTTCAAAGAATTAAGTTGACCTTTATACGACCTTTACGCGTCCACTTATCAAAGAACTATTTACATAAAATTAAGTGCCTCTCGATACTGTGCCAGTTTGTACTGACACGTCTTCTTCTATTTTCTGTATGACAATAGAGGGCACCAACAGAGACTATTGTTTGGCTAATAAAACGTTTGAATAGTGGTAGATTCGAATATTTGAGATTTTCGGGTAGTAGAAGTTCCATTATATTCGCCATGAGGTACGATATATGTAAATCTATCGAATTGGAAAAAATTATACGACTATACAATTGTATAGAACAAGTAAGTGTAATGCACGTGTTTTTTGTCAAAAAAAAATATGGTTGCGGGCTTCGTAGCTTGTTCGTAGTTTTTGTAAGTTATGCGCTCATTGGTCATAGAAATGGAATTTCTTTCGTAAGTACAGAGAGCTGTTACATCTATCGAGACATTTTAAAACATTCTGTATCGCTCGGTATTTTAAATTAATATAACGTGATATGAAATAATGTAATATAGCATAATGTGATATAACTTAATATAATACCGTGTAATATGATATCACGTGTTATAATATTATAACGTAATAGAATATAACATAATATAATATAGCGTAATATAATACAACGAAATACAATATATCACGTAATATAATATAACGTGATATGATATAACGTAATATAATATAAGATGATATGATATAACGTGCTATAATATAACGTAATATAATATAATGTAATATAATATAACGTAATATAATATAATATAATATTATATAACGTAATACAATACTAAATAATATAATATAACGTAATATAATGTAATGTAATATAATAAAACGTAATACAATACCACGTAATATAATATAACGTGATATGATATAATGTGCTATAATATAACGTAATATAATATAATGTAATATAATATAACGTAATATAATGTAATGTAATATAATAAAATGTAATACAATACCACGTAATATAATATAACGTGCTATAATATAACGTAATATTGTAGTATCGTGGAAATTAAGATATAAATTTTTCCCCGATTACTTACAACTTATTAATAGTGAATTAAATATACAAATATAAATTGGACAGAAAACGATGTTTGTTTAACTGAAACTAAATGCGATACTTGTATCTATATCAAATAATTTTACAGTTATTTGGCAACTCTCGTCACAACGAATCTAACACACACACTCTCTCTCTCTCTAGTAACTCTAACAACTGACAACTCGATCAATTCTTTCAACTCTACTCTTCAATGCCTCGATCAACTCTTTCAACTCTACTCTTCGATGTCTCGATCAATTCTGACTCTCGCAACACACACACTTTTCGACTCGCATACTCTGACCTCTCGCCATCCCCCCTTCGTACCGAAACACGAAACCGTTCTTCTGCTCTAACGTCGTTTATTGTTCTTCTCACATCACTATAAGAACTAGGTGACTTTAATCACATTGACGCTCTTAAATGTAAACGAACCACAGAAAGACGACGTACACGGTTTTTTCTCATTTCAACCGACCTCTAATTCAAATTACATTACGATATTACAATATAATATAATGTAATATAATATAACGTAATATAATATAATGTAATACAATACCACGTAATATAATATAACGTAATAAAATATAACGTGATATGATATAATATAATATGATATAACGTGATATAATATAACGTAATATAATATAAAGTAATATAATATAACGTAATACAATACCACATAATATAATTATAACGTAGTATAATGTAACGCGATATGATATAACGTAATAGAACATAACGTCATATAATATAACGTGATATGATATAACGTGATATAATATAACGTAATATAACAAGTGACAAATTTGATAATTAATCGGAAGGATTAATCAAAGAGGATAAGATAAGCAGAAGACAAAAACAGTAAAAAGTGCTCAATTCATACTAAATATCGGTAGATGTCGTGATGTGTAACTTATGGTCGTTTGTGTTTTTATTTCTTCGTTCTTAAACCAAGAACGTGGATTTTGTTCAACACGTGTATGCATTACGTGTAATTATAGAGGCCGGAAGAGTTAGAAGCTTGCTGAAAATTATTTCTTTCTGGATCAATATATCAACCTATGTTGCACATTGACGTTTCTGTCGAAGAAGTTTGTCCCAAATTTCCCATATATAATAAAACAACCCAGTTTTATACTACGCGTCTATTCGATGATACAATACTACTCATCCTGGTAAATGGATTTAATACGACATACATATGCTGATTTCAATACCATAATACAATAATGATTTGATTCCACACGAATATAATTATTGCTCATTGATAATAGGGAAAAAAGTAACGACAGTGTTTCCAATTCATTCTATGTACACGTAGGCATGTTTATATAGATCCATTTATTTTGATCCATTTGTAGCAACACCATGTGAATATCAGCGGAATGTATACAAATACAGTCGGCAAAATCTCTGGCAACAATTTTTTATATTATCAGCTGATGCGTTAATGAACATTCACATTTTTAAATTCCTAAATCTAAGAAACTAATTGTCTACTCAACTTGATAATTTATTGTAATTAATGTTTCACTTTAATTAGAAGGTTTCATTCGGCATAAAATTCAGTTCCAAAACGGGACATAAATATTTTTCTCGTTTTCTGGCTCACCATTAGAAAATCTGTCTCTGTCAATTAACGATCCTTCTTCCAATTCCATTTCTTCTCGGTGTTTAATTTTTTCCGTTGTTTAATCAATATACTTGCTATTATTGGTAATAATACTGGAGTTGAGAAACGATTAGCCATTTTGAAACACGTGTTTCGACGTTGGTGTCACACCATAAACTGAGAGGTATCGATGACGTGATGGTAAGCTGAAACTGATGCAGATTTCGTGAAATTTACGCGTAGACGCATGCATCGCAACGTGTATCAACGAGGCCTTAAGGTTTAACGTACACAATTGAGTTTTGTCACGCGAACGTTTCGATATTAGATTATATTGTACATACAGGGTATCGTATATAATGTAGTCAATCCATTAGAGCGGTTAGGTTGGGGTTAAGTTAGGAAAAGAGATGATTCTACGTGGAAAACTAAATCGAAAATGTAGAATAAAATTCGTTTTCGAGGAAATCGATTTTGAAAATTTATCAGGTGCACTTGAACATAGCTAATTCCTTATTGGAGAGAAACAAATAATCTTTAATAGGTTATCTTACGTGCAAAAATAAATGAAAAGTGGAACTCGCTTTTCGCGTTTTATGCTCCTTTTAAAAAAAAGTGCAATTCGAACACGTTTAGATGAGAATTAGCGCCTAGTACTCGTCATGATGATAAATTCACGTTCATTTTTCTTGGAAACAAAATGTATTGTGTAATAGAATGAAACATTTCATTCCACATTTTCGCTTTATTTTTACGTACATAATAACCCCCTGTCGATTATTTACTCTTGTAATTCCGGAATTAGTTATGTTCGCTTATAATTAATAAATTTTCAAACTGGATTTTCTCGAAAACGAAGCCTTGGATAAAAATAATTTTTATCTTATGTTCTCTACTTATTTTTAGTGTCACTTCCTAATTACTTGACCACGTTATGCGGAATATCTCGTATAAGAAAACGTATGCGAGCAGACGAGTTTGTGATTATGCTTCTCCAGTTCACATCGGATACTACCAGTTCAACGCGATATCGCGTTTCTTCCTATAATCGCATATTCTATTGCTGAAAATGCTATTTCCTATAAGTGAGAAACGTATGTGAGCTACTGGTTGTACTTACGTATTTAGACCCCAGAGTATATTAAGTCGCACTTTTCAAACTTTAAAGGTGGGCGACCCAAACTTGTAAAAGTGTTGCAATAAGATATGGACTTAATATAATTTATAGGTTATTATGTACGTATCATGTGTGTACTCCTTATTGGAATTTAGGTTCTCAACTATTACAATTTCTCAGCTATATGTTCTAGCGTCGGATGATTTAAATTTGTTGCATCGTTTCCTTACTTCCTATTTACTTTTCTATGCTTTAAAATTACTTAAGTTAAATTTACGTAAGTAGTTAAGTTTACATTTACACTTAGCTTTTATACCTATATAGTGAATACATGTATAAACTTAGTCACTAGGTTACTTAAGTTACTATATTTAGTACTTTTGCTAGGAACATTATACAATATAACATACATATGTTGTAAAATATAGAACATTATAAACATTATGAAAGCTGAACGATTCGGAACGAAAAAGTTTTTGTCCTAGGGAAAGGTGAAAAATTTGATACGAGAAACATGTAGAATGTTGTATTTTAGAAAAAGTGGACTTAATACATCCTAGCGCTGGGGTCCAGATACGCGTTGTTTTCGATTAGCAGCGTTCATAATAGCAGGTGTATTCTGCACTCCTTTGTTCACTACTCCTCGTCAGTTGATGTGTGTGCAAAATTCCAGTTTTGCATATTGAGGTTAGATTATTTTAATCAACGTTTAAAATGTCCCACTTACCATTCTGAAATTGTAGAAAATTTATGTTTTATCATTTCTTTTGTGGTTTCATTGCTATTTTTTTCTTCTTTCTTTTAATTTAAAATATATAGTCACTATTTCAGCCAGTCTAATATAACGTTGCTGAAGAGATAAAAAAAAGACACGGGTATTTTCAAATATAATTTCAAATATTTCAACATACTTTAAAAAACGAGAGAAATGTTACATAGGACGTTTTATCTGAGGAGAGCAGTATACAAGGCGATCATCAAATAATGCAAGCCACCCAAATATCTCTTTCAATTCTTGAGATACAAAGAAACGTTCGAAACAAGAGTTGTTTGGTCCTGACAGGGCTATTATGTGATGGAAAAATGTTTTTTCGGGTGGATTTCAGGTGTTTACAGGTTTCGAAGGTCACTCTTACTTTGTTTAAATGAAACTAGAAACTTAAATGAAAAGTGGATCCTCGGCTTTATCGACAAAAGAGCTCGTTCCAGCCATCCACGACGTGCAACGTACGTTGTCCATTCAAAGATCTCTTTCGCCAATAAAGCCGAGAATACACTTTTTCGAAGCATTCGCAAAGAATTTTTATTTTTCACTTCTATTTTTTTCGCGTCATCGCGCCCGTAACCTTGAGAGACCTTAAGTGACCGTGATATTTGAATTCACGCTGAGAAGAGCTACGCGACCGTAGATTTTTTTTCTTTTTTATTTGGAAGAATTTTACAATCAATGTGAATTATAAGTAAATTATTCTGGTGTGGTACTATAACTTGAATAGTGAGCGTTTATTGTATGTTTGATTCTAGTTGAATCTACTGTTTAAATCTAGAGGGTAAACGATCGTAGATGCTCAAAGATACATAGTTCTGTTTAAGAAAATGAAGGTGACCTTTAAAAACTGTAAACACGACCACGTAAGAAAAGATCTCTCTGTGTCTCAAAAATTGCACGAGTTATCTAGCTGACCTCCTTTTGGTGACTCACCCTGTATATGACAAATGTGTATGTTTGAAGTCTGGGCACATATTTCGTATTAAAAGCAGATTACTTCCAACGTGAAACATATTTTTATGCGTTCATTATTTTATACTTTGTTGTCTATCAAAAGAGATTGTGTACACGGCGACATTTACCTCGAGGCATGCCTGCAGACGAGGTTTCATGCGTGGCGAACTGAATTTCATGAGATCCACTTATAAGAGTAGTATGGAGTATAGTATAGTACATTTTCCAAGCATAAAATAACATTCCTATGGAAAAAAGTTGCAATTTGTTTAGATATAGTAGCTCTCTCTCTTGCAGGTCTGTATTGAACAGCAGAAAATACCATATATAAAAAGGAAACGGTCTCAAAAAATTAGCTGATTGAGGTTAGGTTGGAGTTAGATTATAAGTAATATTATACTACATTTAATATGGAACATCTGATTTTGTAAGCCCACCAAAAAGAGAAACGTGCTTTTTTTTTAATGAAACTAACGTTAAAACGCAACAAAATTGATAGATGTTCAAATACGGCGAGTTAAAGAAATGATATCTAACATGGAACACACAAAGAAACAAATACATTATATTACATTAATTTTCTTTGCCTTCTACGTGTTGAACGTGTGAATGATGCATCTGAAACGCATCTTCGTGATACCAATGAAAACATCGAACTGGACCAATTTTTCACTACTGTCTATTTCGTAGTTGCCGGCACAAAATAAATATAATTCTGTATGATCATTATCAGTAACAGTATCATGTTCCATAGTGGCTACATACGTATTTCGACAGAAAAATAATAATTACACTAAAAAGAGAATTAGTTTAACGGTAAAGTTGAACACACAAAAACAAAAATGTTTACAAACAAAAACAAACAAACACGAGCTCTGAATACGCTTGTCTTTTGCTTTTAACGAAATATTTTACATTGTAGTTTGATTGTGACGTAGATTGATTTTGTTAGTTACTTACCGAGATATTGCGGTGCTTCATATTATTATTATGTATTGGTACCTCGAGACGATTTTACATCCCAATATCTACATCGCCAGTACAAAGACGCTTACATAACCTTAAAATAATTTCGTTCGTCGCTTTATAACATGTGGTTGAATTCGTATTTTTAGTAACTACAACGGAATATAAAGGAAGATATAAGATGACCGTTAAAATACTTAAGGTCACCTTGATATCTCAGAAAATATAAAATATCGAAAAATCAAAGTGTATTCGTCTGATCAGGCTCTTTGAATATAACAAATTTCGCTTCAAGCATTTCTTTGACAAAATCACTAAATAACGAATTATTTCAAGCGGTAATTTTTATTGAATCGCCCTGTATATTATCAATGTGTGATATTTTTTAAAATTCTTCCCAACATAAAAAGATGGTTTTCTGTTGCATATACACATATATATAGGTTTTCACAAAAGTATAAGTTGTTTTTCTTCGCCTCAAAAACAGTTTTCATCCCTACTTTAATAATTTGCGTATAAAAAAGATACAAAGATGTATGATGATCCGTACAATCCACGGTATCCATGAACCACCGTAATTCAATACGACTTGAGGTTTTTGTAGTTTTTACGTTACCTTCGACATGACATATATCCGATAGGGTAAAGTTACAATATCACGTTACAGGTGATATACATACGCCCGTTAAAAAAAGGTTAACAAAGTGCAGTCAGGAGCTTAACTAAACAAATAATCACAGATTTCGTATAAATAAGTTTCTATCGCTATTACCGTCGAAGTATTTCATTAAAAATACACTTAATAGAAATACAGTGGAACAAATACATCATTTATTCAAATCGGTTGTCGGTTATTTCGGATAACAGAGGCTCTTTCGCTACCACCGGCAGCTGCTGCTGCGAGTTTCGATAATACAGGTTGACGTTCGAATAATTGAGATTGAACGACCATTTCGACGCAAAGTGTGTTAAACTATGCGTCAGCTTAGACAAAACACGTGGACGTATACGACTTTAGAGTACGCGTCCGTATAACAGAAAGTACGTTACGAGTAATAGAGGCTCAGTTAGGAGTGTATATAACTGACAGTGAGTAAAAACTGGCTTGTATAAACGGAATTTGGATGAACGAAGTTCTACTGTATTTTTCATAATTAAATGCAATCCGATCAATTTCTGAAGGCGAATGTCATTTCTTGTAACGAGAAGTATTTATTAATGTGATTTCGTTCCCTTTTGTTTGGGTAAGGTTGTTGAGATAAATGTCAGGTTGGTATGATCACTAGTTCCTACATGCAAAGTTGGTACGACTACTTGTGATTCTCTTCTGTTTTTCCCTGTTCGCCGCGTTTTTTTATCTGAGTATCCGGTGTGTCGTAAATGGCTGTACAAGGTGGTGAGATTCAGAGCATACAAAACTAATCTGTGTTAAATATCAAACCCCAAATCTATTTAATAACCTCGTCTCCGTTGAAGTAACAACGAGTAACTATTTGTCGTTAGTTGTCTGCTGCATGTTCCAAAACATTTTGAATAAACAATAACTTTTAGAAATATTTTGCCCGCGCTGAAAATAAAGCAACAATGTGGCGACTTTTTTCGGATATATCTACAATAACAACAACAAAAAAGCTTGTCAACGATTACTTAAACAACCATTCGTTTTCGTCCAAAAATTTTAACCCTAAAACTGTAAAGGTAAGTATTTCGACCGTGTGGAGAATCTTTTGCGAGCTAACAGGTAGAAAATCCTTTCCTGCCAACCTAAAGGAAGTTATTTAGCAAAAATTATGATAACTAACTTCGGTCTAAAATGTTCGAAGATACGAATATGTGAAATTAATTGGATTTTTTTGACAAGTATTGCTTACTGAAAAATGCACGGATACGAAAGAACCATGCCTACAGTTTGAGGGTACCGCAAAAACGTTTACAGTCTAAGAGTTAAATATGTGTTATCTGAACTATCATGGTGCTGAAAGTAATATCTAACAAACCGACAAAATGTAATATTAAGAGGTAATTCTGCAGAAAAGAGGTCACCTCATTGGTTTCGATGACCTTGAAATATGTTGTCAGGATCTTTATTTTGAGTAATTTTTTCCTATACAAGACACCCTCGCACGATTTTACTTTGCAAGTTAAACACAAAAGTAAGTTAGGTAAAATGTATCGTATTTCTGGCGTTTGGAATAGATTTGATTTAATTTGAGTTAGGTTTAGATCAGCTTTACTTTAGGGAATTACGATGGCCGGATTGGAAGTGTATCCTAACTTAAACTAAACCCGGTACCCTAAACCGAAATCTAATTAATTAATTATTTTCGCAATTAATTAGTCATGTAATTTGTACGTTAAGATGGAAGATGGCTCTATACGTCAAAGTGTTGCGCAATCTTAACCTACGTTTAATCTCCATTTCTCGCCGACATCTGACAAACTAAAACAAAGTAGCGGTAACATGTACAGGAAAAAGTTACTCAAACAATATATTTCAAGCTCATTGAAATGGGTGAGGTGACTCTTTCTCTACATCATTACTTATTAAAAACCAGAATTGAAGGTTAGTTTATAAGTGGGAACTTCCATACACGCAAATCTTAGGCAACTCTTACATTAACATAGTTGTGTATATTGTATCGGCTACAAAAGTAAAAATTTTAATAAATATTGTTTAATCGTAATGTTCAACAAATGCCATTCACGATAATATAAAGTCATATATCAAAAGCATAGTAGAAACCGTTCGAAAATTGAGTCGTGAGAAATCAACATAAGAGATAAGAAAGTTCTCTGCGCATGCGTGATATGTTATGAATGTCTCAGACGGACACAGAGACACTCTCTCTCTGCCTATGATCTCTCCCTGCCTTTCAACAACGAGAACTTCCTTGTCTTCCATGTTGGTTTTTTACGATCCAATTTTCGGACGGTCTCCCCTAGCGAGTGTCCAGATTTGATGTTTATGTGCCTGTATTTTCATCCGATTACGGAACTAAGCAACTAAATAACTGCTAGGGACCTCAGTGTATTGCTGAAATATAGTCGTTAGTAGCTATGATAGTCGATGCGATTTTGAATATAGCAAAGAAGGTAACAAACAAAAAGCTTATTTCAGCGCAGTCTCTGGTGGTTCAGAATCCGCTTAAAGAATGTAGTCTACCAAAGACAGAGATAAGAAATAAGAAACGGGATAAAAAGATAAATAGGCCGAAATAGCAAGAAAAGAAACACAAAGAAAAAAGCACTGCGAAGAAACATTTTCGTTGGGCAATATAGAAAGTAGGTTAGCTCTTGTAAACGACATTTCCTGAGAAAAAAATTCTAAGAGAAAATCTTGAAACTAAAACTAAACCAAACTAAATCATAAAAAGTTGCTCGGTGTTGCTGTCAGTGGAGACGCAGCTTAAAATATTTGTAGCGTAAGTTGATTTCCTACGATCTTTTTGAAATTTCGACGATACATTATTTAGTATATTATCTATACGTGATCCAATTTTTGGAGAGCCAGGCCTTGCCAAAGTGGAAATATTTATCTTCAAAGTTGAAAGTTTCTACAGTAAGCCGCTGCAAAGACGAGTTTCACTAATTTCGAAAAAAACATTCTTACAAGGTCGTTGAACGTTTAATATATTGTGTAAAATTGCTAGAATAATTTTTGTTTGATGAAAAATTAGCTCCGATCTCACCTTTTTTGAATAAAAGTAGTGTCAAATATGTAATATTGGAAATTTCGGTGTCTCAATTGCCGAATATTATAATATCACTGCTTGGCATTGATAGTGGCACAATTAAAAAAAACGTAAATTTCAGAGGAAAGGCCTTTTAAAATTTTTAAAGAATCCTTCGTGTAGAATCCATCGCCATGAACAATAATTTTGCCGTCTGATGCAAAACTAATGGAACTATAAATATACCGTTTTACATAATAAAAATAGTAACATAATATAGCCTTTCCATCCACCAAATTTGATATTTTTTAAGTTACGCCATTATCAGTGCCAAGATACTATCGATACCAGTTTCTGAATCGTTTATTATTGCGCGTAGAAAATACAGACAGCCAAGGAATTTCTTTCTAGAGGGAGAATCTCAGCTATACGTAATATAACTTTTGAGTGTCAGTATATTTTACTTTTAAGACATATCTATAAGCTATAAATACCTTAGGACACGTACGTCTGACGCGGGCGCAATATTTGGAAGGGAGACATAGGGAAATTGAAGCATGGCTTTTCATAGTATCGGTACAAATGCGCCTAATACTTATAGAAAATCTTTTAATTTTAATTTGCAGTTAGTTTTTTGGCAGTACTATATGGATATGTACTATATGAATGGATTTTGTTAATACCACCTAATCCGCATATACTTAGTTACCAACCCAATATATAGTACGTAGATCTACGCCTATTAGGTCGTATGATCAGGGTTACCAGATGATCCTCTTTTGGCGATATAATGTCGCATTATACCACTGCCACTCTACAGTTAGTCGCTTGTGTCGCGGAATATGAATTTCGTCTTACGTTTCTCCGCGTCGCTTCGACAATGTTGTCTCCCACTTTCATTTGCCTGCAGTATAAATCAGAACGTCACTGGTCCACTAAGTATACTACTTTCGACATTACCTAAGAAATCTTCTCCTTTAATTCCCTCGATCTGCCCCAACCTTCCCTAACATTGCGTAAGTTACACCGTTGGAAACCTTACGAGTTTTTTTTTTTATTATTTAATTTATACTTTACAATTTGTCTAGCTGGACATTTGGTAAATTTTTCTAACTTAGACCTTACGAGTGAGAAGGTTAAACAAGGGTAATCACGGCTACCACAAACGTTCCATTTAGAAAATATAGGTTAGTTTACGATACGGTTAGAAAACGTATTCTTCTCGCAAAAAGTTTATTTCACTGAAGTATATTTGTCATTACGTGTATTTAGCCGTGAATTGATACCTTTCGATACTTTTCTAGGCACGAGTTGTAAACTTTTAACGCAATCTCGCCACTGAAATTCGAGAAAGATCGTGCCGCACGCGACTGAAAATTACGTTTGTTGTGACAAACAATTGTCGATCATACATGCTTCGCTGTGTGTTAGATGCTTCGAGTTGATAAATATCGTCGGTTTTCGCGTCGATTGACGTTACTACAAAATTGCTGTAGTATCGTTGTGTATAGAATTACGTTACCAGATTAAATTAGGTTTTATGTTATGTAATCTAATCTATACATATTTCCTGGGTGGGACATTTGCTATAGCTGTGACCACCCGTGCTCTACTCATAAGTTTTCCAACTGTGTATCATACGAACCAACAGGTATGAGCAGTATCACATAAACAGCTCGCGATAGTCCATATACTGAATCCTAGGGAAAACCATCTGGAAATTGAGTCGTGACTAGTGAGAAATCGACATGCGAGGCAAGAAGGTTCTCGTTCTACGCATGCGTGACACGCTGTGAATATCTCAGACAGAGATGAAGACGCTCTACTCATTTCCGTCTGTTTCGCAAGAAGGCGGGCTTTGTTGATCTTCCATGTTGATTTTTCGCGACTAGACACGATTTAATTTTCGGACGATTTTTCCTAGCGAGAGTCGAGGCTTGTTTTACATGAAGTATATAACGTATCGTAAAGTATACACAAGTATACGTAAAGTATGACGTAGGCGTGGGTGTTAATGTATCATATTGCAGCCAATTTTTTTTCGACGTAAGCAGGTGACGCAAATCTGAAAAGTCTTAAAATATTAAAATATAAACTCGCAATAGAATTAAATTTTGTTTATTCCATATTTACTGTATTTCTCAATCGCTGTTTTAACAAATCCTGGCATTTCTGTTATTATCGTCTTTATTGTATTTACTATTATTTGCTTTAATCCTTAACACTTTGATGACCGCACATTTTAGCGTAGATGCTACTGTCAATTGCCGGCACTTTTCACCCATTTTGTCTATTATTGTACAATTATGATACACTATTTGAGAAATTTGCATTGAATCCATCATCATTATTTCTTAATTATTAGAGTCTTTATCATATTATCTCGCTCTATTTCGTGCACTTATGGATTATATGAATTTATTTATTTATTTCTTGATTGTCTCATGCAGTTACAGAAATCGGGATTACAATTATTTTCTGACCATTCGCTTCGACTGTACCATCAGATCCAATAATTGCCGATCGTTTCAGCGTATCTGTAAATCGTTTCACTACAATACGAGGTAATTACGAAGAGGTAATCACCGAACACAACAATCATCTGTCTCGCGCATAAGTAAAGCGACTAAACTAAAAGAAAGAGAAAAATGTGTTAACACATTGAACGCCACGCGAGTTACATTTAACTCGCACCGTGTGAGTTGAGTGTAAGTCCAACTCTGGTCTACGAACCCCACGATCTGCGAGTTGGATACGCCTGACATCCATGAACCGTATAATGTAAGTGCACATATTTATCGAACATTTGCTGAAGATTGCTTAATTCTTTCTCAAGACTAGTGGATCCTTTCGCCACGATAAAACGTAGAAGAATCTTGAAAATAATATAAACTGATTTTTTCATGCTTAGACAGAAAGCAAAGCTCATACGTGTTAGTCTGACGATACAAACCTTTCGACTGAATTTTGTTTCACTCTCCACAAGGTCAATTATGGCGTCCCCTGTTCTCTCCGTACATTGTATAGGAGGTAACGGCAGATAGGCAATTTCAAAGAAACTGCTGTTTATACGTCGTATGGTTTACGTATACTATGTAAAAGCATAGTTTTTTCACGTGTCGCTGATGTCCATGGCAACAGGTTGTAATGCGACGATGGTGATTCGAGGTATCTTTGAAATGTGAGCCGACGCTGACGATGCAAAAAACGTTGGTTAACTGCAGTTGTGGTGCAGACACCGGTTATATGGACTGGACATCTCGTGAGTTTTGTGTAACTCACGGATGCAAATGAAGAAGAAAAAAAATGAAATAAAATGATCTATATTTAAATATTTTGGAAAATTTAGATTCCGAGGAATCTAATGGATTTTCGAGAGAAACCAAGAATAGAAATATGGGCGTTCTACCTTGGCGTTCGATATGTTAAAAGCTATCGTCATAAGAGGCACGTTTATGCTGTCATGGGTGAGGCTCTAGGTCAATGTATTTTTGTTATTTCAGTAATTGATAGAGTCACACAAATGAAATTACATGTTTTATTATTATTCAGCATCATGAAAAACATTGAAAAGTTGCAGATTGTGATAACAAAAAATAACATCACAATGGTGTTGTTAGAGGAGAATGACATTGTGTTGAAACACAATGTGCATGAAGTGAAATTTTGTTCATAATATTCTTTAACGATTAATAAATGATATGATAATAATGATATTGTAGGGACTAGGAAATGATATAAATTTGTAGAAAAACAAGTTAATTTTCTGTGAAAATTTGGTATTGTAATTGTTTTAACCTGTAATTGAAGTATATAGATGATAAATGGTGATTAATATCAATTTTTTACTTCAGAATTAACGTTACTTTCTACCTTTCATTATATACAGCTAGCCTGTGGTAACAATGTTTCTCTATTTTTTATTGCAATTCAATTCTTTTGCCAAGCGCTCAAATGTCCAACGTCCTACGATAGACACATAACTCTCTCACTAATCTGCCTTCTAACACGCTATTCATATTCTCCTACCATTTGTCATTTCCTATCGTGTTCCACACCCAAATCTCTGTCCCCTAATAAGCTATTCATATTCTCCTTCCATTTGTCATTTCCTATCATGTTCCGCACCTAAATCCTGCCTCCACATCCTCTTTGCACACTTTCCTCCCCTGCATTCCATTGCAGACCCAACACACGATATAACTTAACCGTGACATTTCAAAAATTATTTATGGATCCCGTATCTTTTCTACTGCTGAATCAAATAAATTTGTTAACATCTTGGGCTGGGTTGAATTACATTCTGCTCGTGCCTCGGGCCACCTAAATCCCTTGATGTCATAACCCCTTTGAAAAAAAAGAGGGCACACATTCGCCGTCGCTTTCATCGTTATTTTTTTCTTTTAACACGACGACGCAAAATATTCGGCTAATTGTGCGCGAAAGAAGGTCTCATTTTCGATTTTATTGAATTTTTTATTGAATACGTTGCAGAGGGGATGGTCCTGAGTAGTATTTATTTTGTTCGAGGCGTAGGACGATCGTGATTCAAAAGTTAGGTTACCAACCTCCAAGGAATCTAACCTAACCTAATCTCACCAATATCTCACCTATATCTTACCAATATTAGGATCGTTATTTTACACAAATGCATATGGAATTTCATTTGTAACAACTTATATTGCAGTAAATGTAGTATGACAATTACTATTTTCTTTTTGTCATAAGTTTTGTTATCGATCCACCAGAGTATATTTTCCTCGAAACTTGCTTGAGACCTATTGTTTCTACGATATGGACTGATTGTATTTATTTTGTAACAATATCTTCCTAAATAATGAATACTGACAAAAAGTGTGAAATGCAGGTCGACTTATTTTTGTCCTAGACTCGTCAGGAAGAATTTTATCAAAATCGATGACCCAACGACTGTGACCTTTCCTTGTAAGATATATCAAAATATGTACATAACAATGTTAAACACAATGAGAGTGAGCCTGCAGTGAACCGTACTGAAGTGTGAACAGAATCCCATTATGACGTTTCTTCCAGGATTAATATCCTTTAATCATCAATATCTACCTATGTTGTTCTCAATGTATCATCGATGTCATCAACCCTGTCCATATGCGAATCAAATATAATAAATGTACAAAATTGTTTAGAATACGTTGATTACTACTATATATCAATTTCTTATTATGTATAGGTCTAAAATTATGATATATTATATTATTATCTTTATCTTGGACAAGGCCAATGCCATCTACGTAAATAAATGATTAAGGTAACCTAACTTCCTGGTTTTTTCAAAACACTCCGGCTGAAGGTAAATTATAGATTTAATTAAATCATTAGTTTGTACTGATCTGCTCGATGCCCAACAATTCGTTATAAGCTTTAAAACAGACAAATGACTTCTCTGCATTTTGGCTACATTATACAGAAGAAATGAATTAATGTATTTCTTTTAATTACACGAAGTTGATCTAGATAATGCAGTATGATGACGTAAATATTTGTGCTCAAATAAACGCGAACTTTCCATCTGACTTGTAAAAAGCTTCAGCTTTGACTGAGCTGATGTAACATTTTAAAATTTTTATCTTCCTGTTGTGTTCAACAGGAAACCCTCGAACGTACCAAGAAAAAATATTCAGAAAATTCAAATGCTACTGTAATAGGAGTATTTCAAATTTCTGAGCGATAACGATCGCATTACAACAAAAATGTGGCGATCTAATTGATGTATCTTATGAAACAAACTTGGAAGATTTACGGATATTGTTCAACAACGATGCTCATAAGAGCAAAGTATCATTGCAAAAGTACAATAAATGTGCTTATATCGTATAACTGTAAGAAGGTATTGTATACGTTATGTTGACGAATTTTCTTAAAAAACTGGATGAAAATGTTTCGATACTTCCTTTAACAAAAATTTCTTAATCTTTATTTTCTAAACAGTAAGAAATACATTAGGTTGTCGCAAAAGTTTCTTTCGTTTCATAAAGAAATAATTGACGGAATAAAAATTTAGATATAGATAATAATATCCTCTTTATTCGTCGTGAAATATTGTTGTTATTTCTGTCTTCAGAGATAGGATCATATTAGCTATTATTTTATTCTTTGGATAAATCTATCACACCGTTCTGAGTCAACTAACCTTTATTGTACTTTCTTACATGGACTAGGGATAAAAACAAAAGAACATCTTAAACCTATCAATTGTATCTACAACTATCTTCTAGTTATTTTTTCTTGTAACTAACGCATCTGCATATAGATGGCGAGCACGAACTCACGTTGTCATTTTCAACAAATATCATTTTTTATATCCACTGACCAATTGTTAACATTTTCTTTTAAAAATACGTAAAATTGAATATTTAATAAATAATATGTTAAAAGAGATGTAAAATATTCAGAACAAAGTAGTAAGATATATGTATAATAGACAACATTTTTTGTTTCATATTGTTTTATTCAATTACGTATGATCCATTTTGTTCTACTACTACAAAACACATAATTCAATACAATAGTTATATTTCAATGTAATAGAACAAAATGGATCATACATAATTCAATAAAATAGTATAAAACAAGAAACATTGTGCATCTATTATTTCCTTATAAAGGAAAGAAGCTTTTGGAGTAACCTAATATTTCAAATATTATTTTCTAATAGGTTTCAAAATAAGAAATAATAGCTTTCAATCATGCTAAGAACAAGATACGCACAAAAGTTTTACTTTTAGAATTTTTTGGCAATAAGACGCGGACCGTAGTTTTTGCCTCGTTTCTTATTTCCCGGCCGATTAGCTCGCCGCGTCTGTTTTTCTAACACTTAAAAGTCAACGGTCTCGTTCGGTAATTTTCGGCACTGCTGGCGCCTGTGCGCCGGCCGGATCGGCAAACTTCGGACCGTCATACTTCATCGACAGGTCATCGACTTATCAAAGCGAGAAACGGTGGATGGTAATCGTTTACATTTTCACGTCAACCGTTGACTTTTTGTCTTCTAACCACCCAAACGGTTTAGACTTCTGCGTGTTTCCAAAAATACAAAGGAACCAATGGCAGAAGAACACGCAGAGGTATAAATCAATGAGCCACGGCTCGTCAGGATGTCAGTAAGTGCACGTGCAATATCAACAACTTGCGTCTACTTATTTCGTCCATCTACTCAACCTAATTCTCACAGTCGCCACTGCATGACGTGCTCTACTCACCGCTGCTGTTTGTACCACGTTGAGTTTCTAATAATATTAACCAGTTAGCTGTTTTTGACGCGTATACTCGTCATGGAGAAATGGCAATATTTTCTGTTATGATGAGCCCTGTCAGTAATAAAATAAAAAAATAAAATGGTCATTTTATTGCAACTTAATTCTATATTACAACAGCCATGTAACATATTCTGTGTTTGACGAGTATATTCGTCATCGCTTACTTTCTGCGTCACATTTTACGATTACACGCTTTTCAAAGTTTCCAAAGAAGCCGCAATAGCTAACTGGTAAACAATTTACGATAATATTTTGTGTGAAAATTTAGTTAAATACTATATATAAAAATAATTAATTTATTATTTTGTTTGTATTATCTTATTACTTTGCTCGGAATATTTTACATCATTTTGAACGTATTATTTATGAAATATTTTTAGTTTACATATTTCTAAAAGAGAATGTTAACGATTGTTCTTACGTTTTAGTCAATTGACAACATGACGGGAAGACTACGTATTTTCTTTCATTTTTTTAAGGCCAGTGGATATAAAAAGGATATTTCACAATGTATGAAGAAGATTTTATGGATTCCATTGCACCTGAGTACTTATATGTTTTCGACTTCGAAAAAAACTACTCCTATCTACACACTCAAGACTGGTTATTGGACAATATAGTGTACTGCCTCTGCTACGTTATCTTTTACGTCACCGTAGTTATTGTCGGGATGTCTTACATGTTAGAAAATCCAAAGTTCAATTTGAAACGTCCACGTGCATTATGGTATGGATTGATGGCACTGCTCTCCATTATCGGATTTAGTAGAACAGCACCGGAACTGTTCTTTGCATTGCTCCATCGTAGCTTTTACCATAGTATTTGCTTACCTAGGTAATGCCACTTTCATATTTTACCTTTTAATATATTTCCAGATGAATGACGATTTGAAAAATAATTATTAACGAAACATTATTATATGAGACAGTTTCTTATGCTCGGTATTTAGAGAACATTGATATGTGAAAAGCGCTAGTCAAACAAGGAATACATTTCTAACACATGTTCATAGTACTATTATCAAAATAGTTCTATAAACTTGTTTCTCAAATGAGCTTTATCTTATTAATTGGCATAATCAATTATACTCACCAATTTGCAGCATATCGATTTATACAGTGTACCTACATCGTATAGTAATTTTCCAAATCAAAATAGTACAATTCTTATTGTTTCATTATAATACGTTACTTTAATTTACACGCGATAATCAAGAACCGAGCCGATATTTCAAATATGTTTATTCATTATGTATAATAAGAAGAGAATTATTTTATTTTCAGTAACTATTTCCAAAATCCTGTTTCTGGCTTTTGGTCACTGGCACTTGTCATATTGAAATTTGTACAAATGTTCGATACGATGTTCGTCGTGTTACAAAAACAAGAAATGACATTTCTACATGTCTACCGTCATTTATCTATTATTATTTACTTCTATTTCACATACACGGAGACTACAGCAGCCATGAGATGGTTCAGCGTAATGGAGTACTTTATTAATTTTTGTATGTATTCTTATTATGCTTTGGAATCAATGGAGTACAAAGTACCACTATATCTTATTATCACGTGCCGTGCGATGCAAATACTACAAATGGTGACTGGTTACATTCTAACTATTATCGCTTATAATCAGCGAGATGTCCATAAGCTTAACTGTTATATTACGTATCAAAGTACAGCAATTGGTGCCATCTATTACATCGCCGCTTCTTACTTCTATGCTAGATACTTCTACTCGACTTACATATCCAGGAAACAGAAAAGCAAAGGTAGAAAGTTGAAATGAAAAGTGTATCAAAGTTTTTTCTTTTTCTTTTATATTTCAAATCTTTTTCTACGAGCATTTCTTAAATAGCATTTCGTGGAAGCATTTCTAACGTATTTCAGGAGTCTTTATTAGTTCAGAATGATAGAAATTTTGTTTTTGTTGTGCGATAAAATGAAAGTGATAAGGATTATTTAATTACTATAAAAGAATTAACGTATTTGATGTTATGATATGGAATGTGAAGACTTTAAAGGCAGTTGCTTAGGAAGAAACTAGAAATAATGGAAAATCAAGGGTGAAACTTCGTTAAACGTATCTTCACAATATTTTTAGGAAACATATTAGTCAGAAAAAACGATTGTTACCTAGTATCTTTTCCTTGCAATATATCCGAAGGTCAAGGTCATTGCAGTCGAAGACTGCCTCTTTGCATAATTACTAATATGGCTGACGATACTCGAATTTTAAATTTTTTCCACATAATATATTAGTACATTTAAACATCGACGTTTCTTTAAAGCTAATTTACAAATATCGCTATTATACAACATAGTTTAAATATGTCTTCAATTCCACTGAAACTTTTTTCTACTTCTTGAAATACCTGAAGAGCTTTCAGCTGCATGTTTTTAGTTTAGTTTTTCTGGTTATATCTAATATATTTTTATTTCATTTTTATTCTATAATATTCCTTCGATATCTTTTACGAAATTCCTTCTACACTTTTTTCTCAATTTTTTAAACCATCTCTTGTTTCCTCTCGACGCTTAATAAAATACGTTTCGTCTTTGATGCCATTATATACGAGATGTTGGTGCGTACAATATGAATTTCGTATTAAATTAATAAGGAAGATATGAAATTGTAGGAAGGCTGTGTAATAGCAATGAATACAAGCAAGAAATATTGTACAACTAACAGAACATCTGAATACTGGAATGTTTAGGTAGTAGAGGGACCAAATTTTTTTACATGATTCTTTTTACATCTTTGCTCCAACACGATGAAATCAAATAACAACAACGTAGAATGAGACAAAGTGTAAAATTCAAGGTCGATTTTTCTGTAAGTCTTTTTCACAAAACTTCATCGAACCGGACCTGTAAAATTATTATGTAAACAAATGCAATGTGCACGTATAAATTTAATAATTTTCATATGTAATCATTTTTATATAAAACAATTTTTATATATCTTATGCGTTAAATGTGTTACACCTATCTCCTTGTACACCTTGTGTATAAAATATGTGTGTCCTTCATCGCAACAAATCGAACGAAAAAGTCGAATTGATTTGATCGTTTCAACGACGAGTTTATTCATCCGAATATGCATTTAGCCTAGTACGCTGTTTAGTCCAATTTCGATAATGGTAGGAAATGAACATGAATTTAAAGATTCTTACCACTTTCTTTTGCAAATAATCGTTTATTAAAAACCTTACCAAGAAATGGTAAATTACAAGACGAAAATAAAATGTTTTCTTCAAAAGATTTAAGCGAAGACTATGGTCGATAATTCGTTTCAGTATTTACAGTCGATCAGATGAATCCAATAGTATGGTATGAATAAACCCTCTAACACTTTTCTTATATTCCATGTAGAAATTTTAGACGAAACTAGAGAAACTTTCGGCAGAAAATCATCATTCGTCCGAAATATCCAGGCCACGTATCCTCGATCGTAATAGATCGAACGAACAAGTCAAACTAATTGAACGTGTTCGAACAAATGCGGTCGACGAAAACGCGTGCAACACTAGCCACTTCCGCTTATTTTAAGGCGTTCCATGAGCTCATCCAGTACAACTGTAGCTACAGTATAGTATAATAATATAGTATAATATAGTATAACACTATACCACGTGTTTATTCCATTGCGACAAACGCACCTTTTTGCATTTTGAGTGTGTTAGTTTTTTTTTTATTATTTAATTTGTACTTTACAATTTATCCAGCTGGACATTTGGTAAATTTGTCTAACTTAATTGTTAAATAACATGTGGATGGCTACCCCCAGTGGGATACCATCTTCGCATTTGATTATTTTATTTCTTTAGTGAGGTGAGTGTTTGTTTGTTAGGTTATGTCCTTTGTGAGATCTGTTGGGTGTTTCCTTTTTAATCTTCTTTTTATGCTTGATGTGTCGACCGTTTCCGCTGCCAGCCGGTGTGACATCAATCACATCTCAACCTACATCAGTGATAAGACATCGACCGCCAACCTTCGGACACTTTTGGACACATCACCACCTTATCATCATAGCATACACCAAGGCTGTGACGCACCTTAGTCCACATCAGAGATAGGATATGGACCACCAACCTTCAGATACTTTTCCACATCGTAACATACACCTAGCCCCTCAACATCCTAAAACCAAAACGTATATAAACCGAGACTTCACCCAGTTCTTGTTCTTCTTCTAGTTGCTGTACTCATACAACCCCTTTTCTCCGGTTCGATATTATTTTGTAAGTGTTAACATTTATAATAAAGTTTTATAAAGGAAAATTAGTAGTTGGGTTACGACTCAGCCTTCTTACTACAATCCAAGTACCAACTTTACATGACACCGGTTTGGGTGCGTTGCGTGTGTTAGTTAGAAGGAAAATTGTAAGAGCGTGCTACAGTCTCAGTGACTTCTTTCTATTTCTTGTAATTAAAAGTTATTCGAAAGGTCATTTCTTTCGTATTCGATTCGGAAACGCTCGAAAGGTCGACCAGGCGAACGTTCTAATTAGACTAAGACCTGCAGCATTGTTTGAAGAAATGACAAAGAAGAAGAAGTTCTCACCTCGATGTATCGCTTGCAAAGAGAAATTACTTTGAAAGCAAATGAAACCTAGGAAAGCTTTTATAGACACAATAGAGACACCTATATTTGAGTGTATTACGTACAGTAGAAAAAAATTAGAACACTTTGGATAATAGATCTACTCTTGTAGAATACTTTTTTCGGTTCCACCTTATATACTTTCCAGGCATTCACAGAGCCATGACAGTGTCATGAAAAGAAAAGAAAAATAAAATATAAAAAAAATTATTTTTAAATACTTGATTTACACTAATTACGATTTGCTTCTAAACTCCAGTCGTGACTTTTCAAGACTGCAGCTCTTACAATTTGACTCTCGATCGGATCTGCTTCTTTTTTTTTTGTTACCCCTCAATATCCCCACTAACCACGCGTTTGTTAGACGTCCGCGACCGTTGCTACGCACGCCTTCTTCTAGAACATTCGGCGGAAGGACCGTTGGGATATCGATGGCTCATTAGGCACTTCAGCGATATACACTGTCGTCGAGTGCCGCCACATTTTTATCTCCGTCACCAGTCCATCGGATTTGAAGTGTGCCGGTCGTGACAACACAGCCGCTTTTCATTTGTTGAGAATTGTGGATCGTAATGGCCGAAATAATTATGTAGAAACACTGTCATTACATGTAGAGATGATAATAAAATAGTTTTGTATTTATTTAATATATGATTTACAAGATGTTCACAGATACCTATTACACGGGTTTCAGCACTCTTCCAGTCTCACTTTTTACCATGCGTACCGAACAGCGACATTCTTTTGTTCTACGACACGCTGCGCACGCATATGTCACACACATGCTCACACACATACTGACGTACATACTCAAGCATATATGTGTATTACTACCTCGCGGCTGATCCGGTATACCGCACAAAATTACATATATTTCAACACGTACAATTCTGCGAACTTCGTGGTACGTCGTAACATTGCGAACGTTTCTTCGCGAATGAGTATTTCTCTTTACCAAAGGCATCAATTAGAGTAATCAGAAAAATAAGCGCGTAGCGAAGTTAAATCGAATTCTTTAGCAAGTTTCTCGTTTTGAACGCGGTCTCGCGAATGAATTGTAACATTAACAATGCAAAGAGCGACTTAAAATGCATCTAAATGCATTTCAAATGGATATCGCGAGAACACTGGCAAATCCGTCTTACTGCTTACTAAACTTTACCCATTGTGGAAATTTATTCGCAATTCTTGATACGATTATTCAACTTTTAACAATTACAATTATTCCACTGGGCATAAAAATTCTATTCGCATCAACCACCAGAAGCAGAACATCGTTACAGAACGCGCAAACTTTGATGATAGAATAATCACATTTGTCTTTTGATTTGCATATCGTGTAATGGTAAAACTTAAACAATGCTTCGTACGAATTTAAAACTGTTTATGAATTCAAACTACCCGCCAACCGATATTTTTTACTTTTGTTCTGCTTTATCAGTGGCTACTTGTTGAATAGAATAGTTCACGAGAGAAGAACGGTAATATAGAGCTTAAAAAATCGATTCTCGATTTCCCAGATAATATTTGTAGTAGATTTGTTATTAACTGTTGTTGTATTTAATTTGATTATTCCCAAAATAATCTCGATTTTCCAGAATCGATCGTCTGATTTACCCTAACAATTTACGTTATTACATATACAGGGTGGTTGGTAATTGGTGGTACAAGCGGAAAGGGGGTGATTCTACGCGAAAAAAGAAGTCGAAAATATAGAATAAAAATTTCTCGTTTGAGGCTTTGTTTTCGAGAAAATCGACTTTGAATTTTCGCTCGGTACGCGTGCACTTTATCATCTCTCGTTATAACGGATCTCACTGTAGATTTGAAAAAAAATTAAAAAAAAAATTTAAAAAAAATTTTCATTGTACCACCAGTTACCAACCACCCTGTATATAATTATTATAATTCAAGGAGCACATATTACGGTATAAGAAATTTTTTCAAATCAAATCAAAGTATTATATATGTCGGAGAAGCGTCAGAAATAGGATTATGGGCGTTTGGCAAGTCTTCATTGGAATTGGCCATCGTTGTGGTATAACAAAGATACGGTCTGCTAACACGAGTATGGATACTACCGATTCGACAATCAACCGCGGCGGTTGAGCACTCGCGACACTAGTGATGTTGGTCTTAGGTTCGATAACGAATCCGCGGTCAACGGAATGATAGATATACTTACTCACAAAATCTAACTCACACGTATAATACTCACAGATCGTAAGGCGTTACTCTCTTCATCGATGAGATCGCAAGAAAGAATAACTTTTCGTCCCAATGATGCCACCGAGGAAAGCTATGATGAGGTGTGTCTAAGGACACGAGATCATCGGATTCGTCGAGTATAGCCCTCGTTCCGAAAGTAAGGGAAATTGACGTTGCTGTCAATTGGTCAATTTGGGACAAAGACTGCCTGTCTGTTTGAACAATCTTAATTACCAAAAACCCCAGGTTTTATAGCGGGTCCTCAGGTTAACTATACTCGTGCCGTGCAAGTGCCTCAACCTCTGGTATTCATTGTTTTACTGTCAAGTACCTCTATGGGTATTTCTTTTAATGAGGATCATACTATCGCTCTATACTTTTGTTAGACGAAGCGCCCGTCCCGTTGACCGCCGCTACGTTCGGCGACTGATGGTCGCCTTGAGCCCAAGTTTATTATTACAAATCACAAACAAGTACAATTGGGTAGAATGACGGCAAATTGTTTAATTAGAGCTGTAAACTTTAATTGCAATTCTACGGATTTTCCCGAAGTTCCAGAGGGAAGGCTCCGGTGTCCTTTCATCTCCGACATATTCATTAGATACTTGAGATGTTAATGACAGTGTTCTTAGGTGCACACAGTTAGGAATCCACAGTTAAAGGGGTAACTCTTTATTAAACGTAGATTATATTTTGAAGCACAAAGTAACGTTTGCTGTGACGCTCAGTATAATACTGCAGGTAAAGACGATGTGAAAACTCTCCAAGGTGATCGCAAAAATAAAAGACTGACGGAAACTTTCCTCTCCTTATCGCGTTTGTTCGTTGTATATCGGCCGGGGATACCAACAAAATTCCAGACGTTGCCTCCAGGGTGAGTGGGAATTTGATGAAACCCGCTGGCCATGTCTAGGCTAATGAAGTATCTCGCCTTTTGTAATCTCGCAATTTGATCCGCGATGAGGGGTAAGGGATACCGATCCGCGACCGTATTTTCATTTAACGCCCGAAAATCTACACACAGTCTATCTGAGCCGTCCTTTTTCTTCACGAGTAACATAGGGCTCGCTAATGGTGAACTACTAGACCATATGATTTTTGCTCTAATTAGCTCGCTGATTCTCTCTCGTACTATTCTCCGCTCTTCCTCACTGAGTCTATAAGGACTTCTTTGTACGGTGATGCTGGGATCAATTAATCGAATCTCTAACTGGCCCGTATTTACGCGAGTACGCGGGAAACCCGTAATAAATGACTCTTTAAAATTTTGGAGAATAGAAATCAATCAGCTCTCATCATTACCAAATACTTCAGTGTCTACTTCATCAAGATCGATCCCATTTTCGGCGGTTTTATGATAAGCATTAACTATCTTCGTTTTGCTAATATCGAGGCTATTGCGCGTAATATTTACATCGAATCCTTGGCCTAAGATTTCGCGACCAATCATAATATCATGCTCTAAATAACTATCGACAAGAACGTAAAAAGTTATCTCCAATGTAAAACAAAATCTGAGACGTACTTTTAACGCAAGTATTCCCGATTCCTTCCATTAGCACTATATCGGTCGTTCTTTTACCGGAGAATTTCGAGGCTACGGATTCTTTAATTAATGAGCATTCGCCTCCGGAATTGAAGTAAAATGGGAACGACTCACCCAGATGGCTTAAACTACCAACTGGAGACTCCATCACGCGGGACTCGACGTTCGTTCTTGAGGCCGGGTTTTCTGTCCTGCAGTAGCGGACGATCAGGTGCGACATGGCCCTCCGTCTGACACTTGAAGCAAACCACCTGTGACGATGCGGCTGATCGTCTTCCTTCCGGGCGTTGTGTATTTTTTTGCTGTTCTCTATGCATTCTACTGCGGTACTCCGCTATTTTGTGTCCGCGGTTACCACAGTAAAGGCACCTCGCCTGGTGGGCTGATGACTTACGTCGTTTGGCCCCAGGTTCCGCCGGTGAATTATTCGACGAAGGTACTGTCCTTTTCTTCACGTGAGAGAAGACTCGCATTTCCTTCTGGAATTGATCTTGGGTCCGAATATCGTTCGTGAGTGCCATCCTTTCGACATGCTGATCATGCGAGATCAGTCGTAGAAGGACGGCGGCGTTGATTAGTTCGACGTTGGTTAGATTTTCCCATTCCGCCGACAGAAGGGAGTGGAGACGTCTGTCAAAGCCCCCGTGGTTTCGTCCTCCACTGGTGGTTCGTTGAGCATCCTAATTAGCGCTGAGGTTGCCGTCTCCGTTCTGCCATATTGTGCAAGAAAATGTTCCGTAAACGTCGTCCAAGTAAGACCACGGACCGGAACTTGCGTAAACCACCGTGCTGCAGTATCCTCCAGGGCACAACTTATGGCAAGGTATAACTCGTTGTCTGATAAATGGCTTTTTTCCATAATCACATTAACAGTCGCACACCACGCAGCTGGCGCCCGCGGTTTCGGGGTTAAAACGTGGCAGCACCAGATTTACAGGTTCCGCACTCGGTCTTTGCTCCCTCGGCTGAGTTAACTGACTCACGATGGCTGCGTGCCGTTCCATCATTGTTACAAACTGCTCTAATCTCACTTCTGATGTCGGAGTACGACTGGGAGTAAGGTTGTGGGCGTCAGATGTATCTTCGCAGGAATTAGCCATTGATGCGGTACAGCACAGGTGTAATTTATTGCAATAATGGGGTTGTTACAATCTTGACAGTTAATTACGGCGATTAGGCACTCGCGAAGCTAGTGACAATGACTTCGGATTCGTTAACGAATCCACGGTCAACGGGATAACGAATGCAATCTGATCTACGTATGACTCCACGTACAAGTAACTTATCTGCAAGAACTCCAAGCCAAGGAAAGAAGAAGGGCGATAAAAGAATCCAAATGGAACTGTCCTTATATATTCCTCTCCCCACCTCTCGGGTCAATCTTTGTTTTAAGGGGAGCCATATAATCATTCTATCCCTCTGTCAGGTACACGCCCCTCCCATAGCGACCCGCTATGTCACCTAGAGCCCGAACCCATTGTCATAAAGCCAAGTTGGAACATTAGAACTATTTCTTATTTTTTTATTGCTTAAGTGTAGCTATAGTAAATGTCTGAACTAGGGTATTGAGGTTTTTCCCAACATTCCAGACGGAAAGTCCCGCTGTCCTTCCATCTCCGACATATATATGTCGGGTTTACATTAGAATTAGGGTTAGGGGCGTGAAACGAATCTTCGTTTGGGTTACGCGTTGTCGTTACGCAATAGAGAAGACATTGACTAGTGCAAATACGATTATTATAGAACCGGACAAGTAACCGCGGTAGTTAGGTACTCGAGAAACTAATGACAATGATCCTAGGTTCAATAACGAATCCGCGGTCGACGGGATGATAGATGAACGTACTCACAAAATCTAAGTCGGACGCGTAATATTCACTGATCGTAAAGAGTTACTCCTTTCATCAATGAGATCGCGAGCGAGAATGCCTTTCCCGTCCCGATGATGCCACAGAGGAAAACTATAATGGGGTGTGTCTAAGGATACGAGATCATCGGATTCGTCGAGAAAAGCCTTCGTTCAGAAAGTAAGGGAAATTGGCGTTGCTGCTAATTGGTCAATCTCCATATCGGTGGTTAGAAAAAGATGCTAGCCGCCCTCGAGGGAAAGTTGCTAGTGGGAGACGCCGCTCGTTGAAAAATATGTCTCCCCTATCTTCCCGTAGTTGGGACAAAGACTGTTTGTCTGTTTGAAGGACTTTAGTTAACTAAACCTTAAGATTTATAACGGGCCCTCGGGCTAGCCGAACATGTACTGCGGAGACGCATCGACATCTGGCAATCATCTTACTCGAAGAATAGGGTCTGCGTGTGGAGAGCCACGGGACAGAAACCGTTGGAATGTTTACTGTCGCGTGTCGCCACGAATATTTCTTTTAAGGAGAGCTATAGAATTACTCCATACCTTTGTTAGACAAAGCGTTCATCCCGTGACCGCGGCTACGTTCGGCGACTGACTGTCGCCTCGAGCCCAAACTCATTATCACAATTCTCAAATAATTACAATCGGGTTGAATAACTACAATTGTTCAATTACAGCTATAGTAGACTCTAGGTTACAATGTTGCGGGATTATCCAAAATTCCCAAGGCTCCGGTGTTCTTTCATCTCCGACATATATACACAATAAAAATATTTGTATAACCTCGATAACATATCCAACAAGCTTGAAGTCTCCCGAAAAATGACATTGAGAAGAAATTCCTTCCACCTAATATGTGCTCCTTGAAGTAATCTAACTCCGTTCTAAGGAAGATATTTAGGTGATCACATATGATTGAAACACCCTGTGTAGAATAAAAAAAGGAAAAATATAAAGTCGGCAGTAATCTTAATAACATGGCCGCACCGACCCCGCTTCAACAAGTGATTATCAACTTCTCTAAAGAAATTAAGGTATTGCACATTTATCGAACAATATTTATTTATTGAACAATTTAATAAGCCACCGAATGGAAAAGTAGTCGCTAACAACCATAATAGTCGATACGACTTTAAATAAATTATCCAATCGATCTCATTATCATTGATGTTATTATTATTATTATTGAAGATAGTTCGCAGAACCGACGAGTTTGTATAATGAAGATTCGCTCGCTGCGCGCAGTTTGCAGAATAAAGGCTCAGTTATGGATTCATAGAATTGACGCCAAACAGAAGCTGGCTCGTTTAAACGAGAGTGGATAAGCGAAGTTGCACTATGTTTCATAATAAAATAAATTGCAATACGTCAAGGATTATGCAGCTGTTTTAAAATGAAGAGGTATAATATCTTTTCAATACGTTTTATTATGAATTGGAATAAATAAAATAAATCGTTGAATTACGGATACGTTAGTAGCATTTTGAAAATTTCGCGCAGCATTTAGCATCAATTGGCGATTAATAATTTTCCGAGAAATTTGATATGTTTCTCCCTAATCCTTGCAGTTGTTGTTGTGCGTTATGAAATTAAGGACCATTTTCAAGTTAAACATATTTTTTCTAATTACGAGAATAGGTATCTTTCTCGTTAAATTCTATCGCTTTTTCCACATTTTCAGAACATTGTTACTAGAATGCTGATGTTTATGCAAGTCCATACTCCTATCAAAATGATAAAACAAACGAAACGTAAATAGAAATTTGCTTCTTAAATATTATGACGTGTATTTCGAATATTTAAACAATTTTTTTTAACTTTTATTTTGGATATTTAAACAATTTCTTCATATTATGTGCATTTTGTACGTTTTTATACCTTCAAATCTCCAATAAATACTGGAATACTCTGGAACTTCGGGAAAATCCGTAAAATTGCAATTAAAGTTTACAGCTCTAATTAGACAATTTGCCGTCATTCTACCCAATTGTACTTGTTTGTGATTTGTAATAATAAACTTGGGCTCAAGGCGACCATCAGTCGCCGAACGTAGCCGCGGTCAGCGGGACGGGCGCTTCATCTAACATAGGTATGGAACGATAGTATGACCCTCATTAAAAGAATACCCATAGAGGTACCTGACAGTAAAACATTCCAACGGTTCCTTCGGACAATGAATACCAGATGTTGATTCACCTACACGGCACAAGTGCAGTTAACCTGAGGACCCGCTATAAAACCTGGGGTTTCTGGTGTGGCGGATGAAAAGAGAGTTGTGCGTTTCGTCCCAGGACTACCGGTGGACTCGTCAGTAAGGCTATGCCCGGTAGTCCCTGCCTTAGACGTAGAGGGAGTCTCGCTAGGTGCGGTATTTGTATCAATCGCTCGTATATTCGACCGCTAGCGAGTTAGACAGACTCGTTGTCATCGTAGCCCTCTAGTGTTGGCGGTTGGTACCAGCGGATCGCCCGGGAGGTGTTGCACCACGTTGATGCCTCGACCTGTTCTATTGATACCGATCCGCCACACTGGTAATTAAGATTCTTCAAACGGACAGGCAGTCTTTGTTCCAAATTGACCAATTGACAGCGACGTCAATTTCCCTTACTTTCGGAACGAGGGCTATACTCGACGAATCCGATGATCTCGTGTCCTTAGACACACTCCATCATAGTTTTCCTCGGTGGCAACATTGGGACGAAAATTCATTCTTTCTTGCGATCTCCTCGACGAAGAGAATAGCGCCTTACGATCTGTGACTACTGTGTGAGCAAGTATAACTATCCTCCCGTTGACCGTTATCGAACCTAAGACCAATCTAAACCTAACCTCAATCTTGGAAAAAGCCTCACAAAATATGAATCCGCGACATATTTACAGCTATAAACGAGATTCACAATTATGACATAGAAATTGAAAAGCTATCGAGCTAGATACTGATATTGATTTAGATGATTACTAAGTTCCATTTTTTCTTAATTATTCTCTATTTGTTATTTTCGGTTAACTGAATTTATTATCAATTCATCGTCAATAAATATTAAAGTAAACTTCTTTCTTAACTATTTTCTGTTTACTTCTTGTCACTCAATTTTCGTCCTGAAGTAAAATTGCTTATAAATATTAGGTTATCCGAAAAATTTCTTTTGTTTTGCTTTATAAGGAAATAATAGATGCACAACATTCTTTCTTTCATATTATTTCATTGAATTATATATGAACCATTTTGTAGTAATAAAACAAAATAATTCAATAAAATAATATAAAACAAAAATTTCGTGCATCTATTATTTCCTTACAAAACGAGAGAAACTTTTGCAATAACCTCATATAAGAGAGAAAGCAAAATATAAAAGTCAGAAAATATTAAAGTAAAAGCGCTTATAATTATTTACGACACTTTCTTCTACGATATTTATTTTCATTATTTTTTTTTAAGCAAACCCCTCTCAACATATTACACTTTCAAAAAATAGTAGATATTCATAAAATTATATTCTACGTCCCTACAAAGAATAAAATACAAATGAATACCTTGAAAAATTTCCTATTCTATAATATTCATATTATAATATCATTGATAATAGTTACTTACCTACTAATGTTCAAAATATGGTCCAAAAAGTAAAGCTGGGTTTGCCTTAGTCCAGTCGCTGGATTACATTCCAGTCGTTCGACTGGAAATCGCTCAATGTCCATGTTATTCGAAAGCTGTTATAGCGTTTTTCATTTCACTTCATTCCAGAATTTAGAATTCAGAATCTCATTTCAGAAACATTGGAATGTTACGTTCGCTGGATTGAAAAATTTTGGGAATACTTACCAGAATGAGGTTAATGTACTGGAATGAAAACATTGGTCGCGTTAATTACGATCCACTGCTGGATTGGATGGAACTGGATCGTATGAACCGATGGAAGCAGGAACTGGATCGTATGAACCGATGAACGCAGGAACTGGACTGGAAAGCTATTAGACGAACGTGAGAAAACAACGTAAAGGTTGTACGTTCGAGGAAATGAAATAATAGGCGAGCAAGTAGACGTATATGGTGTAAACAACGTATATGCATTTTATTTCAACATTGAACATTCACTAATGTGTATACAATATAATATATTTATATGTATAATATATAATAATAATTATAATAATAATATTGTATTATTATTTATGTATACAAGTACATACGTTGCTGCTGTTAATGTATACACGCATAATGTATGCATCCAATTAATTAATTGGTATAATAGTTATTCTAATGTTTCATTAATTAATCATACTGTATATCTCTCTATCGTTTTCTAATTGTGTGTCGGTTAATACAGCCCTTAAATCAATTATATATTAATCACTTGTCTGTTTCGTGGATAAAATTCTCGTCTCGTTTCATTTACTTTACACATGCACGCGTGCAACTATAATATATATATATTTTTTTTCCTGTACGCACGCGTATGTATAAATATTCCCTGTAATTTATTTTCTTGATCATCTAAAAAAATTATCTACTTCGCTATGTGTTCATTAATTAACTAATTAATATTGGTAATCTTTGCCTTTTTCTCTGCCTCACGCTTCTCTTATACTTTTATCACAATTACGTGGTATTATCGTGTTGAACGATCATTTCTCGAGCCCTGCAAATTATCGTTCTTCTTTACCCTTTCTAGTGCTGCCACTCTCACCGTTTCGACGATGTGGCAAAATACGAAACGCAAACACAACTGTTTAGCAACGACCGCCCTGACGTCGGAAACATCCTAACCTCTCGCTCGGTTTTACTTGTACTTTGAGCGAGAACTGGCGTTTCCAACTACACGTTGCTGATTTAGACCGCGGAATGGAAGTTCTCGACACTTTTTCCCATCGAAAGACGCCAGAAGAACTATAATTTTTGCAAAGACGAACAGCGAGAGGAAATTCCCGAAACGATATCTTACATTGTATTGTTACGCAAGTCCATAGTATTCTCGACTATTTAAATAATGAAAAGATAATCTTTTTTCCAGATACGAGCGTTAAGAAATTTTCTCAAGTTAAAACGAAGCGAGCGATTTCTCGACTCGTTAATTCCCTCCGATGTTCACAGCTCGATTTATTTGTATAACTATCATTAACAATATCGAATAATGACCGCTTAAGAATCATCTTTATTGCTGTTGTTTCGTGCATTGACTTGGGATATTGTGAGAAATGGCGCTGAATGACACGATGGTACAAAAAAGCTTCTTATACATTATTACAGAACGTTCTAATAACATTGGACAAGCTATGGTCAGTTTGCGTTAATAACATTCCAAGATAATTTTTAACCATCGATATTAAACAGGTAAGATTTTAATCAAATAATAAAGCCTCGAGAACCGTCTAACTCATAGAACAGAAGATATTAAAGTTATTGACGTATATTAACATTAAGGATGAACAAGGATCACAATGTAAAACGATCCGACTTCGTCTAACACTGCTGAGAATCTGTCGATTGAACGTGGCTTTAAAATCGTTCAACGTTAATTTACGTATCATTTAGTTAAAATATTAGCTGAAGCATTAAACGTTGAAATGTTCAAAGATACACTTGAACTGTATATACCGTTGCTTCGAAAAATGTCCGCGTTTCAAGCACGTACCGGCAAATATCTCTCGAACGTAGAAGAGCAATGAGAAAAAAAAAAAAGAAAACGTGTTAAAACTTCACCGTGTTACATGTCTTCTGTAACTTGGCAAAAAGCGCTGGACCTATGCACAACTGCACGTCCTTCAAGCAGAGTCAATCGAAAGATCTGGCAAACATTTTAGATAAAACGTTCTTCGAAGATCTAAATTGTTGGTTCAAATGGCATAAAGACGAGCAATTCGTGTAACTGTCATAGGAAGATCTTTCTGAAGTAGCCTCGGGGATCAAGAAAGACAGATGAAAAGAAGAGAGCGGAAAGGAAAGAAAATGAAGAAAGAGGGAACGTATGGAGTGCAGAGAGAGATAGAAAAGGTAAGAATAGAAATATGGAGAAAGGAAAGAGAAAGTAGGTTATCGTTCTGTCATACAGGAGCAGAGAAAAAGGTCAGCAGGTTTGGAGATTTTCTAAAGGGGTTTCATTAGTTTGACAGAAGCTTGAAGACTTTGAAGATTTGATAGAAGCTTGAAGACTTTGAAGATTTGACAGAACATGGGTGGAAGTGAAGAGATGGCAAAGTTTAAAGAAGATACTTTCCATCCCATGGATCAAGGATAAAAAGGAGCCACAAGGTAAAGATAGTGGAAAGTGGAAGAGTTTAGACGCAATGGCATACGTACAGAAGAATTTGAAGGGAGCAAAGGTCAAAGTAGGCAGAAGGAAGGATGAAAAGTAAAGACAGAAAGACAATTACAAGGTCTAGGTGAGGAAACAAGGGTGAAACTAAGGAGGAACTAAGGGTGAAAGTAGGAATGAAAGGGGAAATAATCCTATTATAGATAGGAAATTAGAGTAAATAATAAAAATAATATGAAATAATATATGAAATAATAAAAATTCCTATTATAAATAGGAATGAAGGAAGAGACTGGCAACTAATAGAAGAATGTCATGAAGTACAAGAACTTGTAGGGAGAGAAATGAGAGTAGAAGGGGAGTTGCAAAATGTCTGAACTAAGGACAAGTGAAAGACAAGGTGCTGATTTGAATTATAGGACAGGATTTCAATTGAAGAATAGCAAAAGATGGAACTGTGTACAGGCGAGTCAGAAGATAAACGCATGAGAAAAAATTCAAAGCATAATAGGAAGAAATAGAGAAGGAGAGACAATGTTGAAAATGGTGAAAGATAGAGGGTGGCACATTGTGAATGGAGCAATATGCAAGAGGAGTTCACATGTACAGAAAAATAAAGATCCTTAGTGACGGATTGTATGATTATTAATGTTGTAGGATGGGGCAGGCCTAATATAATTAATCTAATCTAATTAATTAATTATTAGATTATCAAATTAAATAATTAATATAATTAATCTAATATAATTAACATACAAAATATTCGACAAAATGACCCAAGATCTTAAAGGTTTATCGATTGTACAAGTACATATTCATTGGAAGAAATAAGAAAATTTCATTGTAATGTTTTATTGTTGTTTTTTCATACTCATCCAGTTCCTGGTCATTAGAAACAAAAATAATATTGTTAAAGATATTTTTATTTATTCTTATAATTTCGACAAGTCCTGGTAGCTTTAAACCTCTGCAATGAATGGATTCCATTGAGAAATCACTGACACGGATTTCACTGATACTGTTTTCATACAATTACAATTCATCGATATCGCAGCTGTTCCACACGAAATTTCAACGATGATAATTTCGTCAACAGCAATGTTATCCGACGTCAATATTAACTGATACCGTCAACCGAATAATAATGATCGAGATACATATTCCTTAGGTGGACGAAGTTGGGACGCGCACTGATATAATATGTGCTGTGAACTCTAAACCAAACTCTGCAATTAGTTAAATTCTGTGTCGACTATCATTGTTGTCGATCTAGTCTGGTGTCGGCGAATTGTTGCCGACGAAATCGGTGTTGGTAATCTCAATGGGACCTCAATGAACAATGTAGCAGAATTGTAGTCAATAAATTAAAAGCGGACATCGAATGTGATGTGATGAACAGCTTTTTATTTAATTTTATTACTTGTGTTGCTATTATTAATATTTATGTTCTTTTTTGAAATACATAGAACAAAGATGAAGTTCCTAAGATGAACATCTTTTTATCCAATTTCATTGTTTAAATTGCTGTTATTAATATTTATGTTCCCTTCTGAAATACATACAACAAAAATTAATTTCCTAAGATAAACATCTCTTTATTTAATTTTATTACTTGTTTTGCTATTATTAATATTTATGTTCTTTTTTGAAATACATAGAACAAAGATGAAGTTCCTAAGATGAACATCTTTTTATTCAATTTCATTGTTTAAATTGCTGTTATTAATATTTATGTTCCCTTTTGAAATACATTCAACAAAGATTAATTTCTTAAGATAATTAATATTTATTTTAAGATTATTAATATTTATGTTCTTTTTTTGAAATACATACATGAAGATGAACTAACTGAGATTTTATGGTATAAACTTTTATTATCGACAAAATCAGACAAAATGTAAGAGATAACGAGAGTCGACTGAACGAATTTCTTGTATCCCTTTATTCTCTGGTACAAGCCAAAATTTTGTATAATCTCGTTGCTCCTCGAGCGCACGCATACTTAATGAAACTTCATAGTCGATTTTCTCGAAAACGTTGTATGAAAAACTGATTACATTTTCGACTCATTTTTGCATGTGATTTTCCACGTGTGTACCACGATTTTCAGCAAATCAGTGTATACTATACAGATTAACCTATACAATCAAAACTTCGTTTGATTACGAGAAAGGTGATCATAATTGATTGTAGTTTTTTACTGTGCTTTGAACTCTATAAATTAGTAATTATTATAAATACTAGATCGTTGCGTGTGAAATGGCCAAATTCTTAACGACGTAAAATCTTACGAAATCTTCTCTGCTCATCAGCTTCCTAATGATGGGTCGTACAACCCAATAGGCGTGGACCTAGAGAATACAGTGCTGCACTGCAGAATATAGTGCATAATGGTTAGACATATTGCGAAATAGTATATTACAATATTATAAGGAGCAAAAAGCACGAGCTTATAAAGGATTTCGTACAAAAATTACAATAAATGAACGTACAATTTGTTATTGGCGAGAGATCTTGAATAAAAAGATACAAACACAAGATGAATCACAAGCGATCGAAGGAAGTTACTGATGATAGTCTAAAGACTTTAATCGTGTTTAATACACGTCATTGTACGATTAGATGGTGCACGTAAATTAAGTCCGCGGTATATAACAGTCTCTCATCATTTACAAGCCTTCATGGAAGAAAGAATAAGATAAATGGATTCTTCACGATGATTAATGAACATTATAGGTTTCCTTCGCGTACAATTAAAAGATCCATTTTTACACCAGACTGCGCAGCGCTATATTCTATAGGCCCACGCCTATTGGATCATACGATCCATCATTGAGTCGCTAATGAGCAGAGAAGTCTAGCAAAGCTAGTCACGACTACTGCAAATTTCCCATTCAGCAAATATAAGTTAAATAATAGCATTCGATTAAAAAACGCATTCCTTTTGCAAATTTCATTTAGGTAGATTTGTCATTTCACATGTAGAGGATTGATGTTAGATTGAGGTTATGTTGTGGTTATGTTGTGGTTATGTTGTGGTTATGTTGTGGTTATGTTGAGGTTATGTTGGAGTTAGGTTGGGATATACTTTTTATACAAAAAAAAAGGAGAAGAGAAAATTGCAAATTTTTAACAGCCTCACCGCCAAAATTCGAGGAAGATTATGCCACGTACTATTGACATTCGTTTATAGACACAAATATTCGTCGGTGGACATTCTGTTAGATGCTTCATGATGGTAAATATCGCTGATTTTTGTGCGGTTGTTACTATAATATTATATAACAGTAATGTTGTATCGCCGAATACAGAATTGCATCAAATAGATTTTGCCCACCTAAGCTAATGTTTCCACATTTCAGTTTATATTTTCTGAATGGGATATTTGCGGTAGCTGTGGCCATTCATGTTGGACTGCTCTGCTCATGAGCTTTCCAACGATGTATCGTGTGACCAAATATGTGTGGACTTAAATACTATACTAACCCCAATACTGTATTTTTTGTTAGTTGAAGTATAAATATACAGTTTAATAAATAAATACGTACAATTTAAGTAACGCTGTCAAGGAGTTTCCTGCATCCGAAAGCGTAGAATTTTTAAAGAGATATGTAAATGACGGTCAATGGGTATTTAATAGACTCATGCTTTGATTGATAAATGTTGTTTCCGATAAAATGACAGATACTGAAACGTTTAGTCAGAATTGGGTCATTTCAATTATAACAACAACGATCTAACTGATTACTCGATGTCAAAAGTACCGTGTACGTCAATAGAACACCATAACAGTAATAGCGACAAGCAGACAAAATAAGATTTATATATTTTGAAACATTTTTGTTTGTGAAATTTGTAAATTCATATTTTTCTTCGATAATAATTATATTATATATGTATAGTATATGTAACTACACATGTTGATAGTAAGTTTGATGCATTGAACATTTTTTACCACATTGGTACATTAGGAGTCATCTATGTTAGTAGTCTTTTAACAATTTAATTATTTCTGTTAATTATAACTCCTTTTTTCAAAACTATAGCGTCTGAATGACTTAAGTACTTCTATCAATCATAACTTCGTTTTCTAAAATTGTAGTGTTTTAATCAACTCATTGTTCCTGTCAATTATAACCAATTTTTCTAAAATTGTAACACTTTACGAATCTAATTATTCCTGTCAATTAAAACTTCTTCTTCTAAGATTCTAACATCTTTTGTCTTATTGTTGTCTGCTTATCCTATAAACTTTCTTTTGTCCCTCACTTCGTTATTTCGACAGAATTTTTTGATTACAGTTTTCCTTTCTAACCTAAAAAAGTCGTTCATGCGCTACAATTATTTTTGCGTGTTTGGGAACAATAGATAATTTTTAGTACTATTATATAAACTGTATAATATATCTGAACTTTTATATGCACATGTATATACATATATATTTTATATTCCTAGTATAACTTTGATATACTATTTTATTCAAATTTCTTATTTTTCTTTTTCTCGCTAGTTTTAATGCAAATAACAATACTATTTAAAACTGTAATCTTTAGAGTAAGGTTTATTAACTTTCCTTTGAATTTAACACACTGTTCATATTGTTTGGCAGGTTAATCGTTCTTCCTACAGCGTTGAAGTCTCACACGATACTTGATATTACACTATGCATACGAAAATCGATATTCTTGACAACGAAAGGCTCTATTTCCTCGCGCACATTGTCACAATATAGTGCTTCGCCAAGGAACTCGTTTGTGTTGTTTAATTTTCGTAAATAAGAGGTTACACTTTATGGCGAAAAGATCGACTTTCCGCCACGACGAGTGTCATGAACCTTTAAGATCTGAGGAATTTTCCACTGTTGCTGTACGTACTAAAATCAGCTATTTTCTTTAATTAAATCTATCCAAAATTTAATTAAAACAAAACCAAATGAAAGTTTAATTAAATTTCTTTAATTAAATCCATTCGAATTTATAATCCACGGATAGAATGAAAAACACGATGGACTCTGTTAAATTAAACGTAATGAAATCGTTAATATTTTCCTCATACCTGTAAAACATAACCCCGAATTGTTCGTCTTTCGTAGCGATTTGATTCCATTTGCGTCAGTAGATCTCGCGACAGCACGTTCGAAACGAAGCCAATCGATTTTTTCACGAATGCATAAATCCATCATTTTTATCAATCGAATTATATTCGATTTCTATTATTCCTATTTTTAATTCTATTTTTATCATTAAACATTACACAATCCCAAATTGCTTATCCCAAAATTCGTCGAGAATTTTCTTTCATCGGAGAATAATCGTTTTCTCCTAAACGTACTTTTCGTTCGTTCAACGAATAGGCGGAAATTATGCAAATTTAAAATCTGATATCGTAAATGTGCCTCTTCCTCAAAAATGAAATTCGGTTCGAACGCTTGGCAAATAATTCTATCGTAAACACGTGTACAGAGTTTATGGCGGGAACGAACAACAACAGTATTTGTTGTGATAAGTTAGCCTCTCATAGCATGTTGACACCATATTGACATGATGTATATGAAACGTAATACTACATACGACACGCGTAAATCCTGTACTGTGTGGAATATAGTAACTGTACCTAATATGGAAGCAGCGCCTAATATGGAACACACTGCAATATCTGACCGAGTAACTAGCGACATCAGTCAGCAAAGCGTAAAATATTTCGTCAAAAGAAAGAGAACAAGCATAGTCGCATCTCAGCTTCGCTTGGAAATCTGTCATCCAATCCAAGTTGATTATATCAGTGCTCGAAAGCGTATGAAATCTCTTGAGAGGTGAGTTAAATAGTAAAATCTCTTACTGCAGGCAAATTAAAAAAAAACGTGTTTCTTCAAACGAAATTTACTGTGAAATTTATCTGCTTTTTAGTATAATGATTAGTTTTCTGATGAAATACGTATGTGGAGCACGTACAGTGTACGTAATATGGAACAGTAAAATCATCATGAAAATCAACAGTAAGTAATACTGTTACTCGTGACACGGAATTACACGTATTAGGTGTCAAAGATTATCATACAAAAGAGGCGACGATAGTGGAAAGTGGGTTTAGTTTTTTCGTTGTTTTTATTGGGATGACGAACGATGTATCTCGGCTGCGTCCTTCGCGTGTTCAACAGGTAGAAGACAAAGAAGTGGACAAAGATGGAAGATGTTTGTTTGTCTTGTTGATTTAAATAAATGTTTATTTCTCATAGGAAAATAAAAGCTTTCTGAGATTCCTTTACTTTTCTAGCTGTCCCATGTTAGGTGGCATTTTCTTAAACTTTTTCTTAAACTATCTTTTTTAAATTCTCTATCTTGACTTCAAGACACTTAAACTTTTGGGTAGTTAGCTATCAACAGCCAGCCAACTCTGTGGGACGCCGCCTCTGACTCCAACTTTAAAATTACTTACAGCTGGCAAAATATTAGAAAGCTAAGAGTCATTACGAATGCATTAGTATGTTTCAAACCGCCAACTCAACAACGAAACTGATATTCTCACAAGGAATCCCCATAAAGAAAGAAGTCACCTAACTTGGCAAATGATTTTAATCGCCACTGCAAGCTCATTGCTACAATCAGAAAAACAGAAAAGGCTAAAAAGGCACCACTTCCTTCAAATATCTATCCTTCAGATTTAGCAGAGCAAGATAGTAAATGGATGTATTCACTTTCAAAAAATATATAAATGGCCATAATTAGTGCTAGATATCATTATTTGATGAATTGTATATAGTTGCAGTTTTTGTGCAGTTGATAAAAAAGCTATTAATATACGAATGTGTATAAACTTTGTCATGCTTCGACGATAATTTCATCGAAGAAAAGTATGTTTTTCTTTTTGGGAAACTAAATCCAACCTAACCTCAAATCAGATGCAGTTGCTCTATCATATTAGGTGCAGTTACTTTATCGTATTAGGTGCAATTAACCTAACGTGTATGTAGATGTAGTAGGTACATATATATGTTTAAATTTTATCCTTCGCATAATTTGTTTCATTTAAATATGCTTAACGTTTATTATCTGGAAATTCGATGTGTTTCCTAGTTTTAATACTGCTGTTACTGTTGCGCCATTATTTATTTAAAAAAAAAAAAAAAAAAAAAGAAAACGATCGAGGACAAGAAACCTTTAAAGAACTTCCCGATTCAGTAGATCGTTAACTGCTCCTTCCTCAATTTGTAGGGAATTACTTTACAAAATTATTGTCGATAATCTTCACCTACTTCAAACTGAGAAGTTTCCAAATCCACGTTTGCCCTTTTTCCACAAGTCGAAAGTTCCCTTGTAAATGAGGTAAAACCCATTTTCGCCATTTTCACCAAGAACTACAGTGACTACAATGGAACTCCGTTTATATGAACGAAATTTAAGTACTGACTTTAACTTTAGTTGAGCTCCTATTCATCTGAACTGTCGCCGAGTGTCAATCCACTTAGATTAACTGCAGACGAGCAACTTTTATCCGCGCGATGTCAGTGCGATCGTGTGTTTTTCTTTGTTTCTCCAATTCTTTCCACCAAAGACAACGAAGACAGATATACGATCACAGCGACATCGCGCCGAGAAATCTTGCTCGTCTGCATCGGGCCTCATGTAAACGTCCACCAATAAAGCTAGGTCTGCATTAGCGACAATTTGTCACTCTCAGTCGCATCAATCAAAAGTTCCATTTCTTCTTCTTGTAAAAACGAAAAAGTTCTGCGGTCGTGTCGTCAAATGCGCGCACGTCCATATAAACGAATGCCCTTCTCGTAAGCGAAAAGACTATCGCGTGACAAATTGTCGCTAGTGCGCGCTTAACCTAAAGCCTAGATCACACTGGCAAATGTTTATCTGCAGACGTGTATTTACAATTTGCGTTTCAAATCGGAGAGAAAAATTCTGACAGACAATAATGGTATTTTATGGTAGAAAATTTTTTCGTCGTTATAATATTAATTACTTATATTTTTATGATATCCGGCCCCGGAACAGTACATACGTATGTATTTATTATTTAAAACTCAGGATTTACAAAATTTAGGGTACTCGTTTTCGTTGTCGAAAGGGACTTGCAAGGACCTGGTGATGATTATATTTGTACAAAGATAGATTTCGACAATCTGTGTGTTCCATTTCCAACAAATTTCCAATTGTAGAGCAGCCTACATACATTTTTTGATAATTATCGGCGAACAAAGTATGTAGACGAACTGTGTCAGTGTATACACGCCTTTAGGATATAAGCGGCACAGGCACGTGTTATGTGACACACTTCCATGTATCGCAGTCGATACAGATTTGCAATATTATTACGTATTCGAGAGCGTACGTTTCGTGGAATCCTCTTATATGAACATTCCTATTAACTGAACGAAAAATCATAGATGGTAGGGAGAAATGATGGATTCCTACCATATCAACGACCTGGTTATATAAACTAATTTGTTCTCCGATAGGTTCATATAAACAGAGTTCTACTGTATCTGTTTTAACTCAGGTGTTTCGTCGCACACGCTTCAGGGTATTAAAAAGGAACGATAAAAGGGGATAAATAAATAAACAGACAGGCATTTAAACAAAATAATCCGTGAATTTATTAAAAATAACACAGGAAAGAATAAAGGAAATGACAAACAACAAATCAGGACAATGAAGCCGCACTAACCGGTTAGGACGATCATCTAATTAATCAATTAGTAAATCTGCTAATCGTAACTTAGCTAGTAGCGTATCACAACCGCGGGCGCTCCTCTCGGTACCTATTTCTTTTACATTTTTAGCTTTCGAGAGAAGACCATCGGTATCGCCATCACTTCAATTTTATTATTTCTTCTCTTACGTAAATCAACTCTTACGTCCCGTATTCCACTTATCCATCAGCTTTTACAATTTTCATGCGGATAAGTCCAAAAACGCTTGGTATCGCCGTTTCGACGATAGAAATAAAAAAGAAACACGGATGAATACACAAGTTTGTTTGAAAGATACAATATCTCGATCTACTGCCACATCTTGCAAAATATTCTCCGCATAATGTAATTATTAAAATCACATCGTTTCGTTGTACAGATTATCATAGACTTATGTGCATGAAATATTTTGCAACATAGATTGGCAGTTTAATTCTATCGTCGATAGCCCGTAGAATTTCTAGGTAACTGTTTACACTTTAATTCACAGTAGCTTCAACATATACAATATCAAACTAAACTTGATGGAAATATTCGACCAATTGTCGGCAAATAAAGCTTCTCAGTTCACCCATATGACGCAAATATTTCGACTCCATACAGTTTCTCTGAATATCGCTACAATTTCCGTTGTTCAAACCAATTCTATTTTTTTACGCAATTTTATAATTCCAGCTTTGGTAAAACTGCTATCTGGCAGTCCATCTTCGACGTTCTTGTCCTTCACGTATCGTTCGTTTGCTGCAAACAATGACATAACCGAAAAATCACAATTTTAGATTTGAATGTCCTGAACTGCTATAGTATTGTGGTGATGCAATAGCGACACAGCTGCCCTCGCGCGGTGAATGCTCCAAGTTCACTTGCACGACTCCACCAGCACAAAGTGTTTTTTCTGTACCAATAACTCAAAAACTACAAATATTGAACTACGTCATTGTTGCAGCGAAAGAACGATATGTTATCAAGGTAATCCTCTTCGGTGACCTTTGAAAAGTTCTAATCGTGTCTCGTTGTTCGTTAAAAAACTACTAACAAAATAGCTTTCGTAAGTAAAACTTATATTTTTCAACAATGAGTACACATTTCAGCTGCATATGTATATACAGTGTATATACATGTTTTATACTAATATTCCCACATTTAAAGTTTTGTTTAGATTTAGGTTAGGAATCTCATTCATGTTGGCTGCGCACTTTGAGCCATAACCTAACCTAAGCCTCTTTGCTATCAGAGGAAGAAACGCATAAATGCCAAGGTTAACATGGAGAAATTAACAAAAGCGTGGGTGAACCGTGAGAATTACTACGAGTCTCTTAATTACGTTGTCATAAATAGGTTTAGGTCAGGTTTGAGCATTTTAACTTAGCTCTAACCTTAATTAATGTAGACCAAAGTATCATAGACCCACAATTTTTACCTCGTAATTTTTTAAGGAACAACGAGCAACGTCTAAAATCTTTTGAAGGCCACTAACATATATCCTGGGTCCCCTAAACAACAGTTTTACCTAACTTTTCATTGAATCATACAATTTCATTGGAAAATTTTTTATTTTCCATTGCTACCAGAAATAAAAGAATACAGTAGCAGTAAAATGAAGAGGAGTCGAGCTAGCGTTTCTCAACCAACGATTCAGATGGAAATTGAATTTTACTGCAAGAATTTCAAACACGAAATTGGTTTTATCGCGTGGCTGAGAAGCACCGGTATATGCAATCAACTTATACGGATATACATACGAGTGAACAACCATTTCCAGAATGTCTACATATCCTTTACTTAAATAATAGTATTCTTATCGATAAAGATGAATAGTAGTAGATTTAGTTCTTCGATAGTAATCAAATCGCATTTCGTCATTAAGAAAGAAACGTTCAAAGATTTAGGGCAAAAGAGAATTTTTTCACGATCACTTAATTATTCGAGAGGAATAAATAAGTCATCGACAATAGTTTCTCAATTTTTAATCAATTTCATATACCTGACATTCGACAGAATAAACGATAAAAAAAATTCATAAATTGTTCGTTCCCGGTTAACTATATCATATATGTTCATTTATTTATAAATAAATAAAAAGAAAAAATTGTTTCTTTCAACGTTATTTCCATACTAGTGACTTGTCTCGATCACGCATTCGTATGTTATTTGCGATTAAGTATATCAGAGAACTTGAATTAATAATAAAGAAATAAATTAATGATTAAAGAATAGGATTTCAAAATATTTCCTTCGTATAAATAAACAATGTTATAGTTAATAAATATTTATTATCTCTATCTGTTTTATCACACGGTAACTATATAGAAGTTTTTCTTTGGGGAAATAAATCAGTATTTTAAGGAATATATTTATTAACGCATCACTTATACATCGCGTTCGATAATCCGTAATTAACCGATACGAGGCGTATTAATTTATCGATTCGCTTCCGACGAATTTAATTTACTGCGGGAACTTTGTCACGGTTATATTTTACAAACGCTTTATTTTCACGTTCGACAGATTTATTAATTTTTATTGCCAACGACGCTATTCAGGAAGTTGTTAAGTCATTCGGTTTTAGAAATGTACACAACTAATGGATCCAGTTAAAAGTGAAAATACACGATGTGAAAGAGAAATCGACGAAGTTTAATATAAACGCTCGAAGAGAAAATATACATCTCTTTTCGCGGATGTTTACGAGAATCTTAGCTCTATCGACAAACACCGTACGAACAAAATTTAGAATCCACCGAGTTTTCAATTTCCGAGGTGATGTCCAGTTAATCAGCGCCACTTTCCACTCTAATTAGGGATGTAAGTTCATTAAGAAAAATGCTCGGTCAACAACGAACCCGCGGATCACATTCACCAATTCGCTCGTTTACCGAAACCTCCCATCGACGATTTTTTTTGTAAATAACAATTGGAGTCTAAAGGTATATAAATATTTTCAACTATCGTGCACTTGTTTATGGTAAATCGTCGATGAAAATATTCCTCTAAACGATCACACGAGTTTTAAATCACAACCCTTCTCATCGTCCCTTTTCTCGTTAACTTCGAGATAAAGTTCGTTTTTCTTCCCATTCGAAACATCCTCCGATTATTTTCAATTACGAATATACCTTTAATTAGAATCAGAATTAATCAGTCAGAATTAATGTACGTAGCTTGTACGATACGATAGAAATTTTTAAAAAATTGCAAAAAGGCAATAAGTAACACTCTTCTTTTTACGAACACAATCACAGAATTTTACAATTCCCTCTATCGCTATCCACACCGTTAAAATTCACGTTGAAACATGTTTCGATGCTTCGACGTCTACGTTTCACGAAATCTGTTCAGTTTCAGTTCGCCTCTACGTTGTCGGTTCTTCTCAATTTATAACCTGATGCCAATGTTGCAACGCGTGTTTCGACGTGTCTGATTATTTTCCAACTCCAGTATCATCATCGACAATAGGAGGTCTGTTCGTTGTAAAAAGATAGAAACTTAAAAATCTAAAAAGAAACGCGCGAGAAGATGGCTAATTGAAAGAAACAGGTTTTCTAACCTCGCGTTGTTGATGGAACTAAAAACGAACGAACCGATCGATTATAGAAATTATTTGCGTATGGATCACCCTGTTTCTGAACATCTACTGGATAAAGTTCAGCCAAAAATACGATGATAACGAATCTGCTGTAAATTAAGTAAACTAAATCGGCGATGCCCTCTGCACGTTGAAACTTGTGTCCCAATAAGGTTATGGTCGCCAACTAAGATTGGATTATTGTGTTGTTGGTTGGGTTCCTGTATCGATACAAGTTGCTTCTGATGTCTATCTGTCGAGGCTTAATTACATAATTGTAACACGTGCCATGAAACTTAAGACTCGATGCATGCAACATGTTGCAAGTGTATATGGGCCTTTACGCTTAAGCCGAATTTACACTGTTTCAGTTTGGAGGAACATCGCGGATGAACTTGTTTCCATCAGTGGCTCATTCGAGGATGAAAGCAGCGTTCATCGGCCGTGTTCCTCCAAAGTGAAACTGTGTAAATTCCACTCCAGCCTTGAGGAAACAAGCTACAAAGCCGGCGGAACGTCGGAATTCTTTCACTTCTGGACGAGACTGTTTCTCAGAAGCTTCAATCTGCGTTAAACGGATCGGTGCTAAGTGTAACAGTGTGAATAGCGACAACCCAACTCGTGCAAACTTCAACACTCTCGATCTTTCTAATATCCATCTTAAATCACATGAAAAGGGGAAAAAAGAAGAAAAAATAAAAAGCATATAAACATATCTGTTAATGCAACGTGATACGTTACAACATCAATTAGCTATTCTGTTAAATAACTTAGGAAAGGAAAGAAGATAAAACTTCTAATTTCGAAGATCTATCCCCGGAAACTGATTTGTGCATATGCTCGATTTCTCGATTCTTTGTTGACCATGACGTTCTCGTAATTTATTTCAATTAATACGACTAATTATATAGATACATCTACTTAGGCTTAGATAATTCTATGTAAGGCATGGAGTATGTCATCTCGTTATCTGGTATCTAGATTATTCGTATATCTTTATAAATTTCTTGTTGTTCCTCTCACACACGCACACACGCCCCATTTCTCAATTTTTCCCTCGGCATTTTTTTTTTTGCCCTTTTGTTCAACAAGAAACAATCGCGCGTTTCCTACCTGTCAGGTCGAAAAAAAGTTATATTTCCCCCTCCCCTCCGCCTTTCCAACATTCTCTCGATAATTTAAAATTCATTAATAAATTTCTAAACTATAGTCGAGAAACATTTCAGTTTTTACTTTCAATTATGTTCGATCGAGTTTTGAATTTACGTTCGAGTGTTTCGACCGACAAAAACCGATTAATTAAAACCGTTGCCTTCGGTGATTCCCAGTATCGACCCACCGCTCTGATAGAATCGCGTTTTCACGGAATCCAGATTGTTATTTGTTTATTTAATCTTGCCGACCAATTGTTAGTGTGCATCTATGTGTATGTGGCCTATGGTTGCACGGCGGACACAGAGCAGAGAGAAGATATTTTCGGTAACTGCTTAACCATACGATCAGCCAGCCCGTTATTCCCCATTCGAATCACAAGGAATAGCTCGCCAGCTGGTAACACATTCGTCTCTGCGCGAATTCTATTTTCTCTAGAGTAAAAGTCCCATGAATTCTCTGCCCTAAGTAAATTAGCTCGTTGATCAATGACTAATTTATCGGTTACCTAATATTCAATAATTAACAATAATTAAAGCTTACCGAGAGAGGTTAATTAACGGCTGAACTTTATTTCGCAGGATCGACAATTATTGTCTTTTTTTCTTTTGCTGACTGGCTATTTTCCACGCGAAGGATTCGATAAATATGAGTTTTAAGGCGAGAAACCTTAATGGATAACAAACTACCAGCATTGCAAAAGTACTTTGCACGTCCCTTTATTGACGCCATGTTGCTTCTGTTTCTCAACCAATTGGCTTGCACTGATGAGGATTCAACTGAACTTCGTTGAAGATTAATTTTTTTTTTTTTGGAAGAAACTAATACATTTTTGACCCTTCCCATTTAAAAACTGTTTTTTAAGAAGATCAGTGAAATACAAAATTTTCTACTTTAGTAGCAATGATCCCAGCCCAATCCCATGTACAAGGATCGTCGCTTATCTAACAGCATCCGACTAGCATTCACACAATTTACATATATTACGTGTTTTCATAGAAGTTTGTCCATTTAACGACAACAGTACAGCATCGACGATTCTCCCTATCATCTCGATAGTAATCTGAATTAGGTTAGGTTTACTGCTGATAACGCGTTGGTGACGAACAGGGTTAGTTGAATTTTTTATAATTATTTATTTGATCAGTTCAAGACCCATAATTACTTCAGTTGGTTTAATTTTATGTATATTATAAATATCGTAAATAGGATTTTATTGTCCTGCATCTGCCTTAGACGTACTGTCAATTTTTCTACGGACGTTAATTGCTACTCCAAATTTTGTATTTCGTTTTTGTATAATATTTTCTATTTTTTTTTTTTTTTTTATAATATATGATATCGTGCCGTTGATATTTGAGAATATCGATTTTTTTACATCTCCAATTATCTGTTTACACATACAATGCATCAAATGCACCTTCGCTTCTTCGTAATTTCAAACTTCTGTGTGCCCAGTATTTTCTTCCTCTTTTCCCCTTTATCAAGGTATAATGCTACTATGCTAGAAAATTTCGACAGTTTGTAAAGTGGACGATAGGTGTGAATCTCACGTGTTGAAGACGTATGAGCAGCTGAATGTCGTTACGTCATCGTTGTGCTATTAAATGGACGATGAACTTAAAGAATAACCCGAACCTAATTGATAAATAACCCAATTAATAAATAATCCAACACCCATGATTCAAAATCCCGCCACAAGGTGGCCACCATTCACATGCATTTATTCACAGCCAGCGACACTTATTGGACGAATCGTGTATAGAAGTCAATATGGCGTCAAAGCAAGGTATAGAATAACCTAAAAATACTCGGCTTTACACAGTCATAACTTTTGAACTAGTGTCTGCCGCGCCTTAAAGCTGCATTTCCAGATTCTACAGGACGAAAACTACAAGATTGCAAGAAACAAAGTCAATAATCCTTGTTCTGGCAAAATAAAGTTCAACCTAATTAATTATTTGTTAATTATCCGTTACTAACGTAACCATCCATCACAAAAGTTTCTGTTTTTCGTTACTCCTAATTATTATTCTTATTATTCTTCTCCTTATTTATTATTATTATTTTATTTACAAATTATTTCGCCTTATAAAAAACAACTAATCAGAAGTGTAACAATTAGAACTCTAACGATAGAAAATAATCGCTCCTTCACGAGGTACGTGAACGTTGATTGAGGAAACGAAATGCACGTCGAAATCGATCGAATCGTTTAATAATTAATCAAGTTCAAATCGAAAGCAACTGTCAGATAATATCGAAACAATTTGGAAAAATTTATTATTTAAAAATCTAACGGCAAGTAAATATACGGTCAGGAACAAAAGTGGACAAATGGGAGAAACGGTGTTCGATAAAACTTCATTAAAATAGTATTAATCTTACTTATTTAAATCTGATTTATAATATATTCTCTTAATCAATAACTGAAATTAACAAACCTATAATAAATATAAACGTACAAGCAGAAGAATGGCGAGTAAGTAGACTGTGAAAAATCGTGTTTGACAAATAAGATAGTCGATTAAGAGGACATTTCCGATCCTGTTATTCAGGACATCAAACGTATTTAATTTAGAACAATCAAAAAGAACTTCTAAATTAAATTTATATTTAATGTAATATAAATATAATATAATATAACATAAATTAAATTTTCATTTAAAATTAAACGTCTTTGCTTTATCATCAATGAATGTTTCATTTTTGTATATTTACTTTGTATACATTTTTGTGTACACACAACAGAAATGGCGTCAAATTTGTGCAGACAAAATGAGAATGAAGAAAGTTTGAGGAACGCTGGTATAAAGGAAGTTCTCATGACACATCAAATTGGTGATTTAGTATCTATAAATACAACCACGAATGCACATAAGTACACTGATACAACAAAAGGAAATTTAAAAGTAACAGGCTTAAGAATTGGTCTCAAAGAAGTGTTCATCCTACAACAAGAAAATGATCCTAGACACACTGCCAAGGAAAGTAAAAAGCTTCCTCAAGATTCAAATATTCAATTGCTTAAGTGGCTATCAACAAGGTTTCAAGTAATTCAATTGGCAACTTGTGGAGTTCATTGGATGCTGAGATTACATTGGATAAGAGATATGATAGAATACATTTGGTAAAAATTATTAGAAAGTATTGATAGAGATTATAACTTCATAAATAAGAAACTTCACAAATTGCAGGTATATTTTAATTGCAGAATATTCTAAACAGAATTTCTAGCAACGTGCAGTACCCCTGACCAATTTGCAGTGGTAGCTATGTATCCATATTACCTGTTAGTGTTTTGTAATATGTCTATATATATCTTCTTCTTTTTTTTTCTCTTTTTGTTCTTCTGAATAGCGTTTAATACCGGGTGTGTCCAAAAAGTAATGAGAAAGACTTCAGTGAGAAACAGTGCAATAAATTCTACCACTATTTTTGTTCTCCAACAATTGGCTGACAATTCATTAAAAGATTTTGCTCTGCTGAAAATATAAATAACGATTTCGATCATTGATTAGATCATTCATGTATACTTATGTGTACATATATACATGCGTGTATGTAGGTATATTATATAAATTAGGCAGGTGTTTATATAAATCGTATATAAATATATGTAAGATCAATACTATTTTCAACCTTATTGACAACCATTTTTACCACTTGTCCACTTATTTTTTCTTTTTCCTTTTTTTTTTTTAATTATTTTTGTTTCCGACTGTACGAATTTACAACGCGAACAATTTTGTTTTATTCAGTTTCGGTAAAATCGTTTCTAAATTTTTGTATAAATTGTATACAAAATCTTATTGCTCGAAACTGGTTTTTAATCGACAACCGATGTACATCTGATTCTACGGGCAACTTTCGTTAATGAAAGAAAATTATTCCCATCGATAATTTTCAGTCGCAATACATAAAGACATCCGAGAACGATCAAAGTTGCGAACCTTCCACGGTAATTTCACTCACTAACCGCTAATTTAGAAAATTTATTGCTAGATTCATTTTCTTACGTGTAAAATTTCCTCCCAAATATTTTATCATCGATATTCCTCTTCACTTACACAACACGATCGATCGATATATTTCATTAAATTAATGTATATTTATATATGTATATATTAATATATAATAAAACGACTATGAATAATGCAAATGTTGAATATTCTTTGTTACTGCAGCTAAAGAAATCGGACATCGATAAAATTAACAGACTCGTAACGAACTAATATATTTTCTCTAAATGTTTACACAACGTCTCTAACGTTTAAATAAAATTATGAAATTCCATTCATCTACATATATAACTGATAATAACATTTTAACAAAACATTTATATACATATCAGTTTAAAATCACCTATCATTTCCGATGACAACAAAAAATTAATAAACACGTGAAACCGTAAAAAGTGTCCGAAAGAATTTTTTTTTTTAAGAAACTTTCGACAAAACCATGGTTAACACGAGATGTATTTTCACCTCTAGTTTTCAAATAAAACAGTCAAGAAATAATTTCACGTTGGAAACGATTTATCGAGATCGATTCATCTTTCAAATAAATTGTTTTCCCATGAGGATTATCGAAATCCGATGATGGAATCACTCAACTAAAGAACGAAATATTTTCCATTAATAGTTTAAAATTTGTATCTGTTAGGCCTCGCAATTAAGTTAATCGACGTTTTGCCACAGGCTTGGCTTAACGATACCGATCGATCGAACAACAATTAATTGCACATTTCGTAAATTGTTCGTTTGCAAACAATGTTGAGCATCATTGAATAAATCTTGACGTAAATAATTATTTACAGAGGCATTGTTTATTTGAAAGTTCGAATGAAAAACAGAGATAAATTATTTGTTATTTGGACAATTCTAAATGCATTGTTTATAAAGTAATCAAGTTAATTGTTATTTACAGGTACAATTGTATTCGTTATTTTTATTTATTTTTATTTACGATTTATTAACAAGTACATTACTGTAAACGACAGTTTGTAATTTTTAATCATGTTCGTTAGTTGTGACAAAATTAAACAGGTCTTTTGACAATTAGTTTGAAAGGCGAGTAGTTTCAGAAGCAAATGGACAAAACAAGAATGGAAAATTATTTATTTATACATGATCGCTTATCGTGTAATTAAATTCAAACTAAAAATAAAATTTCATTGGTAAATAAGAAATAATAGAGAAATTATTTCTCGCATTGTTCAAGTGACTTCCATTTTCTAAGAAATTTCATTCTTACTCGCAATTCGAACAGTATTTCAATTTTCTATTTCCTGCTCAATAGTTAAACAAAGTTTTGCCCAACACTGCAAGTACACCACAAATTCGATAAAATAACAATTTCTAATTAATTCCGCGATCAATTTCATTTTCAACGTAACCTGTATAACAGAAATTAGAAAATAGATTGAGGTTAGGTTGAAGTTAGGTTAGAAAATGGAGACGAATCGATCTCGATAAGGAGAAGGATACTGCGCAACTTTGTATATACATCAAATGTTATTATTTAATTCGAGTTTCTAATTGCTTCAGATTAAAACAACGAATTAAGCGGTAAAGTTAAAATAATCCGGATTAAAACCGCGAAAGTGATCAATCGATTTTTCCCCGTTGAAATACCATGTTTCATTTGTTTCAACCTGTCATAGGCCTTGTAAAAATTATTTACCTATTTATGTATATATATATATATTTTTCTATGTTATATATATATATATATATATTATCACCAAATCAACAAATAAATATCCTAAATATATTAAATATCGTATAATATATGCTCTCCCAACAAATAATATATAAGTTCTCATCTATTCTCGTTAATAATAATTCAATATAATTATATGCGTGCGTATGCATTTGTATACATATACGTATCTCTGTATACACACACATACACACATATGAATTTATTTGTTTGTTTATTTATTTTCATTTATATTTATATGTATGTATATATATATATATTCTTCATTTCTTTAATTTTTCGGTTTATTTACCTATTTACTTGTTTAAACTTTAGGCGTTTTCCTATACGAAAATTGCTACCCTCACATCCCGGGTAGTTGTCCCTTTTGTTTTACCTTTTTCGTTATTCAGTTTACACAGATGGAGAATTTCTAGTAAAGTCTGACGAAAAAATAGTAATCAACGTCTTGTTACAATTACCCCTTGGTACGTTTATCGACTGGCGAGGAAAAACTACAATTTGCTAAAATACTAAAATAATAATTTGTCAAATTAAGAAACAGACGACGATGCGATTAGGCCAAGTTAAGCAGAAATCTGGCAGTCCTCGAAATGGCAACAAGATTAGTTAAACGTATCACGGATCCCATAATTTTGTGAAGCTCACTTTGCAAAAGATTACCAACTCATGAAACAACTCTTACAACTGTACGATTATTAAAACTACCGCAACCACAGTTCCATTTTAGGCTTATAATTATTCTGCAGAAAACTTCCAAACCATATATTAACTATGTTACTAAATAAGCCATTGAAAATGGTAAAATTGTAAAACAACAACAGGAAATAAAATATATTCAACAGAGGTAAAGCTATCTTTTTAAAGTTAAAATCGTGAAACTAAAACTCGAGTGCAGATCATCGAGAACTGATGGCCTTCTGCATAACTTGGCCCATAACTTGTGAGTTTAAAAATTCTATTAATTCAGACAATATCCCAGAAAAAGATTGGTCAAAAATGGAACTGCAAAACTCAAGCATATCATAATATCTGGTACAAAAATGTTTCAATTTTACGATCAAATATTTTATCGATATCATGCAATAAAAAGTTGAAAGTTTGAAAAATGTAAATTAATAAAGATATAAAAATTCATGTAAGTAATTAAAGGGACATTTCTACTGAACAGCTTGGTACTTTAGCAGGTAATTTTTCCTCTTTCGTTTATTAATCTGAAATCGATTAACACCACACTTTTCGACTGCATGTTGTACGTTCTTTGAATGTTACATTAAAAAGAAACATAACCTCTGTTACAGTTATCTTCGCAAAGAAAGTTAACCAAGAATTAGTTAATCGAAACTGCGCCCTTATCATCCTAATTACAGTAGAACCTCGATCATCCGAACCCCTGTCATCCGAATTTCCTATTACCCGTACGTTCCATTATCCGAACACATTTAGCATCATGTAAGAAGTTCAATCCTTTACAGGAATTTTTGTCAACGACCAACGACACTACTGGCGAGAACACGATACAACTTCACAAGCAATTAGGTTTACAAGATTGCGGTTATGAGATGGCATATGCTTGGTTGGGCATCAGATGTGTGACACTGAGAACAGCATGGAGAAAACTAGTGAATTACATTGAAGACACTATACAGGACGAAGTGGAAGATAATATTACGACAGACGTAGAAGAGACTCTTTCTGCATTGAACGCAATACCAGGTTTTGGTTATTGCAACAGCCCCGACGTAACAGAATGGTTTCAACGCGATGCACCTTCTTCGATTGACTATGGTGCTAATGTTACGTGTGCTTCGAATAACGAATTAATTGAGAAACGAATATAATGGCAATAATGATATTCCTCGACGTTTTGTAGCATTTGAGTCCTCAGACATAATCTATGCAGAAAAGAAACGTAACTTTGCCGAATGAAATCTGCTAAAACAGCTACGTGATTTAGCAACTAAACAGATCATATTTAATTTCAGTATCGATATTGCTGTTATTAGGTTGGCCAATAAGTAACATCGTGTTTTCACGCCACCTGGCGTTCTGTTGTCTCGAAGTAACGGTGTGGTGTTCCTAACCTCACAAATCGGGTCATAAATCAGCTGATGGCGCCTCTGACGAAGAGACGTATAATTGAGCAAACTGTGTCGTTAAAAAGCACCACACAAACGACAAAAAAGGTTTGCAGTGTGCACGATGATGATGCTATAAGTGTAAAAGTGATGCAAATGATTGTTTATGAGATTTCGTAGTGGAGATTTCACGGTATGCGAAGAGAAACAGCCTGGTACATCCGTCGAAGTTGATAATGACAAATTATCGACTGTTGATAAGCAGACAGATTACTGAGATGTTGAAAGAAGCGGAATCTAACGTTCGAAATCACTTACATCAACTTGTAATAGTTTCCTGATACGAGACGCTTGATGCAAAAGTAGTGTAAATGAATCTTTTGCCTATTTAATGTAACAGTACAGCTTGAAAACATAACCTTCATTCTATTTTGTCAAGAAGTCGTGTAATAAGATAATAATAATAAAGTCGTGTAATAATAATAAGTCGTGGATAGAAGAATATGTGAAAATCAGCCACTCGACCCCTCACAGAAATTTTACTTTATCCCTCGTTATCTAGTAATCAACTTTTTTCAATCAATTTACAACATTTTTGCATTTGCATCATATAGCATTTAGGTTCCGTACAAATTGCCAGAAAGAAACATAACGGATAGAATTGTGATTCGCTATTGAAACGTTAGGAAAACGAGCCACTTCTAAAGTGAATTGTCACAGTTGATGAGAAATGGGTCACCTACAGTAATGCTCTACGGGAAAGGCATTGGACTAAGCCGAGATCAATTGCATTAACAACTTCCAAGTCCAAGTTTATAGCCTGAGAAGATCACACTGTGTGTATGGTGGCATTGCAAGGGAATAGTGTATTACGAGCACCTAGCACAAGATGAGACTATAAATTCTACGAAATGTTGTAAGCAATTGGACCGGCTAAAGGTGAATATCGAGGAGAAATGGCCAGGAATAGCGAATAGAAAAGAAGTCATTTTTCACCACGACGATGAGAGACCATACGTCTCGTCGTAAACTCGACAAAAACTGAGGCGATTCAATTGGGATGTGCTCTGATACCTTTTCATCTCTTCTCTGACATAATATCCTTAAATCGTCATTTGTTCAGATCTTTACAAAATTCAGTGATAAAAATGTTGATTCTTCGAGGGCCTGCAAAATGCACGTGTCCATGTTCCTTGCAGAAAAAGATGAGTTTTGGAAGGGTGGAATTACTGTCCACACGATGGCAGAATTTGGTCTGTGGACCAAAACGGGCACTACGTTGCTGAATAAAATTTCTCAATAAAAACGCAAAGTGACTACCTTTTTGTACAAAAGGTACAATATTACTTATTGGCCAACCCAATATTTATTTACATTTTTGAAATATATAGAACAAAGGTGAGCTTTCAAAGATGAATATCTTACTTAATTTCATTATTTGTATTGCCATTGTTATAATTTATGTTCTTTCTTGAAACATATAGGACAAATATGAACGTTCAAAGATGAACATCTTTTCGACGATGAACATGTAGCGGCACGCGAGCAGGACAATTCAAACCCTATTGTTGTTTTATTTCCGAGTATCATGACCGTTAGGTCACAGGTATTGCAGGGTGTAATGAACTCCGAGCAAAACAATGTCGCCGTTACTTTCAACCGTCCAATGCAGTCGAGTTCAAACTTTCCGATTGTCCCCCGACCAGTATAAATAAACAAACGAAATGACGAGCTAGGAAGTTCAGCGATCGCAGCAGGAGCATTCGGACGCATAGGACGTACATACGGAGTTTCTCGAGATAGCGCGTATTTATTTCGTAAGATTTATTATACCTGGACTTGTGCTTTGTGCCGAATTAATTTTTATAGACAATATATATATATATATATATTTAATAAATTGCTGACAAACATCAGGAAAGTAACTATTCTATTATTCGATCACACTTATCCTTCAATTAGTCCGGACAACTGAGGTTCTACTATATTTCATTGAATTCCATCCTAAGAGGTTGCTACTACCACTACGTTCGTTCGCGAATTATAAACAAAATTGTTTCTCGTTCATAATAAACGATCGTGTTTATTGCAAACGAAATTACTTCGTTTTTTTTTTTTGTTCATTTCTAATTATTGATCCTATACAAGTTATATGATTTATTACGAGTTCTTTCGTTATTAAGATCGATTTTTTTTTAAATCCGTTTCGAAGATGATTTTTCTATCAAGTAGGCCGCGTCTGCTTTTTCCTTTAAAAGCATCTCGCTGTTAGGTTAGATGTTTCTTTTTCTTTTTTGAGTTCACGATACTTTTCGTTATTTTATTTACATCTTATCAGCTCTTTGTTCACGAATTGTATTTAACACTCAGAAATTGGAGTTGATAAATTTAAGGCTCGGTTATTTATTATTAATAACGATAGTCGGATGTTTTTAATTATTTTTTTTAAACGAATGTACGTTTCTTTCGAATAATTCTTTACGAAGGTAATATTATTGATTCGTATGATTTTCAACCGATCCTAGCGGTGCTAATTTAAAACACGGCGGTTTAAGGCATAAGGACAACCTTGACATGATCCAAATTATGGAAATCTGGAAATTACGCGATTTAAGACGTCACGTTCTTTCTCAAAGAGACGTTCTTCCCCCGTACCTTCGAAGATTTTTTAATTCTTCACGTAATTGAACTACGTCATGTACCAGAATAATCTGGTACTCTGAAGCAATCAACGAATTGATCCTATAACGGCTTTAACTGTCCAAATAGTCTCGGCATTGTTTCATCGAAGGTAAAATATCAATCTACGATACTTCGTAGAGTTACTACTCGACTTGGTATTCTGCCTTTGTTACGTCAAAAAGGTATATCTGCAACTTCCGCTTAAATCAAGTCATCGCTGTCAGGCAGCAGAAAAACAGTTGTCCTGTGTGTGTATAGCAAATAAGAGAGTCGTATCTGCGTTAAAACTGAAGATATAACAGTTCATATCCCGGACGTATGTGAAATCGATGCCTGGTTGTTAAATGGTGAAAGACACTTTTCTCAAAATCACCTTTCGACCAGATACACCTATTTGAATTAACACGGCAACATTGATTCCTTCAAGTTCTTGAACTTTTTAACAATAGCGTATCCTTCGTGTGACTCAGTGGTTATGTGGCATATTAACCACGGCCAGATTAAACGGCGTGCCAACTTAATCGAAAATAGTAATTTTCAAGGTGTCGATGCCGAGAGAGGACGAAGCAAGAAGGTTAGTCGCAAGCCGCAAGAAGTCCCCAGATTCGATTGAACGTTGCGAAGTTGTTCGATTATGGCTGCACGTTCAACGCACTTCTACCACCTCTCACTTATCTTCGGGATTTGCCCTTGGTGATCTTTCTGTTTCCTGTCTCTCACTGCGAACAAATATTATCAACCCTTCCAGACTCCTCCTTTTCCTTTCCCTGTTTTGGTATCCTTTCATATACATATATCTAATAAAAGATTTGTGTAAAATTTTTTATTGTGCACTGCCGACCATAAGTACGTGTATACGTGTTAGGACAGCAGCTGATATTTAGTATAAATTGACTGCTTATCACAGATTTTATTTTCTAGTTATTTTATCATAAATTTGATTATTCGTGTGTCTTATAAAGTTTATTAAATGAAGTAAATTTAATTACACAAATTTCTCAATAAATATAACGAGTATGTGTCCTAATACGTACTTATGGTCGGCAGTATAGATACCTATGTTATAAAAGATTATAGTATTAAGAAACGTATATAAAAGACATTCATGAAACACATAAAAATTATATACACGGTGTTTTGTAATAAATTGGCGATATTTAAGAGGCGGATTCAGCACATAATTCGACACCACAACAGAAAAATACTGACATCAATATATCAGTCATTTACTATATAGCAATAATATCACTCGAAAGTCACGATTTTAGGGAACACGAGTTTGAATGTTCCGAATTGTTATCTTCTCCCATATATTCTTTGCAAAAATAGCAATTTGTCTTGGGGACGTTCAACAGTTTTATGTATTTTTGTGGAATTATTTTGGAGGTTGATATACGTGAAACGTATGTGGGAAATGCGAAGACTAATGTACTCGAATATTAATTATTTCCTATTATACATATGTAATATTAAATGTAAAGAATAGTACGATATATCATTGCATAACCTCTCACAATTTGTACTAATTTACAATTTATATTTATATGTTTCCCTTACTGTTTCTTAAATTGTTGAATCGTTCCGATGTTTTTTAATTAATCTCCTCAGGATAGGTCGGCTGTGTATCGTTTGTGAAAGTATTTGGGTGATTGGATAGCTTCTGTTTGTATTTTTCAGCATAATTTGCGATTAATCTGTTACAGTTTCGTGATGATGCAATAGCGACACAGCTGCCCTCGCGTGGTGAATTTTTAAAGTTCACTTATAGGTCTCTACCAGTAGAAAGTACATGCTTTACCTGTACCAATAATTCAAAAACTAAAAATTTTGAGTTCCTGTTTTCGAGATATAGCGAGTTTAACATTCTGTCATTCCGTATCTAATTACCTTCGTAGGAGATGCTAAAAATAACTACCTTGCATTTCTTCAGTGCATCCATCCATCGGATTTCTAACCAATTAGCTGTTTTTGACGATTTGAAATCAATCGTATACTCAGCACCTATTAAGATTTTAAATAAATAAAAAATACTCTTGGTGAGTACTATAAGCCCTTAAATTCTTGGACATTTTTTTTACCAACCCATTGTATATATTGTACAGTATAACACACTGCGATATGCCAAAACGAATCTTTTTTTATCTTTTATTTTTCTTTTTTGCGGGGTGCTGAATTTGTCCCTCAAATGTTGCCCATTTATCATGAAACACCGAGTATATGCAAGTACTTCATGTTGTCCGTAATACAAGCGTGATTAATGCGATTTGTTTCAAAGCATTCTTCGTTGCAATTAAAATCGTTGGATCCTAGACTAATTACTGCACAAGATTCCTTAATGAAATTAGTTAACTGTATCACGAGCGATACGTAGGAATTAATTTTAAAAAGCTTACGATTAATCAGAAAGGAAGAACAGTCGTAACTACAACTTCCTCTGAATGACCGGATGCGATTATTGAACCCAATTAAAACGCGTACCTATCGTTTTAAAGTGTTCTTAAACGTATGTAATGAAATATTAATGTAACAGTCTGAAGAACGTATAAATGAGACAGCTGAATGTCTGCATGACAGAAGTCTCTTTTAACGAAGATCCACAAAATTCCTGAATGGAAATAGTATAATGGCGCATAAATTTCTTAATTGCTGCAATAGAATATGATACAATAGTCTTGGGCATTTCATGTATCTAACGTTTGTGCTATTAGTTGAATGTGTACAAAATTTTTAATTGCAAGGAATACTAATTTTTCATTGAGAAACACTTAGGAAACGTTAATTTTTCTTGTTTTACTTGATGCCTATTTACGATAATCAACTAATAATATAGAAACTATTAACCTGTTTTTTACAGAAACGTGTGTAAACACGTGTGTAAGCAAATAATTGCATTTATTGGTAAATACAATTGAAAATGTAGTGGAATGTAGTGATATGTAGTGGAAAATCAACTATTGATTTTTCAAGGGAAAATAAAGGTAATTTAAACGGTCAGTTAACGTGAATAACAATAAAGTAAGAAAAGCTAATAGGATTTTTTTGTACTATTTAATATAAATAATGATATATTTATCTTTCATCTTCGCTTTACTGAATTCATCTCCATGACGGGTCATTTAAGTTTATGCAATTTTTTTATTAAATTTTTGCGTTTTAAAAGATCCAATAAAACTTCTGAAGGCTCTTTCAAGCTCCTAAAACATCATCCAGTAGTTTTTACTGTTACCTCGTTTACCTCAGTCTTTTTAAACAAAGTAAAATTGAAACAGAAATGTGGGAAGAATGAAAAATGGCTTAAAATTGTTGGTCGAAAACGATCCAGTAAGCAGATGGACTCCTTAGGTCCTGTACGTTGAAAATTTGATTAATTGTTCGAAAAAAATGTTATTTCCCCGGAATTTTTGGAATATTTATAATCATAATGTGACTAAAAAATTATAACAAAAGAAAATTCATATTTTTGTATCAGCAAATCTTATGCTTATTTTATAAAGTGAATTAAATAAATTAAATAAACATTTTTTATGAATTAAATGAATTAAATAAATATTTTATGAGTGAATTAGAAGAACAGTTATTGTTATAAATTATATAAATTAAATTGTTTATCGTGACTGCTTCTGCTAAATTCAGTTATTACTTTCACTAATATACAATTAAATTCTAAAATAAAAAACAGAAAAGTACGAAATTGTCACGTACAATAATTCATTTTTCATGGTTTAAATATCAAGTGCATATAATGTGTTAATTTAAATTAATGTCGCTGTTGAGTTTTTCCATTCACTGAGAAATAAAATTGCGATTCTCATTTTTAATTCAACTTCCTTCCATTGAAAATTAACAATTTCATTTTTACAGGTAAATTTAATTATGCTACTATACAAATTGATATTATACAAACATACGGTACGTGCAAAAATTTTAGACCACCTATGGAAGAAATCTAAATTTTTTTTTTTTAATCGAGGTAAGAATATTTTGTTATTTTATTATTATTATTTTTTTAGAGTGCTGTCGAATAATTATTTAAGAATGTCGTTGCATTATTTTCAAAAAGTTGATTTCTATTTTTGATTTGCTTTCCTTCTTCTTCTTCATCATTTATGATCGCATATTATACGATATTTAAGTGAAGTTTCCTTTCATGTATTTTCAAAAAATATGCGAATCATAAAATACCATAAATAAGCATCATAATGGAAATATTATTGGTAAAGGGAAAGATCTACGTATTTACATAGATCAACATGCAGAAACGTTTCCTAAGAATGTGTTCAGTTACCCGTTACAGGATCAGCAACGTAGCAAGCACAAAATGTTGCACTTTTTCTTTTAACTAAATTGATGGACTTATTAAACCGGCAGTACTATAATTTATAGTTCTATTGGACCATACGATACACCAACCAATTTCCAATGAGCTGGAAAACTCATGAGCAGAGGAATCCAATAAAGGTGGTCAAGGTCATCCCATCCTAGCAGCGAACATCCCATTCAGAAAATATAGGTCAAATTGCGATAAAAAATGCATTCTCCTTGCAGAAAGTTTATTTCATTTAAGTATATTTGTTACTATGTACCTGTGGACCAGAAATGAAAATGCACAGAGAGAAAAATATCAACTCTGTCCGAGGAGATAGTAAACCGTATTAAAAGATACAAAGGAAGAATATAAAAGCACCCGAATAATAAAATTAACAGAAAACGAGTAGGTAGCATCCCATGGATTCAAGTACATTATAGAGAAGCAACAGTCGTGGAACAACATCCTATGGGGGATTAGGGTTAGGTTAGACATAGAGATAGAGGGGGGGGGGCAAGGGAGAATTGCAAACTTTCAACACAATCTCGCCGCATAACATAATTTAAAATAATTCATTTTGATATTAATATTCACCTCTTAATAAAATTAATATAAATTTTAAAATAATTAATATATTAAAATACTCTATCTATTATGATAAATTAATTAAAAAATAAAAATTTAATTTTATTAAATTATATTAAATTATATAAATAAAATATTTGAACTATTTTAAATTTTATAATATAATAAAATTAATAATAATAATAAAATAATAATAATATAATAAATTTTAATAATTAAATTTATTTTTAATAATAATAATAATAATTTACTAAAATTCAAGAAAGATCATGTGATACACGACTGAAAGGTAGATTCACTGTGACAAATAGTCATCGATCGCACATATTTCCCTATGTGTTAGATGATACTTCATGGTAGCAAATATCGTTGGTTTTTATATGGGTCTTACTATAATATTACTGTAGAGTTGGGTTGCGTTGTCAGATCATGTTAGGTTTGGCTCAGACTATTCTACTACCAGGTTTACACATTTTAACCCATATTTTCTAAATAGGATGTTTATATAAATAGAATAGAACGTTTACAGTTGCAGTAGCTGTGACCAATGTGGGATTCCTCTACTCATAAGCTTTCTCATGTTGTATTATACGGCCCAATAGACGTAGGCCTAAATACTCCAGTGCAGCCAAATCAACTATGCACGTAATTGTATACTTGAGCGGTGTACTTGTATAAATTTAGTGCGTAAGAATAAATTATGTCTGTAGGTATGTGTCCATCTGCGACACAGCTACAAGCATAGGAGACATGTTTACCACGTCGCTTAATTTACGTTTATATAAACTAGAGACAAAAGATAAGAATTAGGTTTGGATTCGGTTAGGTTGGCAACCAATATCGACGCATGCGCTATCAGGCACGTACATTATAGGCAAAATTCACTGTAGTGGCAATACACGATTAGGAAACTGTGAATTTCGATACGCCAACTAGTAGCAGAAAATTGAACTACCGAGAATAGATCGAGTATCTATCATCTATACGATCACTAATATTTAAAGGGACACGTTGTAAAGAACGTGTTTTAAATTCGTTTTAATGCTTGCGAATTGATCAGTATAACAACAGTCGTGTAATTATTTATGTAATTATAAAAATTTACGCAATGGAACTTCTTCTAGAAATAAATAAAAATAATATATATTGTTGTGTGTACAGTTGTATGTCAAAATGACGCTGTCCGTTTTATCATTTTCTTTTATCTTTCAAAGAACTAAAAACCTATAGTGTAACTAAAAAATAAATAAAGTCAAGAGGAAATTATTGACTGCTTCAGTGCATGGGTTAAAAATATAACAATGGACAAAAGTGTATCATTATCTATAAGAGTATACTCATTATACTTTACAAAAAAATATTTTGTTCCAAGTATTATTGCAATCATAATTAGAATTGGACATAAAATTCATGAATTTTAAGAAGTCGTGTAAGAAATTTATTTAAATTTTTTCTTCTAAATAGTCGCATACGTCGTTTAAAGAATACTACAATTCCATCAGTTAGTCTTCCAACCTCTTCAATTAACACAGAACTTAGTATATTAACAAAGACTACTTGTAAAGAAAAACAAAACTACTTCATAGAATATTAAACAAGTTTTAAATTGTTAGAAGCTATTGAGTGTTTGGAATATAAATAAACCAGCTAATTGACTAGACTACTTTCAGCAGTTTGCAATCTTACCACCAGAGGGTTAAAATTTAAGTCACGCCTCTACTACTAAGTTCCTCAATATAAATTCTAACATTTTCATGTTACTTGTACAGTTCAAATACTTGTACAATATTAAAATATACACGCTCATGTATATTTGTGAAATAAATTTGTACGTGTATATCGCTCAAATATGCAGTTATGTACGTGTGTAGCTTGTTTAATACTATTCAGGTATAATTGTGTCGTGTGAGAACTATATTGCCGTCAGATATACTTGTGCAGTAAATTCGTACATGTACACCGCTCAAGTATGCAGTTACGTGTACAACCGGCTTAAGGTACACTTGCGCACACACGGCTTGTACAAGTATGGATGTTTAAACGTATTTATATTTCTCGTACAATGGAAATACTTGTGCGATATTATCATACACACGCTCGTGTATACTTGTGAAATTTTGTATATGTATACCGCTAGTATACTAGTATATAAAGTATATAGTTACGTGTGTAACCGGCTTAACGCTGTTCAGGTATACTTGTGTCGTGTGTCTGCTATATAGCCATCAGGTATTATATAAGAAAACTTCTAATTAACGTTACGTAACACATAGAATAGAAACAAACAAGTATTGATCGGATATCGTTTTAGAAAAATGAAATACCACAATAACTTCAATTATACTACTTCTATTTACAACATGTTTATACTCAATATTATAACCAAAATGTCAAATAGGGTAAGTCTTCATCTTAAGAAAATTTTAGGTTAGGACTGTATATATGTACCGCGTTCAATGAGTACACTCAGAAAGTAATATAAATATAAATTGTGTATCTGAAGACATAACAAAAGTTTGTAACTGCCAGATTATTAGAAAGGCTATTATTTCCGTTTTATCTTATCTGAATAAGGGAACATCTTTAAAATTCTGGGGAACATTAAAGTAGTAAATGCTGCGTATCTTTCAGTAATGGAAAACATTTGTTTATGCCCAGAATCTTTAATTTAAAAGTCAAAGCGCCTCGCAGGCTGAAAGAAACAATTTTATGCAAATATGAGGAGGCTTACGCCGACAAAAAGTGCCAGAATTTACATTTTCATTTATTGGGTATTAAACCTCGCAAACGATTTAAATACCACTTTTAAATGCAAACGCACAGTGTTCCTTTTGTCACAGCAGTTTTTTAAACCATTACTGGTTTAATCTACCATAATTTCTGGTTTAATCTATTATAACGATTAATGATTCAGAATCGTAGGGAACTAATATTATTAACGATATTCGCAAATATATAATTAACAGAAAATACTTTTCACCAGTAAATAAAACTGCATGATTTTCTATACCTATTTTAACATCATGGATTTTTATAATTGTCGTGCGAAAAGCAAATTTTCATTTAATTTCAAACGTCGATGACACTCGAATGAAAATTTAGCAAGTTCTCGTTGATGAAGTGCAATAACTGAAAGGCTCGGTTTACGATCGAAGGAAAGATAAAGAAGAAAAAAAATACGAGAGGATGAATCGGAAATTAAATTGGACTCACCAAATGTATCTAATAGATTTCATCTTGAGTGCCGTCGAGTTCTCCTTGCACTTGTAAGCCAACACTTGCTTCACGCTGCTCACGTCGACTGTGGGAAACCTCGATGTCACGTAGGCTTTAAAATTTCAATGAAAAATGTATTTTCACCAGATGTGGAAAATTAGATACTGCGATTCTACTGATCACCACTGCATTCAACCAATATTTCATTCATTCCTCCATTCGTTTTACTTTATGCCCTTCGTGGACAGAATTATCACTCCAAAAGAAGGACGTCTACGCTCACTTAGAACCTGGGACCATAACAGCTATAATCGAAATGAAACAAGTTCCATATATAAGAATCGGTAGATTATTTCAACCGATTTTGGTTACGAACAACCGTTATAAACAATCACAATGTTTTTGGTTACCGATAATCATTAACAAGGGGAGAATTCTTTTTTTTTTTTTTTGCTTACCGATAACCATTATCGATAAGAGATTCCTTTTTGGCTACTTGGCATACCGAGCGAGCAATTAACTGAAGTGAATATACCTGTTCTACCCGTTTAACGAGTTAAGAAAGTTGCATGTAAAAAACAAATAGTGAATCTGTTTTTAGTGCCTTTAGGCTAGATACCGATTATCATTAATGTTAACAACTGACGATGACGAAGAAAACATTCCGTTACTGGTGATGGTTACCGCTAACCAAAAAGAGATGTTACGTCATCGATAGAGGTTATCGGTAATCAAAAAAAATTCCGTCACGAATAATAGTCAATGGTGACAAAAAAAAAAAAGAAGAATTATGTTACGGATAATGGCTATCGACAACCAAAAACAATTTCCTTATATATAACGATTACGTGCAACCAAAATGAAATTATCATAATAACAGTTATCGGTAACCAAAAATCGGTAACCATCTGCCGTCGATAATAGTTCTCAGTAAACAAAAAGAATTCCATCATAAATATTAACTACTGGTTACTAAAAAAAGGATTATGTTACGGATGATGGTTATCGACAACTAAAAACAATTTTCTTATGTATAATGATTATGAGTAACCAAAAAAAATTGTCGCAATAACGGTTATCGGTAACCAAAAAAATTCTGTCGTCGATAGTGGTTATCGATAACCAATAATACTTTGGTTATTCATAACGATTATTCATAACCAAAATCAGTTAAAAGTATTTACTAGCTCTTATACTGCAACTTTTAGTCGTTTTGGTTATAACTGTTAGGGTTCCTGGTTCCTTGTTACTGTATACTTTAATTTCTGCGTTGAATTATTTAAAACACTGCTCTGATTTATCTATTAAAGAGCAGAAAATGGTGAACAAAGATGCGATGTTGACTTATAAAATTTGCTCGATGGATATGCTTAGATGACAACAGATGATAATTTTCTTTTTTTACACGTCGTAGAAATTTGTTAAATCTCGTAAATTCTTCGTAAATCTTCAATTTGTCTAGTTCTTATTCTCACGAATAATTAAACCAGCTAATTACCGTTCTTTTCGATATAAAGAAACTATACTGTTTCGAACGAGAAACCAATCTCCTCTTGTGGCTAACCTTACACCTAACCTTACAGTTAATTACTAACTCTCGAGTACTCGAACAGCTGTAATTTAGGATATATACAACAACTAAGCAAGAGCAATTTCCTTAAATAATTATGAAAAGATATTACTGTTATCCGAATAATTCCTCATTAGATCAATTATAGCTTTCCATTAATTCGAATACTGGAGTTTCCACTGTACATAGATGTCGCTTATGGATATGATATACAGGGTGTCCCGGTATTGGTGGTACAATCAGCGAGAAAGTGATTTTACGTGAAAGAGCAAATCGAAGATGCGGAATAAAATTGTTTTGTTTCATACGACGCTTCGTTTTCGAGAAAATCGATCCCGAAAGTTTGTCAAGTGTAGTCAAACTCGATTAATTTCGAGCGGGACAGAAACGAATAATTGACAGTAAGTTGTCCGAGTGAAAGTAGGTCAAAAATGTAGGAAAAAACTTTTCCATAGAAAGTTTCGTTTCCGAAAAAATAAAATTTGAAAATTGATCAAATACGTGCATACCGGACAAACCTTATTTCCTTGAAAACGATGTCTTAAATGAACAAATATTTTCGCAGGTAGAATAATCTCCTGCTGATGGTTTACTCGTATTTAATCGGTAACTATCGAAATTTACATATAGCAATCAAATTTTCTCCAGATAGCAACAGATTCCATATTTAGATTTCCAGATAGATCCAGATTTCTTACATATAGCAAGTCAATTTTCTCCAGAACAAAGCGTCAAATGTAAAAAAATATCTTTTCATGTAGATCCCTCTGCTCCTCGATTGTACTATCAGTAGTGGGACACCCGGTATATATTTCCCGAATCGATTTTTACTACATCTCATAACTACAAAACGAAAAACTTAAAAATCTGATATAAAGCAGTTAATATGATATAATATGATAATAACATGTATTTATTGTCATATTACATATATTATATAATTTTTTTATTACGTAACATTATTATTTAAATTGTGCTATACCTTGATATCATATCATATTATTATTACATCGCATCGTTATTTATATTATATCATATCCATACATATTATATAATATCAATATTATTAATAATATACTAATATTTAGAATATAAATTTTATAAATATTGAATGTATATTATATATACAATATATTATTATAAATATAATATTATATTAATATATCAATATTATTGTATTTATTATATTATTAATATATTATTATATTATAATATTTATACATTATATTATTATTATTATATCGAATAGTTATATATTATATTTATATTATATCATATCCATACATATTATATAATATCAATATTATTAATAATATATTAATATTTAGAATATAAATTTTATAAATATTGAATGTATATTATATATGCAATATATTATTATAAATATAATATTACATTGATATATCAATATTATTGTATTTATTATATTATTAATATATTATAATATTATATTATAATATTTATACATTGTATTATTCTTATTATATCGAATAGTTATTTATATTATATGATATATATAATGCATATAGTATAATATTTATAATATTATAATACATAATATAATTATATTATAAATATAATAACATATATGATATTATGTGTAGATATTATATAATATAAATAACGATGCGATATAATAATAATAATATGATATAATATCAAATTATAGCACAATTTAAATAATAATGTTTAATAGTGATAATATGTTTAATAACATGAAATAATGTTTCTCCGAAAAAGGACAGATCATACTCACTGTAAAAAGAACAAATGACAATTGAATTATTGAGACAAAAATATATACAGGGTGTGCTGTATAACGTGATTAATGGACTAAAGGGTTATTTTACGAGCAAAAGCAACTTGGAAACGTAGAATAAAATTCTTTGTCCCAAGCTTCGTGCTTGAGAAAATCGAGTTTGAAAATTTATCGAACGTGCTTGAACATACATAGCTAAATCTGGACTGGACAGAAACAAATAATCGACAGAAAGTTATTCTACACGTGAGAATAAGTGAGAAATACAGGGCGAAACATTTTCCCAAGACGATTTGTTCTCGAGAAAAATGAGTGCGATAATTTATCATACGCGCGTAGTAGGCCAATCCTTAACTAAACACGACTATCTAAACCCTATTTTCTTGAAAACGAGCTTAAAATCGTACCGTAAGTGGAAAAATTTTATTCCACATTTTTAATTTACCTACGCGTATAGAATAAACTCTTGTCGATTATTTACTTACGCCTAATTAAGTTAGCCAAGTTTAAGTATACTTGACAAATTTTCAAATTCAGTTTTTCTCGAAAATGACGCCTCGGACAAGAAAATATATTGCACAGATATTTCATCCGGAGACAGAAATTTCATCATTGTCTCTAGATAAACTAGAAATTCGATTCGCATTGTCAACGCATACGTCAACGATATTATTTATAGACAAATTGTATTTTGTTCAGGAATATAAAGAACGTTCGTACAAGAATCTTCCGCTGTACATTTTATAATTCCAATTAAATCCGATAATTAAATCTCGCGTACCTAGTCTTTGTGAGCATAACGAATTAAAAAACATATTATTGCCTTATCGGATGTGTCTGTGATTTCAGCTATTAAAACAGAAAAGCATTTACCTCGCAATATTTCTGTTGTTTCTAAAATGACGGATTTATTTATGGCATTTTTAATGACAGCTGAAATTTTGCTTCTTTTAGGGGCGCACGGTGTTTAAACGCGGCAGTGCTATTTGCGTTATTTTAACAAAATTTCTTCTTAACGATTCATAAATTTCTTCTCCTTTCTTTTCTTCTTTTCTATTTTTGCATAGTCACGCTACGCATTTTGCTTCCTTCTATGTTTTCCCAATTCTCTTTTATCTCCCATTTTGTTAATAATAATACAAAAATTTAATATTTTATTATTATTTTTCACATTATACTTTGCTATTAAAACATTAGTAAAACAATTTTGTCATAAGCTATGCATTTCGCCTTGTATGGATCATTCTGTTTTTCAAGCCAGGATTTAGATTCTGCATCCTCCAGCTAAGCTTAGAGGAATGCTTACCTCCTAATTGTCTTCCTTGGAGCAACAAACTGTTATCGCTGTCTATTTATAATGTAACAGTAGTTATTTGTAAAATATTAAAACGCAAAAAGAACATGACCATTAGGGAAAGAAACTACATTCATTTTATAATCCCTCTATAATTCAAGGAACTCTTAAATTAAAGATACATCCTACTTGAATCATTCCCTATATCTGAGTTTTTAATAGCAGTGCGAGGTCTAGCAATGCTATTGTCAATGCCTGCGTATAAAGTATCCACTGTTAATAAAATTTTTCCAATGTCGTAACGATACACACAACAAATACTGCAAGGAATAAGTATTAAAGGAAGAAACTAATGAACATAATGGTCAGCATATCCTCGTCAATAAAAACATTTCAATTTTTCAAGATATAATCATTTTGAAATTATACCGATGTAAGAATAGTAAATATTTGTCTTGTCTAATTTCTTACTCGTCTTGAAACTTCAATAAAACAATACACAAGTAGTTGGACAATGAATCAGCTGACGAGCTTTTCTCTCCATTTCACTTAAGCCTAGTTCATACTGACAGACAATTGTTAGCAGATATGTAACACACCCATGAACTCAAAAACACGTTCATAAACGCGTCTACGTTCCACGTGCTTAGAAATTACCGATTAGTACCATAATCCACCGCATGGTGTGCATGAATCGCATTAGTGTGTCTATATATAGTGTATTTCACCTAACTTCATCATCTAACATATCTTGCTTATTTTTTACAGTAAGAAGAAACGTGGTGATAGACAAAAAAATTTTCTCATGACCATTTTTTTATTTTGAGATTTCAAGGTCGTCGAAGTATTGCTAAACGGGACTACATATTTCCATCACAGCAGTCTTATATCTTATAAAAAGACAAATTCAACGATTTGAAATATGTTGACCTTCGAGTAACCTTCAATGGAAAAATCATGAAATGTTTGCTATTAATTTCAATACCAATATTTTCAATGCCAATGATTTCGGAGACGGTAAATGAAAGAATCTCAATTTCATTGGAACAGTGTGCCGTGTAATTGTTCCTGGTGCTTATAAATGAACGTTCGTATTCTTCTTTTATCGTTTGAAGTATGTTTACATGCATCATATCAACGCGATCATTGCTTTACAATCGGCAGCTTATCTATCATATAGAGTACAGTACAGAAGTACTTGAAAATGTAGAGAAATCATTCATTCGCCGTCTCCAAAAGTGTGTTAGGATTTATGGTGCACATTTTCAGCTTCTTCTGAAATAAATATTCCACACTGAAACATACAAATCTTACCTTAACCTTCTCTCCATACAAACATGATTTTCTCGTTGAAGGCCGCATAAATGTTAACATATTGCACATTGTTGAATTTGTTTTTTTATGAGCTATAAGACTGTCGTAATGAAAATATGTAATCCCGTTTAAAGATACTTCGATGACTTTGAAATCGCGAAAAAAGTGGCCGCGAGAAAATTTTCTGCCTACCACCTCATTTGTCTCTTCGAATCGATTATTCTATTCCTCTTATACTTTTTCCTAGCATAAAAAATAAGCCAGATATTTAAGATGGTCAAGTTAGGTGAAATACCTTGTGTAGGTCTATTTGACGTCGCGCCTTCCTTACACCTAGCAACTCTGTAACAGTGTTGCCAGATGGTTCCCTTAATTTAACGATAACATGACGTCACTTACCCCCATTGCCACACTATGTCGCTTGCATCACGTGACATGAATTTCGTCTTACGTTTCCCGCATCCCGCCACGGAAACTATCCTATCTGCATTTGTCTACAGTATGCGTCACGACGTCACTAGTTCATCAACTATACTACTTTCCCCACCATCAGAGGAATTTTTCTCTTACATCCCTCAATCTGGTAACGTTGATCTGCAGCTGTGCACACTTTCCGTCATTGTCCGCATGATATCGTCAAATAATGCATTACAATGTACACACTACATATATTTTACCATGGATTTTCCGCGAAAAACGTATGCGGATTGACTGCGATTGCATATCTGTGGACGATTGGCCAGTCAGCTAATTCATTGGGTTGCGGCAACTAATTAGATAAAATTGTTGCATAAAATTGCTCATAACTTGGGAGATAAACTTCAAACAACATTTTTGTATTTAAATCTTTTTATCGTTTTAATATCTAGGATCGACCCTGCACATATCTCCTACATATTTTGGAACATCCAGTATAGTTAATTTTTGTTTCATAAATATAGCTAGCGTATTCATGTACAGAACATTTTATTATAGAAAGACTGAACTTAGGATACGGTTTCTTTTTCTTTTTTTCAAATAATCCATAGCAGATTCCTGCAATTTGTCGTGTAGGACATCCAGAAAATTGCTTTAGCTGCTAAGGGTAACGTGTGGGTGCTAATTCTACTGAATTAACATTATTATAAGAATGTACAGGACGCAATAAAATGAAATTGTAACAATAACCTAGTGTCCATGTTTTTAATAATTTTAGTCATTTATTCTATTTTGAAGTACCTCCAATCAGATTATGTCGTGTTATACGTATATAAGAATTGCAAGAAAGATTTTACCGTTATTTGAGACGCAATATAAATTCCACTTTACAATACAGTGCAAGATGCTATTGCAAAATAACAATTTACAATTTTCTCAATGTTATTATTCTCATTATTATATATTATATATTATAATATAATATTCTCATTATTATTACAATTCTATCTGTGCGAAAACTTTTTTACTTCGGTGATAGGGGACAATTTTTTTATCGACTGAACTTTTTTTCATTGGCAACACTTTACAACGATAGTTGGAAACCAGATGGTGCCAACTCAAGTGAATATATGTATGGAGTACGTCCAATTTTATTCTTTCACTATTTTTTTCTCAATCATAGAACTGACATGCACCGCATTGTTCCGATGAGAAACGTGTAGCATTTCTGTTCACAAAAGATTTGCAATTTGTCAAAGTGCTTGTGTAATCGTCGTACGTTACAAAGTATCAGATGGCGTTATGGAAAGGCAAAAGAACGACTGACGAAATATGGTAGTTGCACACTATAGGAAATGCGAAACCTTCGTTCAGTACATGTACAGGGTGTCCCAGTAATTCCATGTAAAAATATCAGTCGAAAATATGGTGTAAAATTTTGTCATGTAATAAAGTTACCCTACACATTGCGAAACAAAAATTATTAGTTCGATCATATAATGGTCTTTTCTATTGCAATTGAAAAAACTGAGAAAATCTTGAGAAAAGGAAATTAACATTATAAGAACTTGAGGTTTTGTGTATCTAAGGAGACTGGCCGGATCATATCGATCTAGATGTTACATATTTCTCCTCAAGCAATTTTTATCCATATATATGCAAATATATGCAAAATATAATGTATATATAATAAATATAATAAAACTACAAAAGAAAAATAACAATTACCATATGGACCGTTTATTTTGAAAGTGGTGTAAGACCATTCTCTTTTATTTTGATGCACCAAAAATGTTGCCCTTAACACTTTTATGAATTGACAACAAAAAAGAGTATTATTTTTCTCTCTGTTTTTCATTTTTCCCTTTAATACATAATGACTATGGGCAACCAAAAAGAAGTTCTCTCATTTATGATGGTGTCGGTAACCAAACATGTTTTGATCTATAACGATTATTCGTAACCAAAAGTCAGTCAAACTCATCTACTGATTGTTACACTGGAACTTTTAGTCATTTTGGTTGTAACTGTAGGACAATAGTCAATGTCAATTACTAAACAAATGTTGAAATATACATTCAAATAGATATTCAAATATACATATTGAAATATATATTGAAATACACATATTGAAATATACAGGGTGGTTGGTAACTGGTGGTACAAGCGGAAAGGGGGCGATTCTACGCGAAAAAAGAAGTCGAAAATATAGAATAAAAATTTTTCGTTTGAGGCTTTGTTTTCGAGAAAATCGACTTTGAATTTTCGCTCGGTACGCGTGCGATACGTTATAACGGATCTCACTGTGGATCGTTGTCTCGATGGAAAAATTAAAAAAAAAATCCTTTTTAAAAATTAAAAGAAAATTGTTTTTCTATATTTTCGACTTCTTTTTTCGCGTAGAATCACCCCCTTTCCGCTTGTACCACCAGTTACAAACCACCCTGTATATTCAATTATATGTACTGAAATATATATTGAAACATACACATTGAAACATATATTCAAATATACATATTGAAATATACACCCAAATATACATATTGAAATGTATATCCAAATAGATATTCAAATATACATACTGGAATAGATATTGAAGTGCACATATTGAAATATATATTGAAGTACACATATTGAAATATATATTCAATTATATATACTGAAATATATATTCAGATATACATATTGAAATATATACCCAAATATACATATTGAAATGTATATTCAAATAGATATTTAAGTATACATATTGAAATAGATATTGAAGTGCACATATTGAAATATATATCGAAGTACACATATTGAAATATATATTCAATTATATATACTGAAATATATATTCAAATATACATATTAAAATATATACCCAAATATACATATTGAAATGTATATTCAAATAGATATTTAAGTATACATATTGAAATATATATTCAAATACACATATTGAAATATATATTCAATTATATATACTGAAATATATATTCAGATATACATATTGAAATATATACCCAAATATACATATTGAAATGTATATTCAAATAGATATTTAAGTATACATATTGAAATATATATTCAAATACACATATTGAAATATATATTCAATTATATATACTGAAATATATATTCAGATATACATATTGAAATATATACCCAAATATATATATTGAAATGTATATTCAAATAGATATTGAAATATATATTGAAATATACATATTGTACAATTATATATATATGTATGTATGTATAAAATTGAATATCAATATATGAAATTGAAATCTTTTTTAACATTACCATATTGACAGAACTTTTTCTTCCATTATTTCATATTGGGACAAAATTCGTATACATATTCTAATATCAGATTTCACTGCTGAATCTGTTTTAAATATTTAGGCACTGCTTAAAATCAAGCTATTTAAGAATAAAGGAGAAAACAAGCCTTAACGTTACACGCGACTGCTAATACGTTTGATCTACCTTTTCGTTCGCTTATTTCGATATTTATACAGTTCGGGAGAAAATAGATTGACGTACGGCAACTAGATTTTTCTAAGAAGAGTTGTTTTATAGACTGGAATTCCAATTCCTGAACGAACTATTTTCAGTCCAAGTAAACGTTTAGACATCGTCGAGAGTAGTCACCGCTCTATTCTCGGATATCCTGTGTTTACAATGGTTCTTGATACACGCATTTTACGTTCCTTTCCGATGTGTCCTTTTGTTCCGCTAGATTCAATTGTTTCGCGAAATTTTATCGAAATTCAAATTTCCCAATTTCCTCTTTTACTTCCTCTAATTCGTCTTACTCTTTAAAACGTTTCTTCGGTTTCTGCTCAAGACCTCACGAGCGTATTACACATGATCAAAAATAATATTTCTATTAACATATACATATCTTTTATGATCAGATTCCTTATCACTCTTGAATTAATAAGCTCGGAAATTTCATTCATTAAGTGTTAGCAATTTTCCAGCGAACAAATTTAAATTTAGTTTCATTGTTTCAAATAACACGATACGCTGTGGTTTATGAAAATATTCGAACATTTTCCATACAACTCTTTTATGAATATATTATGTGCATTATACGAAACTTTTTGAAATTTCATTAGCTCTGTATTGTATTTTTCTTTTTTTTTTTTTACTCTAAATGTAGTAACATTTGAAAGCAATCAGAAAATGTACGCAGAAGTTACAAGACAAATGTGCACTTGCAATTAGTAGAAAATCAGTATACAGCTTGAGCAGTAGTCTTAAACGTAACAATTAGTGGCAAAGATCGTCTCTTATTACTATAGCGAGATATATTGGGTTAGCAACTAAGTGACTGCGCACTTTGTCATTAGGTGGTATTAACAAAATCTGCAATTGTTTAGTTGCTAACCCAATAGTAGCTTAGTAATATTTTCACATTTAATTGTGAACATTTTTTTATTCTCGATAACGGTTACGTTCCTGCTCAGTTTATAAGTATTAGAATCCTGATTTGTTGGATATGCACATGAATATATAGTGTGATACAGCATGATGCGCAAGAAAAACACATTAACTGCGTTAAGTGCTCGTAAACTGCCTATACTTCCAACGTAATCAAACATTTTGCCATTTCGTTTGAAAATATGGTACTTTTCAAGACCCGATTTCAATTTAACGTCTTTGCACCGTCATCCAATAACACATCAATTCGAGCTGGAATCAGCGAAATATCTTATCATTTAACAATTAGTCACGCTGTTTTTTACATCACAAAATCTCAATAGGCACGTGCAACGAAATTCTCAAGAGTTAAATCGTTTGCTTTCTATTTCTGTTTTTCATCTCGCAGACTTTATACCCTCTAATCTCTTTTTTATTATCTAGCATTTTTCGAAACACGAGATCAGACGATAAAGTTGTTACGCAACCTTTGGAAAACTTCGTAAGTCTATTTTAATCCGAAATTGAAATATTTCAACATCCACTTGCCAGTACGAAACGTACATAGTCTTTTGTTTCTAAACATTTTATATCACGCTGCTTATAATATTATATCATATTATGGATATATTATGGATATTCTGGTAATACTATGATGCCATTTTTAATTAGCCTAATCAAAACTGTGCCATTCAGAATTGCCTACTGTTTGCGTAAAAGTACTGCCACCGGAAGAAATGTATTTTCCACAAGATGATGATCTTACTGCTGAACTGCAATTTGTTCTTTTCCACTGATAGTAAATCGACTCTTGTTTCAGACACAGGGGCCCTTTTCGATTCTCAAGTAGCTGTTGTTTAATTAAAAATAACAGTGATATCGAATGGACAAAATTTAAGGATAGTTTAAACGTCCTAGAATATTTTTTGACAAAAGGAAGGTTAACAAACAACGTTTGTTCTTAAAAATCGTTCTTAAAAAAAATCTTCTCACCTGCGAGTTTCGGAGAAAGATATTTTTATGAAAAGTTATGCGGTAACTTCTTTATGTTTCCCTCGCTAAACATCTATGATGGTGCTTTCAAGATGTGGTGCTCTAGGGGAAAAAGTAGCTTTCTAGTGCATGTTTCAAAGAAGATATTCATTTGACATGTCGAAGAAAAGCAATTTTCGAATAAGAAAACCGAGGCAATTATATAAAAAAGTCAAGTCATTCGGACACAAAGGTACAAAAATTCTGAATTTTATTTATAGATAGATAGATTTATGTGTTTTAAAAGGAGATAAGAAAGATTTCAATGAATTCCTCCACGATGAATGCACAAGAATCCGTATGGAAAATTTGCACATAAATGAAATATGTTCGATCTGAGCAAAAAATACGTTTTTGTCACACCTGGTTCAACAAGACCCATTACTAACTGTGGAGAGTTGCCACGACATTCTGTACACGACTGCAGAAAGTTTTAACGGTGTAATCGTCAGAGATTATAAAAAACATTTTAAACTAATAATATTGCACACATAATGCAATTATAAGCGAATATCTTGAAGATATTTCTTTCCAAAGTAAAACTGTGGGTCACTAGGACCCATAAAGATAACCGAGAATTAAACTCTATCCAAACATGAAACCAATATCGAGGAAGTCGAGAATAAAATAATTTCAAAATCAAATTTACCTGTCTCAATCTGCACAAGAAAAATTGCGAAAGAAAGAAATAGATTGCTAGCCAGTCTGTAGTCCAAAAAAGAAAAAAAAATTGTTGTTCCGATGCATCAGCATCGGAGTGCGAACAAAGTTATCAACGTCACAAGAAAGAAGATTGTGTTTTAAATATATTGAATTTGACGAAGCTTCGACTGTCTCCATGACGAAAAATTTATCAAACAAGAGTACGGAAACGCCGTTTAACGAATAGACAGCGTTAAAAGAATGAAATGGCAAGAATTACATATTAGATGGAAAGAGATAAGAACCTGTGCTGTCTGTGTATAAGAAATAATATGGAAGGAAAATGCAGAATATACATCTCGCGTCAGCAAACATGATAGAAGCAGAGCAAGGAAAATTCTATGACCCAGAATGAAAGTGAATTAGAAATAATAAGATTAAGTTGGTGGCTTCGCTTTCGAGAGAAACGCGTTTGAAGATCCGCTGAATGACACGTGATTAGCCTCACGGATTTCATCACAGACTGCTATTGTAACTTCCTCTGCTTTTTAGGCCACAGTCCTCGCTTATTTGGCTTATTCGCTGTCAATACTTAATTATTAATTAATTCTTCGAGCTGGGCGATGAACACAACGAACGTAATAAATAAAATTTGGTCTGTTGTTTTAATTGAGACATTGAGAGGGAGAGAGAGTCCGTGTCATGGTAGAGATTGTCTCGACAATCTGTTAGCATTCTACCAATATGCGAGGGAACGTTTCAACTGAAACAATGAAGCGAGTTCGATTAAAATTGAAATGGACTATTCTTCTGGCACGCGTCTATAATGTAATTTCCTTACTCTCAAGTTTCGCCTTATTTTTAACCATATCACTCCTCTCGCTCCGCTTGTGCCACGAATTACGATCCACCTTGCATAAGAAGCTTCCATTCGAAAAGCTGAATCTTCTCAAACGATTCGTACAATGTGCAATCTTTGCATTATTACGTAGAAACAGAAAAACCTTTATACGTAGTTCAGCAACGCTGTCTATTTCCTGGCAGATGCTTTGTGAGTCCGTTGTGATCAAAAACAGTAGACAGAATAATGACCAATTGAATAGTTAAACAGAATTAGCATTTGAGAAACAGATAGGCTACAGAAATACAGAGGTTATTCGTGTTCTGACATCGTGAAGAAATGTAATTACTTACGTGAATGATTACACTGTTTAAAACAATTAGAGAATCATCGTTACGAACGAAATGTTTTACTGATGCAATAAACTTGACTGGTGCAGTCAGGCGAACACGAACGAGCAACTCACGTAAGCTTAGTAGAAATTGACATGTTATTCGTACAATGCTGTAATAAAGATTTACTTTATGATAAACGTTAAAAAAATATACAAAGTGTAAAAAAATTATAAGTTACGACTATAATGGTTAGATTTTATGGATATAGGTCCTATACCAACGTATTAATATTTATATGGAACAACGAGATACCAACGCATTAGGTCCTTAGCTTACTACGTAAGTCAAACTGGAGTTCGTGATAAGTATAAATATAAATAAATGATGAACACAACGGTGGTAAATTTACTATAGAAATAATAATAATAATTTTTAACATCGTTTGTATCTGTTTTGAAAATCGGATTGCCACTACCGCGATTGATATGGCCCGAACATGACACCATCAGTCCCACTCGTCACGTTAAATATACAGTGTCTCAATAAAACCATAGCGCAGAGAAGAGAAGATGGCTGGTGAGGCAGCATAAGGGCAAGAATGGTACTTTGCTCGCTCTACCTCGCTCCACCTTTGAAAGCTGTTCACAGAAGCGTCAATTCAAGGGACGTTACGAGACATTCGTAATGTTAAAACGCATACGAACAGTTACACGATCTACATCTGTCGAAGTTTACGATCGTACAATAGCGATAACGGCCGAGGAACACTGTTTAGATTTCACGGCACACTTTGACAGTGCCTGTACAGTCAGTGTAAAAAATATTCGTATAGTACTTAACTTCGTTTGTAGAACACCGTTTAGTAACAAAAAAAAAAAAAAAAAACGAATGAGAGCAAAAGATATGTATGTATTCTTACAAGTCCTCAGAATAATTTTCAAAAAAGAAAAAAATGCGATACATGTTCCGATTGTGAAGAGATTAATGGCAAAAATATATGCGCAATAGATATTCGTACAGTTACCGCTTCGTAGGATAAAATATACGTAGATATTTGAACAGGTGAAGTATATCAAAATGCAGAAAAAAGTGGGTTTGTAAAACAATTTCATAGTGATGCAAAATAACAATTAAAGCATAATGCTACTAATACGCGAGCGTGGATCTTGTTTGATGTTTGGAAATACTTGAAAGTACCTTCACAACCCGTAGATATAAACGTTATTGAAAATATAGGGGATCATCTAAGACGAAAAATATCGAATCATCGTATTTCATAGAGAAATGATTTAGAGAGAGCTATTTTAGAAGAATGGAAAAATATTTCGAGTAGAGTACTCGTCAATTTGATAAATTCAATACCACGACAGTTTCGAGCTATAATACAATCAAAAGAAAACTCCTTAAGTATTGAAATAATTAAATATAGTGACTCCCTGTATTAGATATTAGATAAGATTTATTCGTTTTTTAAATGTTTGTTAACGTTTTCACGAAGGATATAAATATCCCATCTAGTTGTTTATGAAAATTATTCTGCAGACTAATAAGAATATATACATATTCATGTAGAAAACTTTGTTCATGAACGATGTTCTACAATATTTTTGTTGAAATTAATTACGAATACTTTTTACACTGGCTGTATGTAGTTAGAAATGTACATCGTCGCAGTAGTTATGCTATATTAATGGTTATGACTTTAATTCCAGTCAATATCTTATCGTTTGTAACCTACTTGGTTTTGTGTTTTGTTTACTATTTCCATCGCTTGATGCTATATGACAAACACGCTTAATGACAAATCACTTACCTGCTACCTGAATTCATTTATTTCAAGAGGATGACTGGATAATTCGATAATATCGATTTCGATGATCTTCAGATATGTTGTTAAGCTTATCATTCTGAACAGCTTTCACCTACACAAGTAACCGCCGCTTAGCCTATTCGGATATTCATAAAAATCTTCAATTCAATTTAGTTTCCATTACACTTCACACTCTGCCATATGAGTGACCGTATTTTCACATAGCTCAATCTAAACTTAACTCATTGCTGTTAATCGTCCTTAATACAAATAAAAAAAGATAAATTAATAGGTTATAAGTTGGGTTAGATTAATATTTGCCAAACTAAATGTACAAAGTAATTCAGATGTCCCATAGGTGGCTGCACTGCGCGATGTGACGGAGGATGGTTGCATGTGTATTGAGGACGAGATTACAATAAAGTGAGTCTTGTGAGAGACACTCTTTCTTGGAAGAGACTAAGATTGGAAATATTAAATTATTACCAAACAAAGAGTATTTTTTGGTCTGTTAAGAAAATATATTTATACGTTCTTGAGTTCTTCTGCATATACAATACAAGTCAAACCAAATAAAACAACACCAAACTAAAACCGAGCAGCGGTAACGTATATAAGTAAAAGTTGTTCAAAGTGATGATCTTGACAATATATTATATAACCCAACCTAAATTTAACTCATTGATGCTAATCACCCTTGATGTAATGAAAAAAAAATATAATAATATAATAATGAAAGATATATTAATGGGTTATAGATTAGATTAGATATGTATCAACTAAATTATATTGAAGCCAAGCGATGGTAACATATATGAGGAAAACGTTGTTCAGAATTATAATCTTGACAACATATTTCAAGGTCATCGATATCATACGTGCGTTGCCTCTTTATAAATAATTGCAGACGGAAATAATAGCAACTTATGAGATAAATTTCAAAGATAGTGTCCCTAACCTCGCCTTTTTCTGCTTTCAAATTTATGTAGCTGATCAATGTGGCTCCTGAACGATTTATGTTGATAGTTGCGCACAACAACAAAGTTCCTACGTTTCACGAATTTTTGTTTTTACGGACAGTTTTATGGTGTGAGAAAGGATGGCTCTATGGTCCATTAAAATCACTGACACCGTTTTCACGGACCACAATTCGCAAAGATACCGGATTTCACCTGGTAAACAACAGCTTTAACTGATTGGCAGTATTAGCACGGAGAAATAAGAGCGAACTTTTTACTTAAGCATGTAGGTATATTGTAGCAAATAATTGATAGCCGGATGCTTTGTGACGTTCAGATTAAGAATACTAGCCTAAAGCTAATACAGATCATAAATTTCATATTGACAAAATTTATTTATCTGTTAGCCACCAGCTTCTGCTCTGTCTTGAGTTTCAGTTAGCGTTTTCAATCCGGCAGCCACAAGGCAGCCAGCCATCAATTTCTTGCAGCGATAAAACTACATGCATAGGTAACGATCATCTCTTATTGTTATATTTTTCCATGTTAATACTGTCTACTATCGGTCAATTCCAGCAGGTCTGGTGTTGGTGAATTCCAGCGTTGGCGAAGTCGGTGAATTGTGATTCGCGAAGACAGCATCGGTGATTTCAATGGAACCTGACCTGTGTCACTATAATCAATCAGATCCACATTCCTTGTTCCTGTACAATACGTACGATTATAATTTTGTTCGAGAGCATACCAACCTAATAAATCCAGCAATGGTCAAAAGTAGTTTGTATATATATTGAGAAAAAGTAGCTGCTACTTACATATAATAGCCTGTACTTTGGCCTTATCTAGCGCAGGTTTCACTGGTCTTTCAGTGGCAGTTCCAGCTCGGCTCCATCGTTGTCCTGTGACCGAGCAGGTGGCCAACTCGGTGGGGCTGAACAAAATTGCAGCCAGTCCACGGGTCAATTTTCTGTAATCGCTCCATTTCACAGCCCTTAGTTGTTCCTCGCAAACTGCTATTCCCTCTCCCAAGTGCACCTGCCGAACACATGTTTGTCAAAGTTTCAAAGAAAAAGAAAGCCAACATGTTTATGCTAATTTCTAATCCAGGAAAATAGGTACAAAAATAATACATATAGTATATATATTACAGGTGCAGTGTTTGAGTTCTGCGTGTGAGTCAAAAATGCATGTAGGTGTTGCAAATCGCAGATGCTGATCTAAAAAAAAAATGATGCTTTTGTATTAAAACAAGGAAGAAATTAAAACATCTTAAGGAAGGAAAGTTTTAAAGGAACGTAATAGAATTTTCAGATACAGATAAATATAGTGAGTAGCAAAATACAGTGTTCTCTAAGTTAATTTAGTGACGCGACTCACAGTGGAGTATTCCATCTAAAAAAGCTGTTCAAAATTCAAATTTTCAATCTCGTTTAAAAAAAGGGAACAATATTAATATTATTGCAATGAAATGACATGGTGCCCATTTCTGTGACCTTGAACTCTATACGAAGGCAGGAAACCGTATGACAAGCATTCACTTTCTTCGTAAACATGTTTTTTTCAAAATTCAATGGAATTTACATATTTTTTCAATGTAAGTATATAGTACACTAATATGGACACTATGAATAGAGTTTCAAGAGATAATTACTTTTTTATAAATAATTAATTTATATTATGTGTCAGGCTCTGTCAGACAATAAGAAACTATGAAATATAGTATGCTACCATTGCGTTATATTAAAGTCTTTTCATACTCTCTTTTTTCTTTTTAGTTTTCTGCCTTCCTGAAATGCAATACAATTTTTCTCCTGCAACGTTCTTTCGCTGATTTGCCACCCAGCGATATTTTTTAACAGTAACAAATATTTCAAATTCGTAGACTTGTTAAAATTACGCTGTTCACAATGTTCTAATGAAAATTTCTACCGTGTTAAAACCCCGTTACATTTATATATATATAAATAACAGTTATCGCATTAATAGAAAATTAATCTGCTAGTGTTAAATACGAATTCTTTGAGAAAAGGGAGGAAGGAATAATTTTGAGTCAACGTTATACTCATTTTGATCCTTGAAAGATGTGAAGATAAATAGAGCATTAATTAGGTCTGTCTTGTTTAATAGATTAACATCTTAATAGGATGTGAAGGTTACGCTATCTCAAAGTGAAAACCGATATCCTCATCCAGAGAACACTGTATTAATCCTTTTATTATGGAAGCTTATCTGCGAAATTATAATGAATCTGGCACAAATGTTCAATTACTTAAAGCATACTGAATTAATCAGAATCAGAGTTTTATATAATTGAATGACCGTTTCACATTAATCAGACGATTACAAACGTTTATAATTTTCTTGCAACGACTAAAAATAAATTTTGGTGCAGAAAGTGTAATTCAAAAATTTCTTAACTTCGATATCAAAATACGTAATTAATTCATGTTTAATTTCTCAACCAAATTTCCACGGAAATGATCAATTCGATCGTTGAGTGATTCGGTTGAAAACAGATTCACTTGCTAGTTATATATTTTCATAATATTAATTTATATTTAATTTACAGTTTATTTAGATGCCATCAAAGTGTTCTTCGCTCTATCTATAAAAAGACGTAGCTACCATCGCTCGAAAGTATTCCACATAATTTAACTACAACATTACACGCAGTTAGCAGGGATTTCGTCTCGAGTACGGCAAAGCTACTTATATTAATATTATTTAATAAGAAAAACAAAGGTATTGGGTTCATGAAATGTTCAAATGACAGAACAATCACGCGTTTGATATTCCGTCTGCTGTTACAGTTCACGTAAAAATTATATGTTTTTATTTATAATTTTATCGTAAATTATTCGTTTGGTAAATTAACAGTAAAAATTGTACCATTATCCGTATATACTTGTACAAACGATTATTCGTATTATTCGAATAATTCTGCGCTCGTTATTCGAATAAGTGTATGAAACAATTGATTACGGACAACGAATAATTACTTCACTGACAAAATACTCGACTAATATGAATTTATCCCGATAGTCTTGGATAAATATTCATTTGAAACGATTCGAATAATGAACAATTCGCTCGACTCTGTAACTGTAGAATTTATAATTTAATGTAAAATGTAACTGGAGAATTAATAAAGTTGTACTATTAATAGGGACCTACCAAACTATCCAGATATTTCCGAGCGATAGTGTACAGAGGTATTTCCAGTTTAACCGTTTGCTGGCCAACTCCGCCGTAGCGGAAGAGTTAAAGGTAACAGTAAATAGAAAAATAAGGAGAAGATAAACACGTAGTGAGTGAAGAAATAAATATATAAGTATAAGAACCATGGTCCAACGAAAACAAGCAAAAACAGTAAATAATGTACAGTACATAAATACACAGTAAATAACTGTAAAAGTAGATAAATTGCTGTGAACGATAAGAAGGTAAGAAAATATAAAGTCTGCACAGTTAGATCAATAAGTGTGCAGACGACTATGAAAATGGTGTAAAATTGAAAGAAGTTGAATTGTTGTTTTTGCATGACAAATTTTTCACTCGAGTCACTTCCGGCGTCACCGACGCAGATGCGGAAGCAAGAAAATTGAATGTTGAAAGAAAATTAGGATTTCAAAGTGTTAGAGGATGCAAAAACACGAACGCGAGACTCAAGCAACTTGCGTCAATAAATTATTACAGCTCTTTAAGACAAGCGGATAAGAAAAGAACGTAGAGGACAGGTAACTGCCTTTAATTAAGGATGATAAAGAAGAAAATAATTTCTGAAATAATTTGGAGTGAAACAGCCTCAGGGCGTATGATATTAACAATTAGCAAGCGCAGAAAAAGATTCAGTGAAAATAAACAGAAGCAAAGCGAAGGAGGAAAATGACACGGTAATTTGCACGTATATTATGCTAGCTAGATTATGCGGCAATTAAATATTCTTCTTGGCGCTGCATTAATCTAGGTGAATTAATTCCTTTACGTAGCATATGTGACGACAACGTTTTCATAAAAAACTAGTTGAATTATTTCAGAAAAGGGATACTCTTAAGTGAACAAATTACGTTAAGAATATTCGCAAATCAGATAACAGGTTGGCTTTTCTAGTTAACAGGTTAAGAAGAAAGACAGTCGTTTAAACGAAAGGAAATATCTTTGAAAATTTTGTGAAAATATACAGTGTGTCCAGTTTATCTCAAAACATGCGAATGATGAAGATATGAAAAAACCTTTCAAACAAAAATTCCACGATATCGAGGAGAATATACTATATAGTCTTGTGTATTTGACCTTGTAGTGACCTTGAAACTCTCCGCGAAAGACGTTAAAATTGTCTAATGGATAGCTTTATCTTTCAATAGATTTTCTTGTAACTGGAATTCAGACGTTTTCGAAACACTACAGACTCGTGTCTCTTGCACCAGGTTTCAAGGTCGAATACACCAGAGTATAGTAAACTCGCTTCGATGTTCCGCAACTTTCGTCTGGAACATCTTTTTGCACAATCTATATTTTTCGGAATATTTTAGGATAATTATTGTTCAGAGATATTATTATACAATTTATGTAAATATTTCTATATATACTTAATAAATTTCTGTATAATTATATAGGATTATAAAAATCATTCGGAGATAAATCGGACACACTGTATGTAACTTTACCCAATACGTAATAATCTTGGCAAATAATTAATAAAACCGACAGTGCAAGATATTTTGTAGAAAACGAAAGACAAGCATAGTCGCGCCTGAATTTCACTTGAAAGTCCGTCGTTGAACGCGGTCGATCGTTTTGTTCGAAAGTGTACGAAAGTTTTCGAGAGGCAAGTTAAATGACGAAATTCGCGTGATTTATCGTTAAATGCGTTTCCCAGTGTCCAACGGAAATTTACCGTGAAATTTATTTTCACTATTTTTCTATTGAAATACGTATGTAGCAAACTAAGTTGCAAAACCAATAAATGAACACGCGCTGAGTGCGCGTAAGTGAAACGTGTCAATGATACGCGCAACATTGCCTCTCTATAAGACAACGTAAGTAGTGCACGAACGCATAAACCAGGATTCTTCCAGATAAAAGAATGAATACTTTTATAAAAACGAAATCTCGAATATTCCGTATCATTGATTTATTTTATTAATTTGCATAGATCGTTTGAAATTACTGCGGTCGTATTCCGTATCATTAATCTATTTTATTAATTTGCATAGATCATATGAAATTACTGCGGTCGTATAAAAAACTGGACTAAGACTGGGTTAACAACGATGCGAGCTTGAATGAAATGAACGAGGAGAAAAAAATATAAGAACAATGGAAATTTACCACGCCGTCGGAAGAGGACTCCTCGAAACCACGGAAAGCAGGCATCGCAGCAGGAGGTGTAGTTCTCATATCCAAGGGTAACCATTCACTCCTCGATGGCGAATTACCCTGTACAGACGGGGATCCATGTTTTCCACCCCTTGTTCCAAGCCGCGGCCTGCCGCGGCGTACCCTTCGACCTGAACAAGTATTTTCATATAGCGTTTCTCAAATGCTATGTTCTCTCAATATAGATATAGATATACATATATATATAATCCAATAAAATTTCTTCATTTCGAACCTATGAATTTCTTATTTTAGCAAACGCTGTTATAGAGTACATTACAGATTTGGGCAAGATTTCTTTGCAACGAAGATGGAGAAAAACGATTTTAAATAATGAGTACACTGTGGATATTTACTAAGGTCCCATTGAAACTACTGATACAGATTTCATCGACACTGCTTTTACCAATGACAATTCACCGGCACCAGACTTGCTTGACAACCGCTTTGACCAACAACAGGTTTAATCGACGACAGCGTTAACCGACAACAACAATGATCGATACAGAGTTTAACCAATTGTCCTAGCTACCTAGAGAGTATGTATCTCGATCACGGTTAGTACTGTCGTTGATCAAGTGCCTGGTATCGTTCAAGTCTGGTGTCGATCAAATGCCTGGTATCTATCAAGAGCCTGGTATCGATCAAGTCTGGTGTCGATCAAGAGCCTGGTATCGTTCAAGTCTGATGTCAGTCAAATGTTTGGTATCGATCAAGTCTGATGTCGATCAGTGCCTCGTATCAGCCAAGAGTCTGACATTAATCAGGTGTCTGCTGTGGATGAAGTATTTGTTGTCGATCAAATGTCTACAGTCGATCAACTGTCTGATGTCGATCAAGTGTCTGATGCCAGTGAATTATTGGCGTTCCAATGAAGTCATCGATACTGTTTTCACCAACAACAATTCACAGGTCACGGACTTGATCTACAACAACTTTGGCTGACAGTAACTTCAACCGATGACAGTATATATTAAGAACTGTCAGTGATCGACACAGAACTTGATCAATTGCTTATAGCAAACTCGACTAAAATACAAGTATTGTGTTAGTCTACTTTCTAGCTTTCTCGTACATCTGCGAAATGTATGATTGTATCGGTTAGTAAAGACAATTATGTTAATTATAGTATAAAAATCGGTTCTTTATTAACTAATACCATCACACAAGTGGCTAATGTTTAGGCAAAACCAGAATGCAGATTGGAACAATATTCTGAAGCAGAGCTTTTTAAGCTATAGGTTGAACAGAATTATGAGGCTATGACAATTTTTGTATCTGTCATATACCAGTGATTCTGTCATTAAAGGATCAAGGATTCATCTAATTATTAATCGACACAGATTTTAAAAAATCATTTAAATGAATTTTGGCTTGGAATTAGAACAGAACTTACAACAATTTCTACAATAGTTTTAAACACATTTATAACATTTTATGCTACGTGTTTATATATACGATTGTGAAATCAAAATTTCGATTAACCGTGAGAAACTTTGAAAATGCTCTGTTATATCAAATATTTGGCCAAGATTTAATTTTTTATCCAAAAATAAACAAGCATATTTATCAAGATTAAACAAACAAATTTAGTTTTGCCCTAATAAGTGCTACCGAGTGATAAAATCAGAAATATAACACGCATTGTTTAAAATTAAGCTTTTTTAATTTATTATCTATTAATTGCTTGTTTGTATATTTATTTTGTGCTACATTTTTACGTATACAGTTAGCGTCGCGTAAAATTTTCCCGGACGAAATGGAGCCACGAAAGAAAAAAGTTTAAAAAGCGCTGAGTTCAACCAAACTCGTACTTGGCTCGAGCTTGCAGTAAAAAACTGGTTATACTTTATGTCGACCATTGTTGTTATCGGTTAATACTTTCATCACAGTGGCTGTCAGTCAAAGTTATCGTTGCTCTGGCGTCAATAAAATCTGTGTCAGCGATTTCAATCGGATCCGATATTTACATATGCAAATTTTTAGTTATGAATACAACTAAAAAAAATAAGCAAAAATTTCACTAACTGAATATTCATATATTTTTGACATGCGCATTCCGCATATTTTTGCACTTTTACATTTTTCGTAGCTGCGTAAAAATCACCGAAATAATGAGCTATTGTGTTGGCAACTAAGTGGTTGCGGATTTTGTCATTAGATGGTGTTGAAAAATCCGTAATCACTTAGTTGCCAACCTGATATTTCATCTACTTCATTATTTGCATCTTAGAAGCAACATAGGGGAAACAACTTTATTTTATGTTCAAATCAAATAAATAATTTTCAAGTAATTTTCTACCTTAGTTAAATTTCTCAGATAGAAGAAATAATTTGGATTCTAATATTAAATTAAAATATTATCTTTTGCATACAGTTGAGTTATGAACCGCATAATCGTGAATTATTTTATAACATAGTAATATTTAATCTCTGAAATGTATATACAATTATACAACATAAACATATAATTCCAATTATCCTTCTATTATTAATATTTCTTTTATTATTTACTTAAATTAATATTTAATATTAATTATTTATTAATTTTGCGTGACCTATGAGACAGCAAAAGCAGCATTTCTGACGCAGTTGACAATGTTGGATGAGAAATTATTTAAGACAATATTTCAACAAACATTTATCCAAATACGAAGTATGGAATAAAATAAAAAAATTTTATTTGATAGTTAAACAACGAACTAAATTTTAAGATTCTTTTAAGGAAAATTATTTACTTGTTCGAATAAACTGGCGCATAATTATTTCAAAATAACATCTACTCAAATATTTTATTTAAATAATGGCCAAGCCCGCGTAATGAATATTTAAAACTATCGAAAAACGCGGTACAAGAAGTAAAGGTAAATTGAAAATGTAGAACGTAAATTTTTAATACGAGGCGTCATTTCCGTGAAACTGGAGTTTGAAATTTTTATAAGTACGCATAATGTATACACACGCGTTTCGCTCATTCCTATCTGCATAAATTCGAATAATCAGCAGCAAGTTATTCTACCTGCAGGAACAAGCGAGAAATGCGAAATAAAATGCTATCGTTTAATTTTCAAAATACAGGCGCATCATGAGAAATTACTCGGAACGCAAACAAACGAAAAGCTAAATGCAATATCGTTATCAATATAATACACATTGATAAATGAGACTAATTTTGAGATACACTTACAAACAAATACAAATATTTATTTCGTAGAAAAGAAATACATCGTAAACAGAGAATTACGCTCATTTATACGGCACATAAAATTACGATATAAAATAATCGCGGAACAGATCGATCGATAATTTCCGCGTCTCAAACGTAACAATTCTAACCTCAATTTTGCTCTTTGATGACAGCCACGTTTATGAAATTCTTATTATACGAATACAATAAGAACTCATTTTTCTCACGAAGATTGAGCCCCGTTTTAAAATTGTCGTTTTACGTTTCCGGTTCGACAACTTTCAATCGCTTTGTGCCCCATATTTTGCTACGTCCTGTACATGAAACATTTGTAGGTTAGTCAACTACAGACCAGCTTTGTCAAATATGTATGTACACATATGGAAAGAGATTTGATTATATATTATAAGTATATTTTGATTATATATTTTATAAAAATATTTTGATTATATATTTTATAAAAATATTTTGATTATATAAATTTGATTTGATTATATTTATATTGTTAATTAGTATTTCTATGGATATGAATTTATTAAAATAATATATAATATTATATTATATAATATTTATTATATAATATTTATTATATAATATATTATAAATTATAATTTTTTAATTTAAATTATATAATATTTATTAAAATAATATAAATAAAAGCAGTAATATAGTTGATATTAAAGAAAATATATATAATTTATTTAAAATAAATATTTAATTTTTATTAAAAATTAGAATATTTTATATAAAAATTTATTTATGGGATATTAATATTCCTATTAGCTTAAAAGTTATATATATATATATATATATTATAAAATAGTTAGTAATAGTATATAATAAATAAACATTAATATTTTATCAAAATATATCTTTAATCAAACATATTACTTATTTTATTTAATATTAATATATATATAAATATATATGTTAATTAATTATAAAAGATTGTATATCTTCAAATTGTCAGATACTTTTCACTGAACACTTGCTAGCTACAGTTTGTCGTACAAGAGCATACTCGTTGTATCACTGTGGAACACACTGATGGAACAGTGTAATCTAAAATACAGTTTGTTGTACAATTTTATAAATGTCGTATTCATTGTAAAACAGTGAACGACACGAAACACAGATTTCGACTTCTTTTTTCGCGTAGAATCACCCCCTTTCCGCTTGTACCACCAGTTACCAACCACCCTGTATATGTAACGAAAAGAAGATAAAATATAATGTCGACAATAATATTAATGATATCCTCGCATCAATTCCTGGACTCTATGATTTGAAGATTAATGGAGAATTTTATACAATTAATTCTATTAATTCTGTGAATTCTATTAATTCTATGAATTCTAATAATCCTATTAATTCCGTGAATTCTATTAATTCTATGAATTCTATGAATTCCATTGATTCTATTAATTTTATGAATTCAATTAATTCTATTAATGTTATTAATTCTATAAATCCTATTAATTCTGTTAATCTTATGAATTCCATTAATTCTATGAATACTATTAATTCTATTAGTTCTATGAATTCTATTAATTCTATTAATTTTATTAATTCTATAAATCCTGTTAATTCTATGAATTCTATTAATTCTATGAATACTATTAATTCTATTAATCCTATTAATTCTATGAATCCTATTAATTCTATGAATACTATTAATCCTATTACTTCTATGAATTTTATTAATCACCTTCATAATCATAGAATGTTCTATATCTAACGAAGAGAAGAACAGGTTTCCAATGTAAAAAGTTCAATCCCCTACAAAAAATTCTGTTAACGATTACTAATATTACTGGCGAAAAGATTATGCAAGTTTTGCAAGTAATTAAATTTTAAAAATTGCACAATTATATGGCGGCACATGTTTGGGTGTGTCAAATGTTCGACACCAAGAAGAGCATGGAAAAAGTTAGTGAATTACATTGAAGATACCATATAGGAAAAAGTGGAAGATAATATTGAACAAGAACGTGGAAGATAATCGTTTTGCATTGAATACAATACCAGATAAGATTCGCTGATAGCAACGTTGACGCGGCAGAATGGATTCAATCTGACGAATCATCTTCAATTGATCATGACATTAATGTTATATGTACTTCGAATAATGGATTGAAACACGAATATAGTGGTAATGATGATATTCTCCAAAGTTTTGAAGTATTTGACGTCTTAAAAATAGAGCTAAGGTGGTAGAAGGTACAAAAGGAATGTAACTCTACCGAATTAAATCCGGTGAAAAAGTTGATTTAGCAGCTAAAACCACTTGGCATCCATAAATCTTTAATGGGATCATACTCAATTTCATTATTCGTATTGCTGTTATTAATATTTATGTTCTTTCTTGAAATATATAAAACAAAGATGTACTTGCTAAGATGAACACCTTTCTATTTAATTTCATTACTTTTATTGTCATTATTATAATCCATGTTTTTTCTTGAAATATATAAGACAAAGATCTACTTGCTAAGATGAACACCTTTCTATTTAATTTCATTGCTTTTATTTTCATTATTATAATCCATGTTCTTTTTTGAAATATATAAGACAAAGATGTACTTGCTAAGATGAACACCTTTCTATTTAATTTTATTACTTGTATTCTCATTATTATAATCCATGTTTTTTCTTGAAATATATAAGACAAAGATGTACTTGCTAAGATGAACACCTTTCTATTTAATTTTATTACTTGTATTCTCATTATTATAATCCATGTTTTTTCTTGAAATATATAAGACAAAGATGTACTTGCTAAGATGAACACCTTTCTATTTAATTTTATTACTTGTATTCTCATTATTATAATCCATGTTTTTTCTTGAAATATATAAGACAAAGATGTACTTGCTAAGATGAACACCTTTCTATTTAATTTTATTACTTGTATTCTCATTATTATAATCCATGTTTTTTCTTGAAATATATAAGACAAAGATGTACTTGCTAAGATGAACACCTTTCTATTTAATTTTATTACTTGTATTCTCATTATTATAATCCATGTTTTTTCTTGAAATATATAAGACAAAGATGTACTTGCTAAGATGAACACCTTTCTATTTAATTTCATTGCTTTTATTTTCATTATTATAATCCATGTTCTTTCTTGAAATATAAAAAACAAAGATAAACTTGCTAAGATAAACACCTTTCTATTTAATTTCATTATTCGTACTGTTATTATTAGTTTACATATCCTTTTCTGAAATACACAGAACATAAGATGAACGTCTTCCCATCTAATTTTATTATTTGTATTACTATTATTAACATGTACGTTCTTTTTTTAGATACCTAGAACAAAGATGAACTTCTCCTTGAACATGAGGGAATTAACTGCCCTATCATCTAAAAATTCCTTTATCCGAACATCTTTATTCCCCCAATTAATTCAGATAACTGAGGTTCTACTGTGCCTATATTTACAAAGCCATCTCACCCAAGCACTTTGATTCATTCATTCTCTTTGTCCCATTCATACTGACTCCGACCTACTCCAAGACTAGTTGCCCTTTTATTATACCTTTGTCTGTTTGCTGAAAACTCTCCTTGATCTACTTTTTACTAGCCTATCTTTTTATTTCTCTTTCTCCTGCAGTCTCTCCAGCCATTCTACAATCCTTCTATCCCATCTTTCGCCTACTACGTCTTCCAGCCTGACATCTCTTTCGCTTTCGCTGCAGTCCTTTGTTACGTGCTCTGAACTCCATCCAACGAATCGAGTTAGCAGAGGTAAACAAACTCACGCGATTGGAACAGAAGCGTATTCGCAAGCTTCAGAGATACCGTGTCGTAAACCCGAAAGCTGGAAACTGGGCCCAAAGGTACATTTCCACGCGACAGTTCAATGTGACAGTACGTTTGCACATGGTACAAAGTGACGAAGCTCCTCTCTAGGAGGCAGACAGGCAGCAACACAATGTACTGTTCTAATTTTTAGCCTCGTGACTCCAAAGTCACGACTTAGAGTCCTACGACCTAAATTTGATGATGTGGTTTTCACACTCATGACACTAAATGATACGACCTTTGTTGTGAATATTAGACTCTTTTTGTCATGACGTTGAGCTTGCGTCGTCTTACGCTGTCACAATAGCAACTATCGTAACTTTTACTGTCACATGGAGATCTGTGTGAACAATGACTCATATGAACCGGCTCCTCAGCTCAACTGCTGATCTCCTGCTTGCCTGCTTGCCTGCTTGCTTCGTTTCCCTCTACCAACTGCAGTCGTTGAGAGTACAACAGGCTCCTCCCAATCTATCCACGCACAGATCACACCTTCTATCCTCAGTATCTATTTTCCCAATTTTTCCAAAATTCTACACTCTGCTTGTTCTGTTAACTCTCGGCCTCCTCTTTCTTTTCTTAGATAACCTGGCAGCCCCATCGTTCGGACATATTTGTACCTATCATTTTATTTCGAATATTTGTTACTAAATAGACGTAAAATATTCATACTAACTGAATAAATAATAAAAGAGCCATAATATTGCTTTTTTTAACAATCGCGTAGCTGTTGCACTTGCACTTGGTGCCAACGTTTCCTGGACATCGCAGTCTGCTTCTTCAGCGCAGACCTGAAACTGAGGGTCCCTGGCCCCGTTGTTTCCATTTTTACCGAGCGACGTTCCGCTTGGCTGATCGAACTGATCAACCAACTCGCGAGTTCTAACTGTCACAAAATCTAACCGGAAGCCGTTCAATTCGATCAGCCAATCGAATTGCAAGACCCGTAAAGTGCACTTGCAAATCGTACGGATGTGACACTCGTGGACCAAAATCATCTGACGATCACACGAGAGTTTGAAATCTGAAAATGTCGAACACGTTTCTACGTGTTTTCGTTTTCGTACTTTCGATAGCATTCTGTACGATAAACAGATTCTATGCGAATGTTTGGCGAGCTCGCTCTCGTACCACAAACTGTACAGTTCTCAGCCATTTCAATGTCTCAGCGCAGCTCCTTCGCTTGCACTTTTTAAGCTTAGAAAGAAATAATAAACAGATATAATAGAAATTGTCGTTGTACCAGTCTGTGTAACTCGTCCGCCAAGATATTTCTCCAGATTCTCAGATTTGAAATGACAAACTGGCCGCAAATACATTTAAAACAAAAAAGAGGGGAGAACTGTTTAATTGGAAAAAGGGGTGAAATTCAGAAGACCAATCAGAAGGAGGACCTTCTTCCATCTTAATTAAAGAGCGACGAGGAGAAGAGAAAGAGAAAGTTGGGGAAGAACGTTTGCCTGTAATTATCGTTCAAAAAGTACGCTTCGCTCGTAACAGCAAACCCTGTGATGTTTCGTGTTCAATCGGCTAATCGATTGCAGAAAATTACAGGTTTCTCGATAAAACACGTATGTCCATTTCCAACGATATCTCGCGTCTACAACTTTCGAAAGATAATATTTATTAAATAAAGCTGATAGAAATTCGTTTGTTTCTAACAAATGTTCGTCTCGTGTTTAAATAATCTTCGCTGAAGGAGATCTTCATGCTGAACACTTTACGCTGCGGAACTTAAAATTAAAATAAAATCGAAACGGAACGGTATGCTTGCAAAATCGTAAAAAGTTTGTCGATTTTACTAAAATTTCATGGTTAATCGACAGTGGGAAATCTTTTCGCGGCAACGCATCGATGTTGTTGTAAGTCGATCAAAATAATGTTGGCATTTTTATATGATAATTAAGAGGCAATAAAAATTAGATTAAATAATTAAAATAAAATTTTGGAGGCGATTTACAAGCAACCAGGTGAGTTAGTATTCACAGTGACATAATTCGATCAATATTTCGTGTAATTACACGAAGTGTGGGATGAAATAGTCGAGTAACGTGACTTTCAAGGGACACGTGCTTACAAATATCTGAATAATATTTCGCAAACATTTCGAACAACCTGTTGATTGCAATAGAAATATTCGAAAATTTTGCCAACAAATGGAAAGAAATTTCTAAACCTAAGCTCACGTTTCATAAATATACTTTGCTCGTTTCAAGCATCAAATTCATCGTCACTGTTTGAAAAGAAGCCTTCGAGTAATGAATTTCTTACTTAACGCTTTACTGACCGCTAGCGGTTCAACAGCATACGCACGTCCGACCGGCAACTTAGGCGCAGATTCTCCCTGGCGCCGGCTCTGTTTCGCCTTAGACTCTCCAATACCATTTTTTTCGTTCATCGCGAACGCTACGTTTTTCAAATTGGTATAAAACTGTGGGAGCTTACAAAGCAACGCAACTGACGCAACCGAGCATGGTGCCTTAGTACCAAATAACAAATTACTGTTCAAATAATGAAAAAGATAGTCGGCGACAAAAAGCCGATTAATAGGCTGTCGGTCGGTAAACGTTGGCGACAAAAAGTCGATTAATAGGCTATCGGTCGGTAAGCGTCGGCGACAAACAACCGATTAATCGGCTATCGGTCGGTAAAGCGTTGATCATTGGCAAGCGTATGCGTGGAAAACATTCAACTGAAAATTAAAACCTCAACTGCGAGCCATAACGCGGCTGAAATTCCTAGCCCGATCAATAAATCTGGCCGAATGACTGCGCAGAAATTCGCGTTTTCGCAAGAAGATGCGAAGCAGACTTAACAAAACTGAAATAATCAACACGCTTTGCTCGTTACTCGAGCTTTCGGCAAGCTTCTGGCCGGCTAAATAATCGAAATGTGAAACGTGAAATAACTATATCGAAGCTGACGTACAAATTTGAATATCTTTATTCATTGATATCTTCGCGCTGACAATTAAAAGGTCGCATACAGTTAACGTGGATCGGAATATCGATACAAACGCACCGGTTCCAAATCATCAGAAATTGTAAACACACTTACGTACTTGCACGTGTATCTGTGTCGATATCCCGAGCCCGGTGATTACCTATATTAAATATCTATCGTTAATTCTTCGAAACCAGCTGTCCATCGTTCAGACAGCTGTTTCTCTAAGTCTTGTTTTTACGTTTACATTCGAGAAAAGGAGCTTGATCTTGTCAAAGTTTGAAACGAAAGTACAAGTACTTAACATCGTTACGTAGACGATTAATCGACAAATTTGCTGACAGATTATTCGTTCTTTTAACTAGTTGTTGGATGATGCTTTATGGATGCAACAAATTTTGTAACACATATTCTTACGCAAAGAAATCATCATAAGAATTTCTTTTTTTTTCTATTTTCTTAAAGTACCTTCTTACTCCCGTTGAGAATGGATCGATTATGGTAGTTACAGTAATTTTTCTGATTTAACCTCATTTTACGTTTTATATCCAGACGCCTGTAAAACGATTTCGTCGACACGCAAAATTTCTTCGAAATTGATCGAAATTGTCAAGTGTCTCTGCAGTTGAATCCTCCATGTGTTCGATATATTTCGTTCGAAATATATTAATTTGAAATATTGTTTCACATTAACTCTGCACTAACACTAATTCTTTAAAAATTGTTTAAAAATTGTTTACAAATTGCCACTATGCAAAGAACGTCGATACAATAAGAAAAAGAAGAAGAATATGGGGCAAGGTGGAACTGCCGTTTATTTTGCATCGCTGTGCTTCCTGAAATGCTGAAAGCAGACAGACGTTTGCACGACACCAATAAGTTACAGTGAGTTGATGGCGCCCCCATGCGTTCACCGACCATTTTTCTGTTTCTAACGATCCTGATCTTATCTTGTACCATCGTTTGAACATCAACAGGTAAGTGACTGTTCTCGATCGAATGTCTGGAATATTATCAAGTGAGCAATTGCTTGAGCTATTTAAACTATGAACGTTATTCGTAAGCGAATTAAGACATCGAGATAATTTTTTACAAAATTTCTGTACTTCTATAATTGTGATATACGTACAAAAGAAGGACAGAGCGACAAAGTGGAAACAATTGTACAAAAGAAATAGCTGCTATGGTAAAGCAGCTGCAGCCTTTGATGTTGTCAAAACCACATTGCACAGAGCCCTGGGTCTATCTCGAGAATATTCTCAACCAATAGAAGCCTTCCAAACTGTGTTTTCGCGGAAGTATTAGTATTTCGTTTAAAAGAAATGGAGAGCCTATTATTTGGTCTAACAACAATGAACACACCCAAATATTAGATTGTTCCAAAAGCTTCTTTCGTTTAATAAGGAAATACTAGATGCACACCATTCTTTGTTTTATATTATTTTATTGAATTATAAGTAATCTGTTCTATTGGGACAAAATAATTCGATAAAAGAATATTATAAAACGAAAAATGTTGCACATTTATTTCCTTGGAAAAAGAAGGAAACCTTTGGAACAACAGGTGCGTCTCTTACAAGACACTGACAGTGTCTTTAAAATTTTTTCTTTTTTTTTTTTTTTGCACTTTCCGTGTCAAGTTTCGAAAGTTTATTTCATGATATTTTCATAAACAGATATTGATAGTATGTGTATATTTTTTACAGATCAATTAATAAGATCAAAATATCAAGAAATAAATTTTAAGGCAATTTTTTCCTAGCGTTCCCGTGTCTCCCCAATCCTCCGTTTTGCGTAATTGTGCAGGACACAATTGGAAACACAAGAATAGAATTATGCGACGATAGCAATGAAAATACTATTACAAAAGCTAGATTTGTCCATGGAGGATTGAACAGTATTCTTAAATGATATCGATCTTGATTAAAGTGCCAAAAAAGAACTTTTGGCTATATTGCTCCTTAAACGTGATTTTCATTCCATGAAATATGACTTGAAACGTTTTCCTAACATTTCGAATGTGTAGCGTTGTGAGATTTGAAATGCACACGGTAAATTAGGAAAATATTGATCATGTAAGAAAGAATCATCCAACAAATATTCACATATTTTATTAGAAAAAACGACTTACGGAGTAATTATTGATAGATTAGTGATATAATCAATCGTTAACTAAAAATATCTACACTCGTCTGGCTTTCAGAAATAAATGTAAGCATATAAAAATCGTCGTAAAGTCGAATTTAAAAAAAAAATACGGTCGTTTACGTTCGCGATTGTCAACTTAAAGAATAATATCGAAGAATTAAATAAGATAGGAACTCAAAATAACGCAGAAACATTTGAGTGTTTCGTTAGAGCGCGTTTAACAGAATTTTATACAGAAAATTCGCGGACATGTGAAACTTGTTCCGAATAAACGACGTTCGATCGGACAATCATTTAATCAAACACTTTATTAAGTATCGCGGTAAGAATTTTTCTCGGTTAATCAATTAACCAAAGAAACGATCAATTAGTTAGCTAAGCGATTTCATGGAGAATCGAGAAAGGAACTTTGTCGATCGATTTTTTAAACAATTTGCAGTTAAATTCGTTTGAACTTAATTCACATCCGTTACCTTCAACAATAAATAATTAATTCGTATACAAAGAAGGATTGACGTTTAATACGTTTCCATTTCTATTCTGACAAACTCATAGAAGCTTAATTATTTATTGTTTACAATTATGTGGAATACAAAACGTTTTACTCGTCGACACTTCGCAGTTTCGAACATAATGTTTTCTATAAATTACGTTCGCAAAATAACGTAGAAAAATACACGCAGCTTCTGCGTCTCGCAGCGATAAACAAAACGTTACATCGAACTGCAAAACATCCATACAGTTGTTGCTCTTTGTTCTTATCTCGTAGTTCAATCTGTACAGATAATTGCTCGTCTTAATTCTTCAATTATTCAGCAATTACTTAGTAAAATATTGTACGACACATTCTTCGAATATCCACCTTTCTGTTACGATCGTAACAAATCGTAAAGATTCAGAGTGTTTGTGCTACAAGTAAATGGGCAATGATCAACTCTCAAAGAGACAACACTAGAAATGCAATGAAAAATGCACTTATTAGTACTTTAATAAGCTAATACTTATCTCCTATTTATCACGTATCCGTTTACGAAGTTAGACAGAAAGTAATAAAATAATACTACGATGAAAGCTACAATGTCATACTTTAAAATAAATTACACAGTTTCAAGCAAATTAACTGATTTAGGACATCCACAATGGTTTTCTGAATTCATCGTAGTTGATCTCTTAGAATTATCGATGATTTTATATACTGTTTACGTTTCGTTCACTGGGTATTCTGAAACCTAGTATTTCAGGTTATGTGCACATTCTTTATGGACCAATCGGTGCCTCTGACCGGCCAATGAGAACCGTCTTCTGGTCATCCGGTCCCGACTGGACCAATGAGAACGGCCTTCCAATGATTGGCTAATCAGAGACACCGCTTTCACCATAGCAAGTACAAAACATAACCTAAAGCGGTGAGTTTCAGGGTAAGCCTAGAGAAGTTCTTAAATGTCGGCTCATAAAGTAATATACAGTGTAAGTCAGTTGACATGACAGTCATGAGTCATGTGACAACTACGACAAAGGTCGTAGTAGACCAAAGGATACAGTACACCAAAATAAGAAGGAATTTCGAATTGCAGCTTAATTTGCAACGCTAGGCATTGCTTAGATCGACAATTTCCTGGCGAATGGTCGTGCTGGTCTTATTTCCTGACCAGCTCGCTTTCCGGGTCTGAATCCATTCGATTATTAGTTCTGAAACGTTAGAAATCTTTTGTTCATAAAACTTCAATCGACAGTGCTGAAATTCTTCGTCAGCGTGACGACCAAAGTTGCCGACAAATCCGCGTAAACATTTCGACGATATATGACGCGATGCATTCATGCTTCTATGTGAGCTGTATCTCTGATCACTTGGAGCAATTGGTCTGAACATAGGTAAGCGACCATTACAATATAAAAGAAGCTGTCACTCGAAAACGAGATCATATCAGGTATATACGTTCACGCGGACTTTTCTTCTTATTTTAGTGTGCTGAAGCAGTCGCTGCTGCATTAATACACCCTGTGAACAGCTACATACATATGTATGTGGCCAATGTTCTCAGTATGCCTAGCAATGTGATCTTTGATCTTACGAAGTCTACCGGCGCTCGCTGTATAACATACAACTGCTGCATATGTAACATAATTGTATAACGTGTTACACAGAAGTGTTGTGTAACGCGTCTTTTTTTAAGGCGTTATACAACTTTGCTGTACAAAAGTCCAATAGCACGCAAGCATGAGCTGATTCTCTATGAAAAAATAAGAAGAAAACGTGGATAAAAATACATAGAACGGTGGCTAAAGCGGAATATCCTCAATAGGAAGGAAAAGGAGGCAGCCAATTGCAAGTGGAAAATGCAGAAAAGGAAAGAAATCGTTTAGTAGAGGAAAAAGGAAAAGGTGTTCTACGTAATTTAAAAATAGCCGCTTTAAAACACTCATTAAAAGATTGCTAGTAGAAACTACTGTTACTCCAAAACAAAATCATATCGAGCATATATTTACATAAACTTTTCTTCTTATTTTAGCGTGCTAAATCAGCTTCTGCCGCGCTTCACACATGTTCTGACTCATCCTGCGTAACACAATTGATAAGCAACTACGATGAATTCAAAGCAAGCTACACGTTTAGATAAAAAATTATTCGTTTACAAGCACATACATGTTCCTTTTTTGAAATTAAAATTAACCGTACATACAAGGAATAGTTGATTTCGGCAGATACACCGCAATTATCTGTCTAGACAGACTCCTAAGTACAAAATTGTATTTTCATTTGTCATTCACATTAGTATAGCGAAGAAAGGAAAGGAATCGATTATTCAGTCGTTCATGTGAATAGTTATGAATCATTCTTATTTTTATATACCTACGCTATGTCACTCGGGACAGTTTATAATAATAGATTCTAATAAATAAATTTCCTTAGATTAAAGCGTGAAAAATTTCTACATCAGAAGCGAGAAAATCCGAAGAAAATCCACTCGGAGTGTATTTCCTCTATGTACATGCAATGTTTTGTTCTGAATGAGAAAATACATAAAAAATTTCAATTCCAATTCCTTCATTTCTCTTCACTTCATATTGTTCACTCCTTGTAGAAATTTTAGAAATAACCTCAATACAAATACGAGCGCGTAATTTACGGAATTCTTTAATTTCTTTAATTATTCGAACGAATTCGTTTCATAGATTTCTTGCAAAAAAAAAAGGTCAATTTCGCATTTTTGAAAAATATTTCTATCTGGAATGTCACATTGCCGTTAAAATGATTTTTGTACCCGATAATTTCCCATTTGAATCTCCACAGAAATTGAACGTGATAATTCCCGTGTTTATTGAACAAGACTTTTCCTTTTATTTTCGTTTTGCAAAAAATCTATAAACCCGTTTGTTATTCGTGTTTCTCGTAAAAATTCTACAATCTAATTTTTATGACTTTTCGGTAAAAACTTTTGCATCTAATGTTTGCAATTTTTTGCAAAAATCTGGGATTACAATATTTGCAACGACTCCTGCAAAATTGTCAAAGGCTTAAAATTTAATATTCAGCGTTCCCCTCTGAATACGTAGTTGCAAAAAAATTGCAATTCTAACTTTCTTCAGTTTCTTTGCGAATGTTCTAAAATCTAAATGTTCTTAATCTTCCTGCAAGACACTTCTCCCTAGTTCTCCCTCTAAAGTCATACATTTTTGCAGAAACCTGACAAACATTTGAACGTAGTAGTCTTCATTAATTTCTTTATTATTAAGAATAAAGAATATTATTAATAGTAATAATAGTATCATTAATTTCTTTATCAGTAGCATCCTCTATTTTCCGGAGAAACATACTTCTTCCTTTTTCAAAAATTCCCTAAACTACCAAAAATCCCAGTTTTTCCCTCGCTTCTCGTTATATTCATCGCGTGACTTTAGTAAAAATTAGTAGCCCCAATTGCTTCTCCTTTCGATACTCAAAAATCTCCACATACCATGTGCTCGAATGTTTTTCCAAAAAGAACTCTGAACAATAAAAATGTTCTGCTTCAATGTTTACATTAAAAATCGTTGAAAAAAGTTGCGAGGAGATTTAATGTTTTGCAAAGAAGCGCAACAATGTACGCTTTCTGCAAAAGCAATTTCCGATAATATTTGTCAGAATGTTTCTCGTGAAAATGTCTGCAATTAGGATTTTTCGCTTTCACACGAAACTTGTCTCACTTTTTGTTGAAAGAAAGTGAAAAGGACTTCACCCAAGTAGATTTGCAAAAAACGTTGCATCATGTGATTTGTATTACTTTGGATTCTCGTTCGGCGACTTAATTTTCACTGAAATTAGCAACCGGCCTCTTATCCAACGCATAAAGCAATAATATACAGCTCGGCTATTAGCCAGGTAATTTTTACTTTACTTTTAGATAAATATCAATAGATAGGTATCTTATTTAATAGTGCTTTATCTCATATTAAAATGGTTCATATCAACTTGTTTTTTTTTTCTTTTTAGAAGTTATATTCAAATGAAATATATATTTGAATAAACGAAAACCATAGCAAGACTGATAATTCAAGAGAAATATTTACACGTCTAATTTAAAGCTAATTATGATATTCCTTCAAATCGTACTAAACTGTAAGTACGATTTACGACGATAAAGAATGAAATTAGAAATTTCATTAAGATGAAAATATTTCAGTAGATTGTATTTGTAATTGAAATCCATTGTATAATCAAGGAAGAGAGAGAAAGAGAGAGAGAGAGAGAGGGAGGGAGAGAGGGAGATGTTTCCCATAATTGAAAGACCTGAATTTTAAATTAAAACTCGAAATGTAATTACACATCTTTCACGAAAAAATTACTCCATTATATTTATTGGGTTTTTACCCATTCCACATAATTAATAACTAAAGTGAATCATTAACAAATGACGAGAAATATAAATCGTGATTTAAATTACAAATCTTCTGGATTAATTTAATCGAAGATTCTTTTCGCAGAAAGTAACCTAATTTCCAATAGTAGCAATTAATAATAGTCATTTTCAATGCTCTATGTTCGTATTCTGTCTCTCATTAGGAAATCGCGAACCTAATCGGCAAATGCAATCTATATTTTCGTAATCCGATCATATTTATCATCCTAACTTCGCTAAATATAAAAACTAATTGGAACGAGAGGAGTAATTAAGACTAAGAAAAAAAAACAAAGAAAAAAGAAATCACATTTCCAATCGAACGTTTAACAAACACAGGACTCACAGCATTATTCGATCTATTAATTGTTTTCGTACAATTCGCGTAACACGTTTAATTAAAAGTAGCTATAAAAATCACATTATCGATAATTTCACGTAAAAATTAAAGAAGAAAAAAAACACATAATTATAGAAAATTGCACGAAAGTTGCATATATCCCTATGCTTTCACTTTAATACTGATGCACTAACTACACTTACGCTCGAAAGATTGCACTATCGACTACCTCACCTTTACAGTTATAAAAATCACTATTAAAAAATATAGTGAAATACTGGTCGTTTGAGTACGCTATCGAGTAGAAAATTCCTTACGTTAGATACAAGAGTGATAGACGTACATATTTTAAAGAAGAAGAAGAAGAAGAGATAGGAAAGAACGAAGAGATATAAGATTAATTTTTAATACGTAATATTCGTAATTAGTAAGTTGTACGGTCGCAATTTCAGTGAACTATACTTCTCTTACCTACGAAATTCTTCATACAGTAATTCTCATTCTCGTATTGCAAAATTTATCTGTTCGTTTAGTATATCACCTAGTTTCACCTTTAGTTTCTCTTTCCCCTTGGTTCTACACTTTGTGTCAAAAAAAGAAAATAATAATAAACGTGCGTTATACATTCAACGAATCTACTATAAGCCTGCTGCCTTTTTACAATAAGCTTGGCTATTTGGTCTTTCAAAATTTTTCAAATTTTCCAGCAAACCATCAGCATTTGCATCGATCAGTTAACCAATCCGAGAGCTCATCAGACTGTTCTCGGAATTGTCAGGTAAAGCTATCCAAAAACGCTATGTACAAATTTGTATTCTCAACCCTTTGCACTCCTGTGTCGAGTGTGACTCGACATCAGCAGCTCCGTTGTCGAGTGTCAGTCGACATTCTTTCAGTGCCACCTTTTTTTTTGTGAAACGTGCAAAAGAAAAGGAGGATTACATCCTGGAAATTGTTTCAAGATATATCATACACTTAAATACCAGTTTTGTTCACATTATTGTTGTATTTTCTAATTTTTAAGTGAATTTCTTTCTTCCTTTATTTATTTAAATTGCCTTAGTTTTTAGTTAAAGTAAATAAAACACTTAAAAGCGTTAGCAGATGCTGCTAATGAAATTGAAATGAAATTCTGAGTGCAAAGGGTTAAAGATCAAGCACACTCGACTATCGTCGTTTAATCAGTTGCTTCTTATCGAACACACGGTAGAACCTGCAGCACCCTAACATCCATGCAAATATTTTCATCCAAATGCAAAAATTATGCAAATATCCGTCCAATAATTTACCTACTGCGTGTTCAGTAACCAACGACATCGTCAGTCCAATTTGTCGAATGTTCACGTACAAACAAATCGTAAAGACTCGAGGATGATATAAATAAAAAAAGAAAAAAAAATCAAAAGTAACTCGAATGCTCTACTTTCAAAAGTATTGTTCCATGAATTTATATATATATATGAGTATACAGGAAAGTGATATGAAATTGTAGACAGGATGTATAACAGTGAAGGACAGAAGTATTGTTCATGGACTAATACTTTTGAAAGTAGAGTATACTTGAACAATACATGGAACAATACTTTTGAAAGTATATATATAAGTATACAGGAAAGTGATACGAAATTGTAGACAGGATGTATAATAGTGAAGGTCAGAAGTATTGTTCATAGAACGATACATGGAACAATACTTTTGAAAGTATATATATAAGTACACAGGAAAGTGATATGAAATTGTAGGCAGGATGTATAACAGTGAAGGTCAGAAGTATTGTTCATAGAACGATACATGGAACAATACTTTTGAAAGTATATATATAAGTATACAGGAAAGTGATATGAAATTGTAGACAGGATGTATAATAGTGAAGGTCAGAAGTATTGTTCATAGAACGATACATGGAACAATACTTTTGAAAGTATATATATAAGTATACAGGAAAGTGATATGAAATTGTAGGCAGGATGTATAATAGTGAAGGATAGAACTATCGTTCATGGAACAATACTTTTGACAGTAGAGTATACTGGAACAATACATGGAACAATACTTCTGAAAGTATATATATAAGTATACAGGAAATTGATATGAAATTGTAGACAGGATGTATAATAGTGAAGGTCAGAAGTATTGTTTATAGAACAATACTTTTAATAGTAGAGTATACTGGAACAATACATGGAACAATACTATTGAAAGTATATATGTAAGTATACAGGAAAGTGATATGAAATTGTAGACAGGACGTATAATAGTGAAGGTCAGAAGTATTGTTTATAGAACAATACTTTTAATAGTAGGGTATACTGGAACAATACATGGAACAATGCTTTTGAAAGTATATATATAAATATACAGGAAAGTGATATGATATTGTAGACAGGATGTATAATAGTGAAGGATAGAACTATCGTTCATGGAACAATACTTTTGATAGTAGAGTATACTGGAACAATACTTTTGAAAGTATATATATAAGTATACAGGAAAGTGATATGAAATTGTTATATATATGTTAAAGTCAGGTTGGCATTTTGGGGCGTTCTATGAACCTTTACTTACTTTACCGTCGCGAATGTAGCTAATATTTATCAGTACGAATGTGGGCACTACAAGAGGCTATGAGTAATGACGATAGGATGATGGTGACAACGAATTCAGGTTCGATAACGAATCCACGGTCCATGGGAGGACAAGTATCAACGTAATACTCGATTCGGGTAACTTCTCGATAACCCAATCAGCAATTCGTCCAACGACTAACTAACAAACTAACTCTCCCTTAATCCAAAAGAAACTGCCCTTATATACTCCTGTCCCCACTTCTCGGGTCAATCTTTGTTTTTAAGGAGAGCCATATAATCATTTCGTACCTCTGTCAGGTACACGTCCTTCCCGTGACCGTGGCTACGTCCAGTGACCCGCTATGTCACTTCAAGCCCGAACCCATCGTCATAAAGTCAGATTGGAACATTAAAACTATTCCTTATTTTTATTACTTAAGTGCAGCTATAGTAAAAGTCTGGACTAGAGTATTGGGGTTTTTCCCAACATTCCGCACGGGAAATCCCGCTGTCCTTCCATCTCCGACATATATATTATATAATATATGTAATATATATAATATATATTATATAATATATGTAATATATATTATATATATTACATATATTATATAATATGTATTTTTATTATATATAATATATAATATATATATAACAATTTCATATCACTTTCATGTATATATATAATGTGTTTAAATAATAAAATAAATAATAACAAAAAATGAATATCTTGTGTGTAGTAAGCAAATTAGGCAGAGGGCAAACGCATTGCACTGAGCGTTCAAGGGGAAAGAAAGCTGCTGAGAGAAGTCGGAAGAAGGTGTGGAAATGTTGCAAAAATCACGAACGTTTACAACGTTAAGAGACATACAATTAATATAATATAAATTAACTGTAATATGATTGATATAATGAAAAGCAAAAACGTGCGTGTTTTGAGAAGTAGAAAAACTTCGATGGACTTGAAAAATAAATATCTATGCTCTGTTGTATAGTAATACTAATAAATCAGCAACAAAGAGACGCTAATATGTAGCGTATGAAGATGTTTTGGAGTTTGGATAAATCACATCATCAACGTTTCAAATCCTCGTGTTGAAAAAAAAGAAGATTACAGTGAAACTGACGACGACAAAAGCCTTCTTATTTGGAAACGTTTTTGACATTAGAGAAAGATATCTTAATTAGACGATTTGAGGCATAAACAGAATATAATTGGACTACATAACGCGTCTAAAGACAACATTTTTCCTGATGGAATTCATCGTTCGTTTGATTGATCTCAATTGAAAAATAATCGAACAATTAGCGTTATTATTTTTTAAGTAGAATTTTTTGAATTTCATCGAGGTGATTGGATTATTCATTCGTGTGATAATATAATATTTGATGTTATCAAAACTCTCTCAGTTAATTCGAGTACTGCAGGTTCCACTGTATTTCATTCGATGCAAATTTAACTTTGGCCAGCTACCTTTTTACATTAAGCTTCGTTGCTCGCAGTATTTCAAGAGAAGCTTTCAAATTTTGCAGCAAGCCATCGACGCGTTTACATTGACCAACTTGCCAAAATGAGCTGATCAGAATTTTGCAAAATTATCGAAATATCATAAGGTCAAAGAGAAATTGTAATTCTTAAAAAGAGAGCAGTTTTAACTTGCCTTATTTAATTAGTTTCCCTGTTATCGTATACTTTAGTTTGAGCGTAGAGTTCAGTTTCAAGCGCTTGACGCTTCAGCAAGCAGCTTAACTCGACAAGCAACGTAACTTCCTTTTTTGACACGTCAGAGAAATTTTGTCGAACCTCGTAAATTCTTCGTAAAACTTCAATTTGACTAGATTTTATCCTTATGAATAATTAAACAAGCTAACTACCATCCTTTTCCAAATAGAAAAACTATATAGCGTTCCGAACGAGAAACCAATCCTCCTTCCTCTTTTCGTTAACCCTAAGCCCTAACACTATGGTTAATTACTAGCTGTCGAGTACACGAATCGCTGTAATTTACAATATGTACAACAACTAAGCGAATGCACTTTCCTTCGTAAACAAAAGGGGTCAGATAGGACAAGAACGAAGAGAAACTTAAAAATTGAATGGGAAAAACTCGTCCCAATGCATCCTGCGAACATTTCGAATGATCGTTAGTAATATTCGGAATAAATAACGGGGAAAATAAATAATAAGCGAAACGAATCGATATTAATGAAAAAACGGGAATGTTAACATCCGTAGCTACTCGTCGAATCTCTGACTATACTCTTTTGTTTCTTCGACTGATAAAAGGAAATCTAGTTGAATCGAAAATTAGAAAGTTCGCGGCTTTCGAATAGAAACCTGCATAGTAAAATTTCGAATGAAATGATTGCAACCTTAAACCTATCTGGATCAGGACAATTTCATTAGTTTGCTCTAAGTTATTACCTCGCCGGTAATAGAAAATTTGTCCAACTTTCTAAATCCCAGATTCCTTGACCCTTTCAAGTTTCAAAAATATTTCTAATTTCTAGCCCGACGTTTCCCCATCTTTTTCTTTTTCCTTTCTTTTCTTTTCTTTTTCTTTTTTTTTTTTTCTTTCTTTTTCCACTTCGGATTTGTCATGTTCGCTCCTCGAACTCGAACAAGCATCTCAACTTTCCAATTTTCAAATCGCCCACCGATCAAATAAACCATTTGAAAAAGAAACACGGGGAATGAATGGTGCGAAAAGGTGCTTTCTCCAGACTTAGACGTTTCCCAGATAACGAATTTTCCTGTAATTTCTTCGGTTTTGCCATTAATTTTTTTTCGTAGTAATTTGTTGATTATTCGGCGGTTTTTTTTTGTTTCTCTTTCTCTTTGTTTGGGAAAAATGGAAAAACTGCATTGTCTATTGGAATGTCTCAATTAATCAATTAATCAATCAATCAACTAATCGGCTGATCGTTAATATCACTTTTAATGCCCAGCGAAAGATTGCGAGTTAGAAAAATGACTTCCCTGTAATTGTCTGCTTCGTTTCGTTTCCTTTTTTTTTTTGCCTCAAATCATCGATTCTCAGTTTCTTTGCTTTACTCGTTCTATGTATTCTATCTCTGTGGCTCGCTGTTTCATTCTGCCTATGTGCTGTATGTGTGTGTATGATATATGTATATGAACATGAATCTCGGTCTAGGGAGCCAATCGATCGATTATTCTGTAAACAAATAATCAAATTGCTACCACAACTGATCCTCTGTCGTGAAACAAAGACCATGTAATATTTCTGCAATAGAAATATTATCGATCTTTTCGAACTAACATTTTCATCAAAATCTATCATATCGAATCGTACAATGTGATATTTCAATTTAGAAGAACACAAGAAACTGATAATGTAGGAAAAATATTTACAGTTTACGCTTTCAACGAATCATCGTATTATACGTTGCAACAAAGTGAATCGAAAGGTATCGAATCGTACGATGTAATATTCAATTAAAAAAAGAAAGGTATATCCGAATAAAGAAGAACGCAAGAAACTGATAATGTAGGAAAAATATATACAGTTTACGCTTTCAACGAATCATCGTATTATACGTTGCAACAAAGTGAATCGAAAGGTATCGAATCGTACGATGTAATATTTCAATTAAAGAAAAGAAAAGTATATCCGAATAAAGAAGAACGTAAGAAACTGATAATGTAGGAAAAATATATACAGTTTACGCTTTCAACGAATCATCGTATTATACGTTGCAACAAAGTGAATCGAAAGGTATCGAATCGTACGATGTAATATTCAATTAAAAAAAAGAAAGGTATATCCGAATAAAGAAGAACGCAAGAAACTGATAATGTAGGAAAAATATTTACAGTTTACGCTTTCAACGAATCATCGTATTATACGTTGCAACAAAGTGAATCGAAAGGTATCGAATCGTACGATGTAATATTCAATTAAAGAAAAGAAAGGTATATCCGAATAAAGAAGAACGCAAGAAACTGATAATGTAGGAAAAATATATACAGTTTACGCTTTCAACGAATCATCGTATTATACGTTGCAACAAAGTGAATCGAAAGGTATCGAATCGTACGATGTAATATTCAATTAAAGAAAAGAAAGGTATATCCGAATAAAGAAGAACGCAAGAAACTGATAATGTAGGAAAAATATATACAGTTTACGCTTTCAACGAATCATCGTATTATACGTTGCAACAAAGTGAATCGAAAGTTTCTGGCAGATGTGTTTTAGATCGAAAAACTCAAGACAGGCGTCACTCGATGTTATTAACAAACGAAGTAAAAATATCAATTAATTGAATTGGACTAACAGTAAAGACTCCATAATTGCTCGCAAGTAGTTGCCGCTTAATTGCTGCTTGCTTATCCCCACCAATGGCGGGATTCCCCTTTGAACCATCGACGCGAGTAACGTGACGCGTCAACTTCTCTTCGACGCTAATTTCACGGGACGCGCGTTCTTTTGACGCATTTCGAATTTCACGAGGAAAATTACACAAGCCGTGTACGTTCTTCTTGTACGGTTTCTACCGATTTCTATCCATTCGACGAGACGAATATACATGGAAATTCATTTTCCTCGAAGCTTCTCTACCTGGTGTACCTATCTCTACGGATACGCGTCGATTTGACATAATCGTAAAGTAAGTTTGTAAATTGGTTTAGAAAGATAATAATACAATTGAATAATATCAATAATAATTTAACAATATAATTAGAAATATGAATACGATAAACGAGCCAGCTGTTGACGAAAGTGAACGCCGGAAGTGAACACGAAGAATACATCGACCATACTTGCGACAAAATTTCTCAAATTTCTCAAAAAAAAATTTCTCAAATCTCGAGTGGATGAAATGCTGTTTCACCTTGTGTATTCGCCTTGGAAAACCTTAGGCAGAACAGAGGAATAAGCTCGGAAGAAGAAACGAAACTCGGTATATGAGTCGCGTAATTGCAAAAATCGCGCAACCAATTGCAGTTGCAGCTGTTCAAATTCAACTTGTCGCTTCAAATTCTCACAAACTGCCCTTCTCTATGCGTCCGAATATGTCTATTGGCTTGGCAACTAATTGATTGCGGATTTTGTCATTAAGTGGTAGCGACAGATAGCGTCAGCAGTTCCACTTGATCATAGAAACATGTTGCAACATAGAAAATGTTGCACCGAAGCAGAGACACGTGGTGTCTTAAAAAGTGATTGGACAATGTCAATGGCTAAGTCAGTTGCTTTTATTGCGATTTTGTAAGCTCAGGCAGCATACGAAGCAAAGATACTGAAAGGTCTTTATTTATAGCGCGGAAAATGGCCAGTCGCTTTCTTCTCGACCACAATGCCAAGAGATGAATTGATGCAAATTCTTCGATTTGATAAAAGTTTGATAAAAGAAGAGAACGATTGGAAGGTTTACGTACAAAATTCAGCACACGTGTAAAAGATGCGCGGAATATATATGATGACATATAATGTTGAACATTATAAATTCTATATATCATCGTTTCATTTATAAATTAATAGCGTATAATTATATTGTCTTCTTTTTTCAAGAAAATTTATGATTTTGTTCATACGTCAAATCGACGCGTAGAGATAGGAATATATAGGAAATGTGAGTAAACCTGAAGAAAGTTGAAGATCTGTTTCGTGTTCGTTTCAGCGAGACGATACTAGCGCCAAGACGAAGCTTTTTCGTTTTAAATTTCTCGCCAATCGCATTGTGTTGCGTTGGAGTTTCTCTTTTACGTGAAAAGGCCAATTACCGACTTCCATCTCGAGAGGTTCTGTCTCGAGATAAAGAAAATTACTTTTCTATTATATCGGCTTCTCTTATACTCGAAAAGGCAATCATTGACTATCTCAAAATGAAAAAAAAGATGAAGAAGAGATAACTGACTGTCTCAAAATATAAAATAAAAATTTTCTCGAGTCCTATCCGACCAATCAGGTACCCGGGTACTCGCAATCAGAAAAATACCTGATGCAACCTGCTTGAACACTCTACTCGTGTCACCCGATGTTTACAATATTTCGAAGAATTTATATTTCTGACTCAATCGAATATCTAAATGAAATATCTTCATTTTTGTACCGAAATACCAACAAGTTAACGTTCTCAGCAGGTAGACTGGCTGGCTTCAACATTTCCACATATTTCCAGCTGTTGAAAACACATTGGCAAAGGTTGCTAAGATGTACTTGTGTATACAAGTTGCAAGCTCTCAACGTGTAGTTCCAACAGCTGACAATATCGTCAACGTATAGCCTAACAACATACTACTCGAGAATGTTGATTCGTTGGCATTTCCGTACAGAACTAATGTCTACTTTAAAATGATCGTTTGACTGTCTATCAAAAACACATAGATAGAAACATTGTGAACGCCTGAGACACGAGTAGGGTACTCGAGTGAAACATAGCAAGCATCCGAGTAGCGATAGCTCTACTCTCGGCTATCTCATCTCTGTGGACAAGAACAGTGATAAAGCACGTGGCTAAATTTGAATCATTGCAACCAGCCGCGCTGAGAACAGCTGAGAATGCAGCGCGGTGTATCAGCAGCGAAAGTCTAAGGAAACAACCAATTAGGCTACCAACGATCCAAGAGGAAATTAAGAGGAATGGAACGAAGCGTGAGAAAAGAGTCGCACAGTGTCCTAATCAACTAGCCCTGCAGGCCTACAAAGCCAAGACTAAACGAAGATGAAAAAACAAGCATCCTACTGACCTGCTAATCTCATGAGATGATACAAGATGACATGTTCTTTTTCCTACCGGGAATAGTCATCCAGGTGATAATTTATAAAGAATATGGAAGAATTTGCCGAATGTCCAATAGGACAAACTGTAGAGAGAAATAACTAAGTTTAGAAAGAGAAGCATGTCATGTACCTGGTGGTGATGTTTCTCACCCAGGCATCTCATAAGTAGGCTGCTGGTTCTTACGCAATTACAGTTCAACTGGAAAGCGTATGATATGGAAAAACATGCGAGATACCCAAAGTATAGTGTCATAATATTTAGCAATTGAAATAAGTGTTTCATTAGGTTCCGTTTCTTTAATTGTAGGAACAAACAAATATGAATTTGCATAAATCCGCAGTCTGCTCACAAGTAACAATTCTACTTGAAAGTTATTGAAATCCTACACATTTTTCTGCTTGTCATTCGCTGAAATGAACACCATACAGCTACGAATAGGTCGAGTTGCTCTTTACTTCTATTCTTTTCTTTTTGCCAATTCTCAGCTTTTATGGAGACTTTACTGTATCACCTAATCGACGAGTGCTCGTGGAAAACATTGCAAGTGCCAAGCAACAGATACTCGGGAGGAGAAGAGAACTTATAGTATTGATATAACGGAAATTCATGAAGAAGAGAAGTGTATCTTCTAGGAAACTCAATGTTCCATTCAATTGAATGAAGACAGATGGCATAACAAAAGCTAGGAAACAATTATCTGCTCTTTATTAGCATTCATATGTTTTTGCATAGAGATGAGGTTGTCACGTCACCTTTGAGCATTATTAATAACAATTTAGAAAGACATTGCACTTGAATTCTACGCTACAGCATTCTCATTGGTAGGTAGAACATTTTTCAGTAAAAAGTTCCAAGTGTTTTCCATTCTGACACTCACAGTGTTTTCTACAAACGGTATTCAATTAATGGAATGTATCTAAAATTCACATCTAAGCGATATTTAGTCATTTAGTTATTTTCTGGAAATTGAAACTGAAACAGTTTCTCCTTTGAGGCTATAAGAATGATTGCCATAAGAAAATAAATGAGAATTCATAGCGAGCTATGATCTAACAGAAAAAATAAGTCAATAAGCGAGATTAGATCGTATGACGATCAAAAGATATATAATCGTTAAGAAGATGTGAGAAACGAATGAATAAAATATTGAAGAAGAATCGAAGTAGTATAGTGTTAGTGGAGGAACCGTAGACCGAGGCTTGCAACAGGCTGTCTGTACAACAATCTTAATAACATGATATGCAACATTTATATTCTAATCTTAGAGTCAGTAAAAACTATGCGCTGGGCACGAAGCTCTCTGTTCCACGCGTTAAAAAACGAATAGAAAAACCTTCGGAAAAAGTGCGTAACAATAAGGAAATGAAAACCGTCCACGTGCGAGACGAAAATATCGGAATTAGTTTGTTTTCCTATCTCTTTCGTGGTTAATGAGTCTGGCGTTTTTAAAAAATTTGATTCGTCGCAGTCGTTGCGACCCCGGCACTATTGTAAAACGGTATGTAAATATACTTATTATAATAATATATAGCTGCATCTGTGATTTGATTGTAAATCGTGAGGTAAGGAGCCTGTGTGAATGGCGCGATCAACTCGAGAAACGTTTCCACTTTCCTCGAACTCGGAGTCTACCGTAAAACTTCCAACAATCTTATAATTACACACTCAATCATATAATTACAATATGTAAGAAGCTAAAAAGATTTAAAAAAAAACAGAAAAAGAAATCGATATTTGAAATTTCGATATTTATATTCAATAATTAAATATTTCAATGTTTAAATCAATGAAATAAGAAATAAAAGGAAAGAATAAAATTGAAACGATGATCTGGTTAATAGAAAAGAAAGAAGATCGAGAATTTTGAAAATTACTACTTAGGTAATAATAATTTGAATAACTATGAAATTGATGGAAATTTTAGACTCTAACGTAAAGTATATAGTGAAACATTTGTCGAGAACATCGCGCTCACGGAACTATTGTCATCTGTAAAATATAATATAAAAGATCCTGAGTTGTACTGTGTGGTACTATGGCTATGGAGTTCGGCGGTGACTGAGATGGCTTTATCTTTCCTCTTTTCTCTTCAAATAATACATACAGAATATTGTACAAGTTCTAGGAAAACTAAATATCCTGCAATGCCGAAATAAAATATAAAATACTTCACCTTCTATGTATCATAATGTCTACATACTTTAAGATACTGACAAACAAATTTAAAAATTAGTGTCACTTAATAAAGTAGGTAGGCTGATTAATTATACATGTCACTTATGTTAACCAGTAACTTAACGTGTTAATAATCAGTTTGCATAGAAGTATTTTCAAAAATCTAGATATCTACTAGATATCTACTAAACACATTTACTAAGATAATAAAATATTTATAAATTGTTATCGCTATAAAGTTTTATCATATAATAAAGCATTAATAAAAAAGAAAAAGATTCAACTTGGTCTAAAAGATTGATTAAAGATTGTAAAATATATGATTAACGTTATTAAATAATAAATTGCTGGTCGATAAAGCAATACATTTTATAAAATAATACTCTATAAATCACTTGGGACAAACTATTCCGTTATTTCTAAATTAGTAATATATGTTTTCTAAGCATATAGTTAATTTATAATATCAATACGTTAAAGTTTCAAATATATCATTGTTTAACAAAGACAAAATGAGAATAATAAAAATAATAATACTGTTTACGAGAAATTCACTTAATGGAGAAACCAATATTTCAAAAATCAATACCATTAAAAATAATTGGTTAATGTAGTAAACATGACAGCGGTGAAAGTAAAATACAGAAATGCAATGTTTTATGGTGATGTTAAAAAGTAATTTCAAAGAATTAAAAGAAATTCCAAAGAAGTTGGATTGTACGTAATTTGCTAAAACTATGGAGAAAAGTGATAAATTCAGCTCTATAATATCACATTAGAGCGTATAAAAAAATTAGCAAGAAAAGCCATCTCGGGCACAGGCCTCTTATAATATATTAAATTCAATCTGCTGCATCACGGTGGTTTCCCATCGATAACTGTCAATAATAAATCCTCTGTAAATCTGCTTGAGCTGTAAAATCGGTTGGCTGTCTATTGCACCGTTAAACTGCTATGCGGTGAAAAATATATTATAATATGTTCGTACGTCATCCTGGGAGTTTCTGTGCGTGTCACCCAGTCGTGTGACGCAATCGATAAAGTAAATATAATCCTCTGTAAGAATATAATATCGTTGTAAATATCTGTAGTCTGTATAACACTGTATAGCATCAAATAAAACAACAAGTTATCCTGGCTCGCGGAATAATCAGTACGAGGTGGGATGGCTGTTCCACTTGCGGCGGTTATTTGTGATTTCTCTCTTGTTTCTTCTTTTGTTTAAGGAATATTCTCGCATTTCCTTACGACGAATAGGCACGGCACCTTTTGCGAATTGTCCTTCGGAGGACTATTGTTTCATTAGTTATTGTAAGACACTGTGAAAAGATTATTCTATGGAGCAAAGTGCTGTATGATGGATAGCTCAGAAGCTAATTTTAGTAGTCGTTTCGTTAAAAATCTTTAGAGCAGAATTTCGCAGTTTCAGTTGCGAATGATTTGTAGCTAAAAAAAATGAATCTTACTATTATTAGTAGTAAAAGAAAAAATTCTTTTTGCTGTAAAAAAAATCATACAAGAATATTGTTGCACTGAACAAATTAAGAATACTGTTTACAAAGAGAATATGAATTTTAAATTCAAGCTCTGTTGTCAATTTTTGCTTTCGAATATTTCTATATATTTTTCAATACTTCTGTGCTTTTATTAAGCTGTAATAGTAACTTATATCTTCTTTTAATATATACACTAATAAATAATTTCTTTATTAAGCTATAATAAAGAGACCCTGAATTCTTAATGCACTTAGTTTTAAAAATAATATTCATATCTTAATAAATATTATTATTCAAAACGTAAAAACTTTATATTCTTTTACATGTAATAAATTTATCAATATTTCGAAAAATATGTTGCATATGCATTATATAATCTGTTACTTTTATATATTAGAAAAATATAATTAAGAAAACAATAAAAAAAATAATTTGATGCTTATGATAAAACAAATAATGAAAATAGAATAAATTAGAAAGAATAGAACTAAAAAAGTTAAAACTAAAAAATATCATTGTTCACTGATTAATATTTAAAATTTCATTCCATTCGTTCATACTCGTATCATACTCTAAAGACTTTTAATAATCATTACTACTATATCACTTATTATAAATAAACACAAAATATTCGAATTATATTTTTATATAAAAAAAATAAAAGCAAGATATGGTTACTTTATACCTATTAAAAATAGGAAATAAGAAATTCTAAATTTCAGCACTTGCTATGAAGAATAGAGTGGTTGATAAGTAATCTTATAAAAATATTCAATGTTAAGAATTCTATAAATTCTTAATGCTCTCCATCACAGCACACCCTTAATCTCTTCACTGCACCTTAATCTGTCTTCAAAAGACTATATTAATCTCCATCTGGAGTTTATGGTGGCCAGAAATTACTGGCATTAAGCCTACTCAACCAAAAAGCTATCACAAATGGGCCGAAGAAACTAAGGCGCATTAGTGGTATGCAGCATCAAATTGCATCATGCTGCTCTGAAAGTGCTTAGATTCGGCATTGGTCTGATTGACCTCATAAGCACCATCTTGGAATACTCTTGATTTGTTTTCCAGAGTTACTGTAGCTGTGCCCTCTTCCATAGAAACTCTGGGCGTAGAAAAGGATTTAACATTATCTGTTTGTTGTGCCTGGATTTGTAGATGAGTTTGCGCTCCAGTCTGTTGTTGCGCTTTAGGCTGTTGTTGTTGGTAGATTTCTTCTTGACGATGCCTGTCTGCCACGCTGAGCTCATGGAAGCTGACCAGGTGGCGTTTCAGGTAGAGCTTGGTCTTGAATGGCTTGTTACAGAGGGGGCATGTGACACTCTGAGGGTTGTGGATCAGGCGCATGTGCTGACGTAGGTTCGACAAGTTACTGTACATGCGGTTGCAGACAGGACAGGGGCGTGGGTCCAGCGAGTGCAGTTTGCGTAGGTCAGCTGCAACACACACACAACTTGCTCTAACCCGGTAGAGGCAGCACGGAGAAGGGAGTTAATTTTTTTTGTTTTGTTTTATTGAATGGATTTATGGGTGGGGTCTCCGATTTGCCAGCCACCACCGGACAGCAACAACCAGCTAAGAAACCCTAGCCACACGACTATTATATACTCTTTCTAATTTAGCAATAGGATCATTCTTAGAGTTCTAAATATCAATTTTTATGTATTACGATTATATTATTTTTTGTACAATTCCTTCTACACAAATTATATAAATGTTTATATCAAAATTATTACATCTCCTCTCCAAAAAGATAAAAACACTTCAATAAGTGCCATTTTCTTAACCCATCAATTACAATTATATAACATTTTATTTTGAGTGTAAAAATATCAATGTGGTTAGATTTCAACGTTCAATTGCAACATTGAAAACTACCACCTCTAACCTTAAGTAAATGAGTCAAATAATTTCGTAATTTGATTTTATATTCTATTCATTGATAATAATTCAAAGTTCTTACAACTTTAGCCTAAAATAATCAAAAGCATAACAAATTAAGTAACAAATCAAAATAATATTTCCTGAATTTGTATATGTATGATTTCATATATTTCATTTATATATTTATTAGTGAATAAAAGATAACTTGTTTGTTTTATAAAAAATTAAGAAAAAATATATTGGTTGATCCTATTACTACCTGTCGTGCGTACAACGATATCGCGCGTTTATTAACGCGCACACATCGGAGACAAATGGTAAGCGTGTGTTATTGGGACATGAGGCGTGAGAGCTCGCGCTGCATCCTCCAAGATTATTATACAATGTTTCTTGACAATAACACCCTTTTACGTTTACAAATTTTCGCTTGACACGTATAAGTCTTATTGATATATAATCGTATATAGTTGCTGTTACTATCACTGTTAAAACAATAACGATAAATAAAAACAAATAATTTTTGCAATTATAATATGCATAATATTTTTTTTCTTTACTTGTTCTGCATTCTACATTGTAAATAATTTTAATTTAACTTTGCAGTAATAAAAGTAAATACCATTTAAATTTGAATAGTTTATCTAAACGAGAAGTATTATAATTAAAATAAAAAGTAACAGAAATAGAATCATACATTGAGAATTTATATGAAAATTTCAAAATTAATAGCAATCGAATTTTTTTGGGAATTAATCACTTATTATATTATAAACCTTATTATATTGCTACATAATTTGATTAGTGAAGCCAGAGATATTAATCTTTTTTTAATTACAACACCGTACTTAAACACTGACCTTAACCAAAAAGCTTATAACAAAATTTAGCATCAAGCAACAGTTTTGCTATATATTTCAAGTTAGGGTGTTCTGCCATGGGATATTTATGAGTACACAGAAAAACGACGCCAATTAGATGAAATATAAAATATTAAAAACTTATAATGTAAAATAATAAACACTGACTGTAAATTAAAATAAATTCAAATTTTATCAATGTTTTATCTTAATTGATTTAATATTTTATTGGCTGATATACTCTAAAGTATTATAATTTAAAGGATTTTAAGGAAATAAAAAGCATAAATTAAAATTATCCAATATTTCCAATTGGCGTAGCTTCTGAAAGACAATAACGGAAAACATAGAAGCAACGGACAGGCAATTTTACCAGACGGAGGGATTTTACATTTAACCATTTAAAATTCTTCTTTTCTTCCCTCATTTTCTCAGTTCTCATTGCTTAAACTTATAATAATTATATTTACAATTTTAAGTAAAACTAAAACAACTTTTGATTTAAAAAACTTAATATAAAAAATAAATTATAATTTTTAACTAAAATCAAAAGTAACACAAGCTGTATAATGTTCTCTTTTTGTAATAATTAATATACATAAAATTTATTATAATCTTTTAGTATCACCTCCAATTCTGGCAAATAATATAGACAGGTAGAGAGCTCGAGTATATATGTACACGCAGCTGACTTTCTCACACAACAGCCGCAAACTGCACTCCCCTGGATAAAATCAGAAAATCGCCTCCGAGTGTCAAATGTCTCTTCTTTACCTTTCTCTCTCCCTCTCCCACACTCATCTACACATTCTTCTCTCTATCTTCCTTACATTCTGTCTCTCTTAATGTTTGTTTCTCACTTTCGTTCTTACATACACACATTCCTTTTGTTTCCTTTCTTTCCCTTTCTCTCCTACCGCCTAGCAAGAGCTACCGAGCTACACGAGCTTACCATTTCAAACCGAGGCTCTCCTTCTCCTTCCATCTTTATATTCGCATCCAAAAAATTCTGTCCGACATGATCGGCTAGGTTGTTGCTGTTTGTAATGGTGCTCGCAACTACCAAAAAATTAGGGTTGGGACGGACGATCACTTACCTTGTTGTTCTTGATTTAATTCCGTATTACCAGCATGAGATGGTCCTGGCATCCCACCTTCTAGTGATCCACCACCCCCTCCTCCACCTCCTCCTCCTCCTCCTGCTCCTCCACCTACAAAAATGTAAATTATTGTAGAAAGGTAAAAAATTTATTTTATAATCTTTATGAAATTGTAGAAATGATACAAATTTTAAATAATTATTATAAATAAATTAAATACTAATATATTAATGCATACACAACATACACACACTGTATAATTACCTTGATAGGAAGGTGGATAAGATGGCAAAACTTCCATGCCACCATCGAGGCTAAGAAAACCACTTGGCAGTGTGTTGACCTCCTGCTTTGGAGAACAATCATCATCGCTTCCATATTCTGGTAATTCTATTTTTGGCTAAAACACAAAAATTATTATGATTATTTTTCCTAAAAACTGAGATTTATTCTAATACTGATTGCCTTTCATTAATGATATACATTTATTTATTACAGTAAAAAAATTATCAGAAAATTGTGAAAGATAAATTTAGCATTTTTATTTCACATATTTCCAAAATTTGTTGAAATTTGTATTTGTTATATGCTTATACAAGAATGCTTATACAAGTATATTAAAAAATATATCTTTGAATAATGAATATAAAACTATAATAGAAAATAAACTAACCTCAACAATATCGAGATCTTTATAACAGTCAAGTTGAACCTGTGGCTCAATTAATGGCCGTGTGCGTGGCGTTCCAGTTGCACAGGCCGCCGGAGCTGGTACTGGACTAGATATTTGAGGCGAATCACTTCGTTTGCACAGCCTTTTTAATGGTGGAGGACTTGAAGTTGGTGGAGTTTTGCTACGGTCCTCCTCCAAATTTGGTGAGATCAGCCCACGGCCATTTGATGCGTGTATGTTGTTTGTCTTCAAATGCTAAAAATAAAAAATTTAAATTAAATAATATATTTTATAAGAATTATAATATAATATATAAGAATTATAATACAATATATTTTAAAAGAAATAAGTAATTATTTTAATATCATAATAATTGTAGCACAATAATTTTTTGTTCACATATTCTTGTGAATTATTGGCACAGTAATATTTCTATGAACTTTATATATATTTTATATAATTTTACATAATAAATAAAATAATTTTACTATTTAAGCAAACTTAATATTAATGTATCGAAAAAGTACATCACCTTCTTTAATATAATATTGTATTAAGTAATTACCATTAACATTAGAAAAAGAGTTATGAAAGCAAAATAAATAAGTAAAGTCATAGTTGGCATGAAACAGAAGATAAGGGGAAATGGAAGTTCTGGAAATACTCCAAGCCTATAGAATCTTAAACGGTAAAAAGTAGTATAGTCGATAAAGCGATTAGATAATAGGGTTGTAGAAAGTAAAGTATTTAATAAGGTAGTTTAAGGATACTGTAAGGTTTAAGGATACAGAGTCTTTCAAACCCTTTGGAGAAAGAGCTAATAAAAGTAATTACCACTAATATTAGTTTAAGAATCTCAAATTACTTATATTAAGAACAATGTGTACAACATATAACATCCAAAAAATTTTTAGAACATACCTTTTCGTTGTTGTGCTGATTATTTTGAGAGTCAGTGAGGCCACGGATTTGTAGAGACTCAGCAGTTCTTAAAAATGTGGGTAATTCTGCTTGAGATATGTTAACCTCCCCAGCATACATGAACTCCAAAAGTGACTGCAGGTGTTCAAACTCCACATCTCGCATAAATATTATCGGATGCTTGCATGGATTTGTCTATAAATACACATCATATATTTATTTAATATATATTTGTAGAAATAACTTTTTATTTTTATTTTTATATTTAATTCTATCACAAAACTATTACTAAGTAAATCAATACAAATAAAAAATTATAGATATAAATTGAAAATATATTTACTAAGCAAATACTACATAACAATTTATAATATTTGACGATGAAAGCAATATTTATAAAAACTAAAAGTGCAAATAGTACTAATTTTTCCAATAAAATGATCATTAAGTTTTAAATAGAATTGGTACTAGCATTTTCTGGAACTGAAGATCTTATTTCAAAAATTTATCTATATAATATGTATAAAATATCATTACTTATTGTTAGAATTATTATAGTTATCATATATTATTTCTCAATTAATTTCTTTTAAGATACAACTTTTACATAACTTATATCATTCAAATTATAGTAAAACGTCAGTCAGTTTTAACTTAAAATGTTTTGACATATATATGAATAACAATTTTTAATACGTTTACAGATTTAATGTTGATTAAAAAATATGGAGATAAAAAACATAGCGATACAAAGAATAAGACACAATGAACAATTAATCAGAACTATAATTCTTGGTTTTTGTTAGTATTTATACTACCTTAATGTTTAATTCAGACATTTTGCTTAGCCAGACCATTATGTTAAAACATGATCTTACACAAGTATATATCTTCATATGAAAATTACAAAATGCTATTCTATATCTCAATCTTATGTGATATACAAATTTTTGTAATTAAATATTATGTCTTTCAAAAATTTCAATATTTTATAATCATTTAATATAATATAATCTACATTCAATTTTCATATACTTATTTACTATTTGTATTATCATTAACAAATTTCTCCTTATTTCATGCAAGGTATTAGAATCAACACTTGTATACCAAGATAATGTTATTATTTATTTCTTTTAATAAATCCAAGTTTTAGAAATAAAAAAGTAATTTATACTTGAATGTCTAAAAGCAACAGAATTGTCCAATTAATGACTAAACCAAACTAAACCAAAGTATTATACAATTTATTTAATGTAGTAAAGTTACATAAATAAATTCAACATATGGCAAACTATAAAGGAAAATATAAGATATGAAACAAAATTTAGTTTTTTATTTTTATTTTAATGCAAAGTATAAACTTCAAACTGTAAGTAAATAATGCTAAAATAATGTTAAAACTTTGTGTGATGTAAGAACTTTTTAGATGACGATCTTTTGCTTAATATAACAAAAAATTTATTCTATAAATATCATAAATATGTTAGCTCTTACATCAAAAGTACTAAAATTCAAATCATATATTGCTTACTACCAAAGAACTGTATTCCTAACTAGATTTTTATTTTATACTTTTTTTATCATAACTGTTGTTAGTAATTATATAAATAATGCATTGAATTTAAGCAATTTATGTAGAATTTGTATAAAATTAGCTATGCTGAAGTCAATCTAACTAATCATCAGATATTGAAAAATAAATAACATCAAGGGAAAACTATTCCCATGCAAACTATATATGAAGATATATAGGAACATTACGACATAGTATCACGACATATACAGGAGAATTATGAATAAGAACTTTAATTTCGATTCGACCATACCTAAAGCAAAGCATGAGTCTCAAAGAAGGTAAGAATGATGGGTTAAGGTGAAGGGAGGGGGGAACATCGAGGAACTAGCACTGAGAGAAGCAAGGCGGGGAAGGTTTTCTAACCTTGAACAACTCCTTGAAGTAAGGGCTGCACGCGGAGAGGACAACCTTGTGCGCCTGGAGACGCCTACCATCGCAGGCTAAGGTGACATCAACGAAGTCCTCGTCATCCCTGAGGGCCTCGAATTGGCTGGTGATATTAGCTTGAAAGTTGTTCCAACGCAAGCAAAACTGCTGCTGGCTATCCGTCATTCTCCTCGCTCGACTCCCTTCGACCTCCTCTCTCTCCCTCTCTCTTAAACCGAGAGCCCCCCACCACCCACCCTCTGTCCGTCTCTCTCTTACTTTCACCTTCTTCTACTTCTGTCTTTTTTCCTCTTTTTCTTTCTTACTGATGGCAGCGTTATTCTTCCTTCGTTCCACACTTTGACTTCTCAAGTGTATCTTTCTCTGTCTTTCTTTCTTGCAGGAGACACTTCAAAAATTTTCGAAAGATATTGAATATGAAAGATTCATTGAGACGAAGAGGGTGAGGGTGGTTTCGCAGGTCAGGCCTGTTTTACTGCACCCTCGTGCTACTGGTTTGAGATGAGGCTCTCATTACTCTGGAAAAAAAATGGCAGGTGCAAAAAGTGCAATCGATGACTGAAGAGGAGGTGTGTACGTGGGGAGAATCGATAGACGGCTTACCAACATTAAGAGATAAATGAAATACATATTTCATGTATAGTACTTTTTACAAATACCTTTACATTTTTATATTATACCTATTTCGATTGGATAAACGTATAAAAAGCGTCACTGCTCACTATATTTCAACTAATCAACAAAATTTTCATTTTTCCTACAAAAAACATTTAATCTTATTAAGTCACTAGAAATGTACCTAGAGATTTCCATAATCTTGTCATTTCTTTCTTTTCTTTTCATACAGTAATATCAACGTATATTTGTAAGTAATGAAATCACAACTTTCAAAAAATCTATAGTACTTAATACTAGTACGAATGCCTTTAATATTAGAATACAAAACTGAAAAATTAAAAAAAAACATAATATATTATATTAGATTAGATTAATATTAGATTAACGTCTAGTAATTTTCATATTAAATTTAATATTTTATGGTACTATCTGGTACTATTTTTAAAAATAATGTGTTCACGTCAATACTATTTTTAATTTTTTTTATTGTAATTCTGATTATATATATAAATCTTACATCAGTTCATAGATCATATTATATACACTTAACAAAGAATTTCAAATTTAAGAAACGTAATATTTCTAATTGCATGCGCTTATACGGTTAAAACATTTTTAACGAAAATAAAACTGTTAATCTGTTAATACTGACATATCTTTTAAATGAGTCATTTCATTACATAATTTTATAATACATTCCTAAATTGTATGAATATGTAATTATTAAATACTTTAAAAAATATGTTTGCATTATTAAAATTTGAACACTTACTGTATTTAAAACTAAATTGTGATCACAGTGAAGAAAGTAGCAAACAAATAAAATTTGTAAATTTAAATTGCGCAATAATGTTCTAATGTAAATTCTATAAAATTATGGTATAAAATGTATTATTATCTTATATACTTACACTCCACATCTCCGAAAAGTGAAAATTTGAATTTGTATTGTAAGAGAATATAGAAAATATTTCCGTGATTGCAGATAGTTTCTCCAACTCCCGTCGTATTCTAAATTAAACCAAATTTTACCACCCATTATATGATCGTCTTCATAGCTTCGAACAGTTTCGGGCCGTCATGGACGCCCGAATTTTGTTCACAAAATAACTTTTTTTAAATTTTTTCGTCACACTATCGCGGTATATGTGAGAGAGATTGTATAAAAACATGATAATTACGGAAAACTGACAGTTATGTGATGCAAGTGAAAAATGTCAAAAAGACAGGTGAGTCAATCTTCTCTGTTTTTTATTATATTTTCATGTATTTTCAGTGTATCATTTTCATTTCTCAAAAATTCAGTCACCAACATTTAAACAAGAAGAAATTAATACATTCAATAGTGAAATTCGATGGAAAATGAATGATTATTGTTTTTAACCTCGTTTTGAAAGGTTACTGCGGGCGACTCAATCGATACATTGTCCTCGAATTTCGTTTTCCTGAGTAACCAGTATAACTAATTGCTTGTTAAACACATGAGATTTTTATTAGAATAACCGAGAGTTTTTTACAAGGGGGAAATATTCTGATTTTTCTATTAAAATTTATATCTAATGAACAAAAGTTAACCGTAACCTTCATTAAGTTAACCTTCAAAATACACTTTTTAAAATTTTATTTAATGTCAGTGAAATGTAATTGATATTTCTTGTTTATATTATATAATCTTAAATTTTATGAAATGAAATAAGCATCATTAAATAGAATGTTCTTTTATGTTTTTAAATATAAAGCAATTTAAACTCAATTTGTTAGTAGCCCAGTTTCAAAGTATTATTGTTCTTAAATATAGTTAAAACAAAAGATTGAGAAAATAGTGGAAACAGAGATATTGTCTGCTTTCTTTTCTTACTATATTATAAAATACTCTATAAAGTCTGAACATATAACACATAACAATGTGTGTAAATTATTATTTAGTTTATTTAATGTACAACAGTGAATTTATATTAAATACTATTACATTAGTATTATAATTACATAAAAGTTGAGAAAAAAGCATAGTTTAAGAAATTAAAATATATGTGACATTTTCTTATTAATTTTATTGTAATTTTTGTTTTTAAGTTAAAGAATACTATGTATTGCTTTTGGTTTTATTTTTAAAAAATAGTTTTAGTTATTATGTTGATATTATTTGACATTATTTAAATATTTTGATATATTATATATAATTATAATTATAATGATAAAACTAATTATATAGATTTAAAAATTCTATTACTCAGTTATTAAATTGATAAATGTATTTTATATTTAAATAGTTTATATATTTCCATGTTTTGTTGTTTTTTTTCCATTGATTCAAAATGTTTTTCTCTTTTCTTTTCGTGTTATATATGCGTATATGGAAATGTAAACCTAAGAATAAGTGAATTTTAAGAATAATTAATTTATATTTTCATATTATGTTATGTTTTAATAAGAAGAAGTTAAAACAACTCTTTGTTAAAATAATTATATGTTTTCTTTTATGTTTGCAGAATTTATACAGTGCGTTGTTTTGGTGATCATCGTGGTTTCCTTACTGGAAACCAAAAATTTTATACTACGTCACGGTGAGTTCCTAAATGAACTAAACTTACAAATTGATTATGTAACCTTAAACCATTAAGTAAAGTTATGAGGTAAATTTTGAGTATTTAAATGATTTGGTTTCATTAAATGTTGTTTTAGTTAACATATAATTTTAACGCTGAGACACCTTATTTTTCTGAATTATCATTACTAAAATTTGTTTTGGTTGGATATTAATCATTTATATATTAAAATTCTTTATTGCATTGCTATAATATATTAATTAGTATATAATTAATTTCATGAATAATTAAAAAAATCAATTATAATTATAGAAATGTTTCTTACCTTCTGCTAAATTAAGAAGTCCTAATCCGATTTATATTGTAGCAAATTACAGTTCCCCAACAGTTAAGTGTACTATTAGCCACCAATAAATTAGCTCAACTGTTATGCCATATCAGACAACGGTTATTTTAATCTGAATAGAGATAATTGTCTTAGTATTAGGATAGTACAGTCTCTGAAAGAAAAATAAACCGAGTTATGTTAGTTCGTGATTTGAAATTATTATTTATATATATTTCATCTTGTATTCATGTTGATAACACTACGAAGAGTTTATAATTTCATTTTAGACTAATTTACATTAATGTTATAAGATTGTCTTATGTTATTTCACTGATTTTTATTTTGTTATAGTTCATCACTTATACATATGCTCCTTAACATATCATAACTTTATTTCTGATTCTGCTATATAAAATTATTATATAATCTTTTTATGTATTATTTCTTTTTTTTATTTCTGATATATTCTCTAAATATATTTTTAAAACTTTTATTCTGAAGTGTTTAATACATTGTTTGAATCTTACTTCAACTCCACACCCTTTTTACGAAGGTTTAACCTTAATTATTCTTTGAATGTTATCCGCGAATTCCTAATTTTAGTAAATTATAAGGAAAGTCAATATAATCATTGTTTTACGGATAGGTGTTAAAAAATTGACAGACTTTTGGATATGATTGTACAGTTGTTATCGGCTCGGGGCAAGTGATAACGAGAGCGGAGGAAAAAGGCATTCTCTTATGTGAGGATTGAGGTGTTCAGAAGTTATTTAGAAGTTGACGAGTTATTCGTCCAAAACGTTTCCGATATCTGTGTTCGTTTTATTCTGTGACACTCCTTTAAGATAAATATTCAGTTTCAAGTGAGATTTGAGTGAAAGTTTAGGAGTCCTTGGAAATTTATTTCGATTTATAACTTTGTGTTAAAGTCGAAATTGTTTTTACAAAAATATTCACGATTATCGAAAGAATAATTTTTAAGCCTGTAATTACGTGTTGAACGTAAAATCCTTTTTAATACCATATTTACATATACGGAATTCGTACTTATTAATTCATACTTTTGAATAATTTGAAATGAAGAAGGCTTTACTTCCTGTCTGAAGGATTTTTTGTATATTTTTAATTCGTCGTTATCGTTATTCGGCATTAAGAGAATTTTCTCTCGGTATAACGATAAGCATATCTGGAGAAACTGCAAACACTGATTTTTATGTCGGGAGTCAGGCGTACGTGCCGAGAAAAGTATTCTTGGAGGTGATAGTTCACAATTGTTTTCAAACAAATGTTGCTTAGAGGGATTGCATTCGCGGAAGCAAGGCGAAATTCCGCCAGACGTATTTTAATACCTCAAAATTCCGCTTGCGAAAAGGATAACGCTGAATTGACTTACGATGGAGCCTTTCAGCGTAGTTTGGGATCGAAGGCAAATAACCTTTCACGATCAATCGGCGAATCTACTCTTGTAAGTTTTTATTCATGCCTGAAAATAATATAAATTAATTTTACACGAAACGACGCAGCGTGAAATACGACAAATGCCTCTTACTCCTGCTAAATTAAACATATTAAGATATTTGTAGTGTGACAATAACCTCTAAAAATAAAACACGTTTCTTTCTAAAAAAAATTCTTCTAGCCATTTTATTACTAGCTTTGAAGATAAATATTTTAAGTAAAACTGGTCTCCCTGAAAAATGAATCGTTGTATAGATAATAGATATAAATATATGAATAATAATACATAAATATAAAAATCGTCGGAATTTCAAAGAAATTATGAGAAAATCAATGTACGTTAAAAATAACGTTTTAATAAATGAGTTTTACACAATTTTTTATATTGTATGGTTGAACAATCATTGGTGTTTTTCTTTACGATTTAAAATTAATGTTATTAAATTTAGTATAACAATATTTAATATAATAATTCATAATAATATAAACGAAGTTCAAACGAATACAGATCAATTGCAAATATAATCGGAATAAAATTTGTAAAGTTTGCAACGGATCCTCTTTAGTGATGTCATTTGTATAAATGACACGGTTGCGAACACCAGCTACATCCGGTATCTATAGTAATAGATGCTGCTCAAAGCAATTAGAGGAGTTTTTTCCTGACATTTCTCATACGCTTTGTTTCAATTTCTTTTTTTTTTTCTTTTTTGATCTTTCAATTTTTATTGGTATTTCATGTATTATTATTTTATGGGAGATTTATTATTCTATGGCATAAGCAAATTCTTAATTCTATTCAGTGTGTTGAAGCACTGATGTCGTTTCTTTAGGATTTGTTAAAATGGATATGGATCAATTGTAAATATAATTGAGATAAAATTTGTAAAGTTCATATAGAGGAAGTATTAAACAGATGTTTGGTAGTGTCTTTTCTATAAGAGAAACAGCTGCAGACAGCTGCAAACATCAGCTACATTCATTTTTATATTTATTCCTCGTATACTTTTTCAATTTTCATAGGCATGAGTAGGTATCACATTTTATTTATTCTATGACATAAGCACTGCTGGTGTCTAATTTTAAGATTTGTTTAAATGGATGTAGATTAACTGTAAATATATAATCGTAATGAGTCTAATAGAAAAAGGCTACATAGAAGTTTTAAACTGGTCTTCTTTAGTGATCTCACTTGTATAAAAGAAACAGCTGCAAAAACCAGCTACATATGGTACCTGCAGCAGTACAAACTATTCAAAATAATTGCAGAATCGTTTCTCCTGTCACTTTCATTTTTATATTCGTTTCTCATACACTTTGTTTCAGTGACTGTCTTCAGCCTTCCAATTTTCATAGGCATTTTCATATCTATCTTTCGTTTGTTCTATGACACAAGCGAATTGACAGGCTGAAGTTTGTCAATTTATAATGCTGTAAACGTCGGTAAAATATATTTCGCGGTAAAATATGTGTAATTTGATATCGACAGACGTGGAAACGTTTTTGTCAAATCATCATATGGATAACAATAATAATACATTGATTCATTATATGTAGTAACGATTTTTCAAACGTCTCGAACATTGTATAATGCTGACGATTTGCTTATATTCAAATTGCATATATTCAAATGCAGAAATAACAATATAAATAAGATATAATGTAACGTATCAAATTTCACTTGCACTTTAGTTGTGCTTTTAAGATACTTTTCTTGACCAGGCGTCGTAACTGCATGTTAATCTACTTTTCTTGATAAATACTTGAAAGATTGGGATAGAATATATGTATATTAGATGTACATATTGTGTTACGTGCTATTTAACACGATGCCAGGAGAAAGTTCGTATTTGCTTATTTCGTTCTTATCGCAGTGTGATAACGTATCGACGATAAAATCAAATAAAAATTTTCCTCAATATTTTATATGGTGATAAATTAGTAACACTTTCAAATATCTTGATTGATGAATATCTCATTCTAATATAAGAAAGGAACAATAAAGCTTATTTATAAAAATGATAGACGATTTATAGTATATTTATAAATTCAATTATGGTTATTTAATATATGTGAATTTAGTTTCTGCAAAGTAATTGGATTTAATCAATAGAATCTTCTCAAAATAGATAAGATTACCGAAATATTAATATGTATGTATATATGAACATCTGTCGGATATATAACTGATGATACAGTAGTTGTAATTCTGAAAATCATTTGAAATGATACTTGAAATGAATGTAATGAAACATAATTCCAGAAAATTTTCCAATTCTTTGTATTTAACACGCCGGTGGTCTCCGGTGATACAAGTTCTATTCAATTTTTCGTAAATTTTACAGATTAAAAAATTTACAACGATATGAATGACTTCGATAACATCGCCAGAAAAAAGATGCGCAAATTCAGTACAATATTTCACAAAAATTAGATGTTATGATATTTCAAAAATCATAATTGCTGCGAGACAAATTTTTAAAAATTGTGGTATAAGAATTAATTAAAATTAATTAACAAAATTTTGATCACGAATAACCATTATAAATGGTTAAAATTTTTTTGATAACCGGTAATCATTATTGATGACGGAAATTTAATTTTGGTTACCAAATGCCAATATAAATGATCGGAATGTTTTTTGCTTACCAGTAACAAATTATCGACGACACAAATTTTATTTTCTTTACAAATTACCATTATAAGTAATTGACGTTTTTTTCATTGTCGCCAATTATTATCGATGAGGGGAATTTTATTTTGGTTACAAATAACCATTATCGACAAAATTTAATTTTGGTTACCAGTTACCATTCTCGATGATCTAAATTTTATTTTTGTTACCGATAACCATTATCCACGGCAGCAATTTTTTCCAGTTACATTCTACTATCGTTTATTGTTGTTAACATTACTGATAATAATTAGTACATATTCATTGACAACATAAAAAATAAAATAAAAATATTAATAATATTAATTATGAGAGCTATACATTTTATTGAGCAAAAAAGGGTATGAAAGTATATGAAACAAAAAAGGTATATTGTAGTACAACGTTAATACAAGTGTAAATAAAAATATTGTACTACAATCTTTTCATAATTAATAAATAAATTTGATAATTAAGTTGCTTTATGTCGTCAATGAATACTAATTTTATCAGTGATATTAATAACGATTGATAATAGTCGAATGTAATCAAAACAAGTTTTTGCCATGGATAATGGTTATCTGTAACCAAAACAAAATTTTTTTCATCAATAATGGTTGCTGGTAACCAAAAAAAAAAAAAAAAAATTCCCTTCCTTTGTATCGGTTACTGATGACCAAAATTAAATTTCCTTTATCAATAACAGTTACTGACAGGCAAGAAACCTTGTAATTATCCATAATGGTTATTCGTAAACAAAACAATTAAAGGTTAATATTTTGTAGTCATTCAACATTTTGAGAAATTTCTTTCAGTTTTACTGATAACTTGCTTACATTTAAATAAAATTTAATTCTCACTCAATGACTTTTCCAAAAAAATCCTTGAAATATCTAAATGTTATTTCGGATGTCTGGCGTGTTTCAATCCATTGCGACTCCCAGGACAAATATATATATATATATATATATATATATATATACGGAATGATATATATAGAATATAGATTATATGATATAGAATGTTACGGAAATTTTATATTATATATATATATATATATAACGTTATTAATTTTATATATATATAAAATTGATATATAATATATATATATATATTATATATATATTATATATATTAATATATAAAATTTCCGTAACATTCTACGTATTAAGAATATTAAAATATCTTGTATGTTTCGTACAAATGGTAGTAGGTTTCCCTTAATGGAAACACGAGACACGTGAACTTAGTGACTGAATACAGTTCACTGGATACAGCGCGTATACACTTTTCTGTATGTATATTAATAGCTTGAATTCGTTCTTTTGTACATTCCAGTAACGTTTCGTCCTTGCTTGGTTTTAGCTTGCAGTTGCTAGTGTTTACTTCGTGAGTATCAGTGTCACGAGAAATAGCGCCAATATCTTAGAAACTTGCAAATGATACCATTTTTATCGTTTAACTATACTTTGTAATTAACTTGAAGATATCGTGAGTTCTTTCAAACTTCTTTTTAATCTTTCCACCTATTTAAAAGGAAAAAAGAAAAAAAGAAATAGATTTCATTATTTACGTGGTGCAATGGAACCTGTGCAATTAATTGCAATTAATTTAAGCGTCTCTTTTTACAATTATTACTTTATATTTCGAAACCAATAATAGAAGAACAATTACAGAGAACAGGACACAAAATTATTTATGGACTCTGCATCTCCTTTACTGCTAAATCAAATTTTACAATTATACACTGAACTATAGGTTGACTCATATTTATTCTCTTTGTGCTTCAAACCATCTGATGCCATAAACATCTCAACAATCATTTTAGGTTTTTATCATTGTTTTCACCGTGACCTTCCCTTTCTTCAGTACGAAGATTTAAGACCTTGATGATTGATATCCATCCAAATTTCAAAACTTTATCGCACAAGACATATCAAGATACTGACAGTTCTTTATTGCTGGTTTATTGTCATTGCCAAATTTATTTTTCAAACGCATTAGAGTTATCTTACTACTTGAAACACATGAGTAATTTTCAATTACACGTTTCTGTCTTTCGCGTTATTAATTACAGATCTTCGGACGTTGTAGGTTTTGCAACTCTTGCAACACTTCCATTTCTTTTTCTAACCGTTCAAGCATCTTTTCTTTCCTTTCGTCGCTCGTTACGACACGTTTCCTCTTTGATGTCATTAGACGCGAGATATTAGCGCGTGCAATATTACCTTCGTATTAAGGTAATAGGAAAATAATATGAAATTACAGAAAGGACACATCGTAGCGATGGGCAAAAGCGAAAGATTTGTTCTGCTAATTGAACGTTTCGACAGTAGAATATTCGGATAATAGATCCTCGGCTACTGGATGTTCGACTGTATTTTATTGTACGTGTTTTATTAATCTTCTGTTTTTACTTCGTTGGCGCGAAATTTCTAAGAAGAATTTCCAACGTAATTCCACGATAATCGAACTTGCACAATTTTTGTTGAAATATATAAAAATGCTCTATAAAATTAAAATAGTAAATACAAATGTAACATGAATACACGTTACAGTAAAAATTATTTCTATTGACAAAGATAAAAAAAAAATGCGATATGGTAGAAAATAAGGAGACCAGAAGAAGAAATTTTTATCAAATCTGTTTATCAACGTTCGTACTAAACGAAATAAATTTTCATTCGTGAAAGCTTCATAGCGGATGGGAACGCGATAATTTGCCGAGACTGATTTCGATGATTGGTCATTATTGCAATTGATTACGTATATTGCAACTGATGTGCGACTGTTAATAAAACTAGTTGCCCTGTTAGCGGAATCGCTTTTCAGAAATAATCTTACTTAAACATTGATTTATATATTGTCAGCTTGTAATCGACACCTTAATCGTAAGAATTTATATGTAAATTTATAGACTCTTGGACAAAGAAAAATATTACACCTTTGTTCTTTAGATTTTTATTTTGTTTATTTACGTAGAGGATGGCTTAGCTGAATGGGATCACCTAAATGCTTGCTTTATTTATTGTTGTAGGAAGAACTTCTCAGTACAAAGTTACGCTACTTCAGGCGTCACGTGTAAGAGTTGGACTTTTTCTCAGGTTTTTTTTTTTTTTTTTTTTTTTTAAGAGATTTCATGGTCATCGGTATTTTTTAGATGGTATTTACTTTTGCCCGAAGATACTTAATTTTGTACAACTTGGCGTGTGAAAGATAGGGCAAGATACTCCTGTGTTTATCTTTCGAGTTCTTGTGTTTCGTACTCTGCATTTGATGCAAGAGATCTTCATTTTTTATTTAACGATAACACAAATTGTTTGAAGGAAAATACTTGCAAGATGCAAAAAGCGTAAAAATGGTTTATGCGCCTGCTTTTTAAATAGAATCTCTTATTTTTGTTTATATCTTATATCTTATATTTTGTTTATATATATATTGTTTTGTTTAAATTTCTCCCACTCGTCAGGCCCCGAAAAATTTTACCCAACCCAATTTGTATGCGTAAAAGAGTGTATAAAATAAATATACAAATAAATCATTAATCGATAATAAATCAAAGAAGTTTAATTTTAAACAATTCCTTGTTATATTTATAATTGTATTATTTCCTACTATTTAGCAGGACAAAATTAAATTTGCGTATCGAGATAAATATGTTTATTTACTTTCGCATAAAGAATCAAATTTTGTCTGGATACTTGATACAACCGTAGTCGTGGACGAATATACCTTAGGTTAGGTATAACCTAAGAGATATCGGGCGAACTATAAACAATGTCGCGAGAAAGGCGAAGTGCCGATAGGTCGTGACCCTGGCCACGAGTGCTTGCGGAACACGTGCGTGGTGGAGCTAAGACCAAAAACAAAGGGATGCTAAGGGAGAAAGACGAATTAACAGTGAGAGAGTTAGTCGAGAAGTGAAAGAGTGAGAATCGAGAAGTGAGGAAGATAGTGTTACTAGCGTTGTCGAGAGAGTGTGGTCCGCGTAAAAGAAAGCGTTGGATCAGTGGTGACGAGAGTTGCAAATTAACTATTTAGTTGTCTAAATTATAGTACTTTATTGTATATAGTTCACGTTAAACAACCATCGTTTCCTGTTTGACCAACACCTGTTTAATCCATTTATCGCAAATAAATTAATTATAGTAAAGATCCTACACAACAGAGCATCTTCAACGTTTCTCAGAGGTAATTGACATTTCGGTTGTACAGTTCTCAATGACGAAGACTTTGTTTTGCAACAGATACGTAGTATAAAATGTTATGAGTGTGTTTAGGATTTTTTATCATTGTAGTATTATTAGTATAATAATTTTAGAAATTGTTGGAGCTTCTGTGCTAATTCCAAGCGAAGGTCCGTTTAAACGATTTTTTAAAAAGCTGCAGTCTCATACCTGTGTCGATTAAACAACTTTGTGAGTCTTCGATTGATGAATTTAAGATGATCGATATCTTTTCATTTCATTGGTATGTGACGGTTGCAGAAATTTCCACGGCCCCATAATTCTGTTACGCAACCTCATATGGGGCCTGAACCCATAATTTGAGAAGCTCTGCTATAGAAAATAAAAAATCACATAGATTGGTGTAATAAAATGTACAGTTCTATTTAAAAGAAAAACACCGATGACCTTGAAGTCTCCTAGAAAAGAAACGAACGTGAAGAATTCTTTTCACCGTTACACGTGCCCCTTGAAATAGCCTAATTTCGCCCTGAAAAGTTTTTTCATGCAGCAATACGTGAAGCAGATATTAGGTGATTCCATCCAGCTGAGTCACCCTGTATAACGATATTACCATATAACGCTATATAAAATCGTTATCCTACTATTCTAATGTGTTTTTTTTATGAACTAATAAACATATTCACGTCACTAGTTCCCAGTATTTGTCTCGCGAGGCGTAGATTTATGAGAGAAATAGAAGTTGAAACTTCTGTTAGATTGTTATAGTCTGTTATAGTCTGAATAGATTTCTATATTGTGTTATGTTAATATATCTTTTATATTATATTGTATATTAATTTCTTCGTATTATATCGCATCAGTTGTATCAAATGGTGATTTATGGTATGATAGAATTCAAGGTCAACCGAATACAAAAATCAAATAAATATTTCGCATTTAAGTAGATATTTGATAAAACACTGCATTTATTGAGTACAGTTAGGAAATAAGATTCTGTCGTTTTAGACGTTAGACGTTATTATTAAAAGACAGTATGCTTCTGTGAATTCTGAAATATTTCATAATTGTCGTGAATTTCATTTTAAATGACGCATTGTACGTCTAACGTAACGATATTTCTTTTTTAGTTTATTTAATCACCTGTTCGTCGAACATAGCAATTTTGTAAAGTGTTTTAATTGATTGTTTCTTGTTTTCATCTTGCAATAAACGCGCGTTTAAAAATCTTATCTCGCCGGTTGGTTGGTCAGTTAATGATTGGGGCTGGCGAGGAGAACTAAAAGAAAAAAATCAAGAAATTTCTTAACCAGTATATTTATCGTCATCGCCCGTACCAAAATGAATAATTCATGTCGAAAATCGGCAAAACCGCGGCTGCTTAAATTGCAAATTTCCTAATTTCTTTTCTTTTCCTTTTTTTTTTCTTTTTTTGGTAATTTAAAAGCCAAAAGGACGATTTAGTATTAACATAAAAAAAATATAATTTTCTTACCGATACCACAGTGACGCGTTTCGCGAAATAGTGTGACGAAACAAGTTTGCGCCCTTTTACCACCTGTGTTTCGAAATATGACGATTCGAAATGCGATAGAACACGATTGTCCGAACTAATTGCGTTCGCGATGATCGGATAATCGAATTTTTCGAATAATCGAACGACTCACGTCTAACTAAATTCTACATGAAAAATTAGAATTTCTTACAAATATATAATTTACAATATTCTTAATAAAAATTAGTAAAATTGAATCTTAGTAAAATTTCTTACAAATATGTATCACAGCTATTACATTCGTATGTTTTAATCATTTCTGTTCTTCTAATTTTTCTGACATTTTTTCCTGCTAAATTGCATATCATTTTTAGACTTGGTACAGTGTTCCCCCGATCAACGTGGGGGACACCTACTGACCGCGTAGTTGCGAAGCGACTCTCCTCCCACAAAAACTGGAGCACAACATACTCACATACGTACACACATTTATATTCTTCCCGTGCATGTGTATATGTTCATCATATATGTTTATCATATGTTCAAAACGAAATTTTACTTTGCGAGGAGAAATATAAAAATAACGAAGTATTACGCTATCTGTCCTCGTGTTTCATACGACAAGCTTCACAAGGTTGAAGTTAAAATATTTTTCAAACTAATTATTTTTCGATCCGAGTACCTTCACACCTTTTCGCAGAGAATTCAAAAATCCATCGAATGATGCATTAAAAAAATGTATTGTTCCATTTGGAACAATGGACGTGACTTTGTCTTTTCATCGAGCTGAAACTTAAATTAAAAAGTTTTTAAATTAAAAATCTGAAGATTTAAAAAAAAAGAACAATGGACGTGATTTTGTCTTTTCATCGAGCTGAATTTAAAAAAATTTTTGATAATTTGGTAATTTGTAGTCGGTTGGAAGCTGATTCATTTTTGTTCGAAACATTTTTTCGTACGATTATCGGAAGTAGCTGAGAAAAATCGTGGTTACTGATTTTTACACCACTCTGTATATAGATCGGTTACATTATTATTTATACTACATATATACAGTACTGACACTATTACTTATACTTATACATAAATTGATTTGAAACAAATATAAAAAAAAATGAAATTTGTGAAAAAGAAAAATCCGAGTAGAAACTACTACTACTACAACTACTACAACTACTACACTACTACTACTACTACTACTACTACTACTACTATTACTACTATTACTACTACTACTACTACTAATAATAATAATAATAATATGGAAATAATATGGACATCATTTATATTTATTTCAAGAAGTTAAATGTTGATATAAATAATTGCTGTACGAAAATAGAATGTTAAATTGACTAGCGTAGTCAATTGAAACAGCAGGCTTGGCAACGTCGCCGCGGATGTCTGAATGGAATTGTCATTATGAAAAAAAATACAAGAATGAAAAATGTCGAGTTAGAATTGCCAAAAAAAGATTGGAGAATTAATAATTATAAAAGAAAATTCGTTAAACTTGAGAAAACTATTTAACAGTAATAAATAAATGGAAATTAGTATTATATTATTTAATGTCTTATCTCCAAATTTCGGGTAGCTAACACGGTTCAGATTTAATATGAATTTGAGACAATTATACATTGTATCTTTTATAACGAAGTACTTTTTCACAGAATTAGCTTTAACTAAAGAAATTGCTGTATCTCAATCAATCGTCACTCGTTATTCAAACGTCTAAACGTACACATTGTGAGACGTTGCCACATCGGCTGCATCGCTTAGCTTCTGGAAGATTTCCACGTGAATCTGTGGTTTTCATTAGTATTCAAGTAAAAAACATCTGGACAGTTCTACAGAAATAGAAAAATTCACACTTGGATACAATTTTCTGCCAATTTTGGTACGATTCTTGGATATAGCTTTTCCATTTTCGAAGGAAAAGTAAAACTAAAATCCTTTCTTTTCCATCACTGTGTGATGACAGCGCTTCGACTTTTATTAACAATTTCTCGATAACTATGTGATAAATCGATTTCAGATTTTACACGATGGTCTCTTGCGCTCCAAATTGATTCTGCTCGAAATTTGAAATTTGAGGTTTAATCTTGAATTTTGAGGTTTACCTAAGAATTACCTTCAAATGTGTCCGAATATTAAAGTGAATAATCAGACGTATGTAGGTACCAGCTCACCGCAAGTACCGAAAAAGGCGCGAGTGCCCGGTATTACAGCAGATAGATGTAACTAGGATGCACGATACCCTATTGACTATTGTACAAAAGATTACAAAAGTGATTTTATAGCTATGTTTCGACAACTACGCAACAGGACTTATCTCATTAAGTAGTTAACGTTTGAATTGTCAATAACTGGTTAGTCATTAAAATAAAAGGTATCAGCAATTCTGAAGTGTTTTTTACCAAGATTGTCCGAAGAGGTGTGAAGGTCTAACAGTGGGAATTTCTGTCGTATGTACAGAACAATTGATTTATTATTGTCATGTGTCGTTTTGAAATTTCCATGCATGTCAGCGAACAGTTTGTTGCGTAATTACCATTACTTTACCATTTACGATAGTCTTCGACACTGACCACAAAAAGGATCAGCTGGGAGCAAATGATTTTTACTTCATTCGGTAGTGCACATACACCTTTGGCTATTCGAGAATACAGTTCTTAATGCAGCACAATGTGGAACATTTTTTTTTTAGGAAGAAGTAAAGATAAAACTTTCCTGAAAAGTGGTTTTTCTAAAAAGGTTACAGGAAATATTACAAATGAGAAAGAAGGTTCGTGTAGGTCTCATTCTGTTCATCTTGGAACATGCCATATTGCTGATTATGACAGAGATATGATACAATCCTTGATGCGGCAAATACAAAAGAAAAATAATGCTTCCAAAGTGGATCGGAAATATTGTTGAGATTTAACCATTTATTGAGCAGTCTGTAATTCTTTTAGAGACAAAAGTTTCGGCGTAATAGACATACGTATCAGTGACTATGAAAGTGACTTAAGTTAATTGCTTCTCATGCAGAAATTTTTGCATATTATTGTAACGTAGATTGTAACATGAAAAAAAATAAAAATTTAACTTCTATTTAAGTTGTAGACTTACACAATTTTCATAATCATCGGCGCGTATGTAAGAAGATTTCCCTCTGCTTACGTTTTCATTGCCTGTCAAGTCGAAAATTAGCTTTCGTCACATTCTCTCACCAAACGCGCCATTGTGCCGACGAGAGCTAGTAGTATGTGCAGTATCCAGTAAAGATTTTAGAGCGACCAGGGCCATGTAGATCTTGAGATTTTACCTACGTCAGGTGATAAAAATACGTTTTGGTGGAAGACGCGTTTAACACGTTGAATGTCACGCCAGTTTTACAAGGCTTGGCTGTGGCGCCACGATAAATTTTTTATTATGCGATACATATAATGTTGAAATATTACCTGCGAGAGATATGTTACGGTGTATAATCATCATTAATGAATTTATCTCACTGGGGTCACTAGTGACCCCCATCGCGCTGTAGTGCAGTTTCGCTCGATTCACTTATTTTTTGCGAATATCAATTATCTCACATTGTTTCTTCGCGTTGCTAAATAATTGTTCCATGTTGCTTCGTCCCGAGACCTACCACAAACCATAATCCATCCCTCGATCATACTTATTCAGACCCGCAATAATTCTAAACGACTGTCACAAGATTTAGCATCTGTTACTTTACTTTCAAGGCTCTTAATTGCCATCAAAGATCTTTCAAGTGGAAACGTTGCTTAGAGTTATTGTTCATTAAGGTAAAACACGGAAAAAGCGGGGTTTTCCATGTTCGTCAGCCATTGATGGGGGGCGCACATGATAGATCTATATTTCATGTATAAATAAAACTATTTTTATATGTTTTATACTGCATTAATTTCGTCACACCATTGTAGTAACTATGGCAATAATACAAAATTTATAACTATTGACATTTGTTTAAATTATGTATTTCCACTAATCTTGGCGCGTGGGTCACCGGTGATCCACGTGACATTCAACGTGTTAAAGTTTTATATCAAATAAGTTCACTAAACTTGTGAAGATTAAATGCATCGAGTAACAGTTCCGGCTCTAGGGTTTCGTAACAGGATAGTACAAGAGATAGAAATAGGTAAGCAACAAACTCGTTACGGTCAGGGACCCGAAATGATCATTCACCGCTAGGGGTTTTGCATGTACATAAGTGGTTGTGCATTCTGATGACACAGCACTTGAAATTTCTCCTCCAAAATTTAATAGTACATTCTCAAATATATAGGCTACACGACTGTTGGACCGACACTGCTATGCATGGCCTGCGTTGTAGAAATACACTTGTACATGAGTCGTGTGGTACATTCAGTGTTGTAGCTAACACTCGTGTAGTCTTCGAACTAACTCTGTTACAAAGTGATATCTCTGTTACTTTTAACGATATTAAATATTAAATATTCGTTGTCGGTTGGGTCAAACTGTTACCCCATTTCGAGTTTGACTGTAGATATTCCCATTATGAGTAACGATCCGACCTCAGTCTGATGCCAGTCTGGAAACGATTCCTGGAAAGAATATTGGTCCACTCTCGGTTCGATCTTGCATCGGCCAAATTACTATCCTATGATTTTGATTATGGGTATTCACAGTATGAGTTCAACGTGTTCGATAATACTTAGCGCATTTGCGAATGGCCCGGGGTATGTTCGTAACGATGACCTTAGGATAGGTTCAGGTATTAAAACAGTCGAAGAGGAAACAGAATGTCTTGCAAAGAAATATAAAAGCCAACTCGAAAGCAATGCAATAGCTTAGCCAGAAACCTGTACATATTGAATTTAGCTCGAAGGTTGGGGAAAGCACATCCATCCAGAGGACCTGATTACGGCACAATAAGTCAGTGTTGCTAGGAACAGACGCAAACCCAGGTCTACGTGCTAATTGATAAAAATTATACAATAATTTACTGAGTATTTAAAGAAACCAATTGTAAGTTAATTATAGGGTCAATAAAAAAGAGACACTATGATTGCTTCTTATTACTTACTCTTTAGTTCAATGGTATCTTTCTCATAGATAAATGGTATTTCATCTGAAGATCTATTGGACTTTAGAAATGTAAGAAAATTGAGAATTAGTTCATAAAAAATGATAAAAAATGATCTTTTATTAAGTAGAATCGCTGTTTGGTCCACTGTGCACCGTAACAACACTCGAAAAATCACGGGTTGACTGATGGTAAATCGAGAAACACGTTCATACCATCGGTTCATTTCTGAATCAGTTCGATCTCTCTGAACACAATAATGTAGTTGCGTGGGTTAATAAAACTTATCTGTGTTGAATCGACCACTGAATACAACTTTATAGATTTTCTGACTTGTGAGGGTTCTATACCTGACACTCCTTGTCAATGGATCACTTAGTCGACCGTTGATTGAGCTAGTTGATCTTTGTACAAAGGAATTAAATAAAATTCCTCGCTCCCTGAAAATCTACCACCTTAAATCCACTGACCGTAAAGCATTGTTTCATAAAAGTATATTAGACACGTTGATGTAGGTAGACAGTAAATACGCTTTCATGCAGTGGTTATTGTAAAACCCTATGGTATAAATAGGTCCTGTAACTTCCGTGGTGGGGTTAGGTTAGTTTCAGATTTGAGGACAGAAAGTTTCTTGTATTGTCCACCAAACACAGGGCGCTGATGTCGAGTAGTCAACGATCTCAACAGAGTAACACGTGCAGAAAATAATCCAATGAATATTTTATAGTTTTTATAATACTTTATAAATGGGTATACACTATTTATCCATAAACAATTCTATTTATGATTAAACTTCGCTTTAGGAGACGAAACCTCCTGCCTCCTATTCAGGGCCTGTATATACCTGTATATATTATGTTGTAAAACAATATGCACGAAACAACAGGGTTTTCGTCAAGCCTGGCTTTAACATTCAGTCAGTCAGTAGCTAAACGTGCGTTGAAGCTTCTAGTGAAACGACAGTTCTAGTGATTCAGGATGAAAGCGTCTTTCTCATTGCCTGACATTTTCTTAATGTTACAAAATGTATGTACACTTCGTAGTTTGAACACCGGCGTATCGTCACGTTTGAAGCAAAGTCCACACTATCAGACAATTTTCCATAGACGCGTGGCGCAGCCAATCAGAATCTATTTTTCTGCGGATTTTCCATGAAAGACAGATTTTAATTGGCTGCGACACGTATCTGTGGAAAATTGTCCGATAGTGTGGACTTAATAAGGTTATGTCTACGCTTCTTTGATACGACGCTTTCGTGGACAGTGGGTCTTAATCGACCTGTCTGTCACCGTTCTTAAAGAATTTCAAATTATTCGCTGTTTGTTGAATGTTATCGAAAATAAGCGACGTAATTATTTGTTATTTATTTTGTTTCTTCGCATGTGTGGTTGTTCGTGAAGGAAGGTGAGGCGATACCATTCGTCGCCACAGCGTCCAAGCTGGCCGCCGTGGAGGATGCGGCTCCCAAGGGGCCCGAGACTTCGATTCGATCGAAAGTCTCGCCTACAGCAAGGGCCGCCCTACAGGCTCTTCGGTCACCAAGGAACAGAATATCAGGCCCTCTTACTCCTCCTCCACCGATAACCAAGGATGTCGAAACCATCACTGGTGAGTGAGCAAATTCTCCTCGCAATTCCAACCAATTGCATTTTTCTCCAAATTTTCTTTACACGTCGTCTAGTAAGAGCTAATCCTTCTAACTTCTTCAAAAGACTAAAATCGTTTGGTCTGTTTGGTTTGTTTTAAAGGATGTAGGGACACTTTTGTGACCGACTGTACATACTTATCTTCGCTATCTCCATTTTTTTTTGTCTTTTTCTTTTCCCTCGTTTTTCATAACTTTAATAATTCTTTATCGGATGATCGTTTATCGATAAACATTGAATCCGCGTAGTGCTGTTTTTATGTTGTTTTATCGACACTCACGTATTAACGATCTTAAGAAACTATTGTTTCAACGATATCTTCTTTTTCTTTTTACACAATCATTATCAATAATGCGCTATGATCAATGCGAGTAGCTGTTGTAGTATGTACATAATGTTGCTTTTTGCTAGAAGTTGTTTGCCAATTGTTTTCAAGTTTCTTGTTAGTTGAAAAAATTGATAAAATTTGGGATGAAACTAAAATTAGGTAACCAACTTCTTTTTATTATTATTAAATGAATTGAAACTTGTTACTAATACACACACACACACCTTTTTCAATTCATTTAAACTGCTATGTACCCTGCAAGATGAACCACCATTTTTTGGGCATTTTCGATAGTAAGCCAGGAACATGTTTGAAACAAAAGGTAGTTTTTAGTCGGCACATTTGGGTATCAAGAATTTCTAAAAAATGTCTTCCAATGAAAAGTTAAGATTACCTGGACTTCGTTTAATGGCATCATATGTTTTGAGTAGTAGTTGACATCAAGATGAATTGAATGACCTGCTATACTATGACCTTGAGACGATCTTGAATTCAGAATACCACCTATAATTACTAGAGAATTGGGGAATTTATGCCAATTTATGTTTTTATAAGCACATACATATTGTTTTGCACAGCATGTGATGCATTCTATGCATCCTTCCATCTCTAAGTCTGATAATTATTGCACATTGGTAAAATCTGAAACGAATCTGGAAATGTATATAGAAGTTACAAAACATTTACTGCAAGCATACACTTATTAATAGTAGAAAGTTAGTATACAGCAGTGGTCTTAAACATACATAGTTATTGCTAAAGATGATGGCATTAAATATGGTGACTTATTAATATAAGGGATGCTGTCGTCTGTTGATATAGAAATACATATATGCTTGTAGTAGATATATTGTAACATCTATATAATATATACTTTCAGATTCAAGTTTCAAATGTTAAATATTACAATTTGGGAATAATCGTGTTAACACACAAAATATATTCGTAAAAGTATACTTGTAACAAGTTTCTGCAAGCATTTAAATACTTTTGTGAGCTACTGTACTTACATATATACTAACGCTCATAAATACTCGGACGCTTTAATATAGTGCATTAGTACATCAATAACACGTGAACGTTAGTAAAATATATAAATTAATGAAAAAGTAATGATATGCGAGCAATACTTGCCATTCTTTTCTAAAGTCAACAAATAATACAATTTAATTATTTCTTTAAAATTGTATATTAAAATTTACACAATTCATCGACAGATCTACTGGTTTTAAATTTTAATCTTTATTGCTTGAATTAATCAGGATATAAGTTAAAAAAAATATTCTTTTACCTGATATGTGTTCAGGAAATTAAGTAGATAATTTGGAACAATAAATACGTAGCTCTGTTACTAATTAAATAATTATACAGAGAACGGTATACCTCGCTGATTTCAATGACCTTGAAATATGTTGTCAAGGTGGACATTCTGAACAACTACATGCACATATATATAAATAATATTAAATTGTAGTAACCCAATTTATTATTTATTTCATAAGTGACTCAGTCTTGTGTTTATATCTTTTAATTACATTATTCAATTGTATTTTGTAATTGCATTTTAATTGCAATTACGAATTGTAGTTATTTTGCATAATTGTATTATTGTATAATTTATGGAGTAATTCAATCGTTATTCTATACAACTTTGGCTTGGAAATACGTAAACAATTTCTTAGATAGTCAATTGTTCAATTAGTAATAACGTTTAATTGTACAACAAATTTTTAAGAAAAAAGAGGTACCCCATTGTTTCTTAAATTCGATACGGTCATCTTTGTACATATTTTTAATAATATCTGCCACGGCTAGTACTAACAATTGTGCAGTTTCACCAAGCTTTTATCCTTTTCTCCATAATAAATTGCAAGCTGTCTTCTATCAAAACCTCTGCGTCATGCAGTGGCAATGCAATTTGGCATTCTTTCGTTTTCCTGACACGTTAAATTTGATCTAAATCTTGGTGTATTGATGTTGATTTTTGCTACCCTTAATTATGCAAAATAATTACACAAAATAAATCTATTTCGCAGATCGAACCATTTTTAAGAATTGCCAAATCGTAGAACCTAAACAAGTGTCCTGATATTAGTGTGATGTGAAGTAAAGACAATTTTCTACTAAAGATGTATTTTGCAAATTATTTCATTATTTATATAAAAAAAATTATCTACTTATACGAAAAAATCACCTATAACTTTTTTATTAATAATCTATTCGTATTTTATATTAAACAATTCAGATTTATTGGTATTAATTTGTGGATATTAATATTACTCTCCTAATTTGTTAACGTTAAATAATTCCATTTAAAAATAATATCTGATACTATGATATTATGCTCCCTCGAATCTATCAGTATTCAACAATTGTACAATTAAACATTATTGTATGAACAACTTCTTGTTCACGTATTTTCAACAGAGATCCAAAATAACAGCCATTTTAAATATTTTTTGGAGAAATGTCTGAGCAAAAATCAATTTCTATTTGAACGGAAGCCGGTTATCGACAAATCTCGACAAAACAATTAAATGAACAAAAAATATTAATTTTTTATTTTTCTGATTAGGAATAATTATTATGAATGATAATTCATGATGGAATTTCTTTTGGCTACCAGTAAACGTTATTGATGACGAAAATTTGATTTTGATTGTTAGTCACCAATATAAATGATCTGAATGTTTTTTAATTATCACCAGTCAGTGTCTACGATCAAAATTTGACTATTGTCAGTTGTTATTAACATTACTTACTAATTAGTATATTAATACAAGTTTTAATAAAAATATTGTACTACAATGTCTTTTATCGTATTCCTTGTTTCGTATATTTTCATATCGTGATTTTTTTTTTAATAGAATATGTTTAAGCTTTAAAATGTATGTCTTTTTTATTTTGTCAATGAATATGTACTAATTATCGGTAATATTAATAGCAATTGACAATAATCGAACGTAACTAAACAAAATTTTTATCGTGGGTACTGCTTGATGGTAATGAAAAATATTTTTCGTTATCGATAATGGTTATCGGTAACCAAAATACAATTCAGGTTATCGACAATGGTTATCGGTAACTAAAATTAAATTCCCGCGATCGATAATTATTGCCGGTTATCCAACAAACCTTTATCATTTGCAATGGTTATTCGTATTAAATATTTCTTTAATTAAAAATATTAACTCTTATACCATAACTTTTAAGATTTGTCTTATGACAATTATATTGTCTGATTTTCAACCTACAATAAATGATTCACATTTTTGGAAGAATAAGTGACTAGGTACTTAAATCGTCCTCTGTTATACAAAGCAACAAAATACAGAGATACTGCTGTATCCGAATATTATGTAACTGTACACGCTTCGAATTCTAATCTGGCAACGCGTTTTATGATATAAATGTATTCATAGTGCGTATCAATTCGGATACCGAATAATACGCTACATAGAACACACACCACCTACGGTAATACACTGTGTTCCGTTTAATCGGAGATCCTCAAGTATCTGGAAAAATACTAGTGGTACGAAAAATGTTCCGGACAAAACTTATATAAGATCGAGGGTCACATATCTTGCAACGACCTTGAAACGTTGTGTAAACGCGACATTAAAATTCGTAAACGGATACCCCATGTTTTACTACGTATTCTCGTAGCCGACACCCAGATGTTTTCGAAACATTGCAAGATAAACAATTAAACTCTGGAAACAAATAATCTTTTAAACTCAACATATGAGAAATTCGATACGAGCAATTACATAAAGTAACCGAGTTTGAGAATTGATCGACTACTTTGGACACGTTAGAAAATCGCAATCTTGTGTTTCGGTAATACCGTGCCAGTAGCAGCGTTACGAGAAACGTCTTTATGCGCCGCGTGGTGTGCGTCGGTAACGTTAATGCCGGCGGCACATCGAATTTTAAAATTCATATCTCGCTAACGGGTGATGCAAACGACACGAGTGTCCAGTGTTTTGAAAACGTCTGTAAGTCAGCTATAAGAATATGTAACAAAAATGATGATTTTTGAATGAAAAATTTTACTGTCAATATTATTTTTTAATTTCAATATTATACTCAAATGTCAATATTTTATTTTAATGTTATATTTCAATGTCACCGGTTAAGTGTGTCTGCCTCGATACCATACAGCTTTTGTTCCGAATATCTTTTCGTATTTTTCCGAATATTTGAACGTTCCCGGTTACACAGAACGTACTGTATACAAGGTGTTTCTGGCATACAGAAACAGTGTAACTATAACTTCGTACCAAAAAAAGTTTGAGAAAAAATTTGCAAAGTTCCATTACGCTCATTTTTTTAACGGAAACTCGCTAATTTTTTATGGACCATTCGATGCATTTTTTATTTCTCAAGAAATATGAAGCTACTTCGCAAGATAAAGAAAGCGAAAACACAAGCATTCTACTTTGCGTTTCTCCTTGTTCCTCATATGCGAAGTTTCATTACAATATTTCTTAAACTAGCCATTTTTCGGTACCTGAATACATTTTTGTAGGAAATGACAAACGTATCAAACGGTGTACAGTAAAATGTATAGCTTCATCCAAGAAAAAAAAAAGGAACAAGATACATGACCTTGAAATCTTTCAAACATCTCTGCTTTCGGAAGAGAAACACGTACCACATGACGCATTACTCGAAATCATTCAATCTTTGTTAACGAAATTTTTCTTCCTCGGTTAAAATTAATTTTCAATGAAGAAAAAATTAATCTTCTATACCGTCTGAACGCTATAGAACGGCTTGTCCTATAGTTACCGGAAATGCTACTACGTAATACACGATTCGAATGCCGAATACGAATGAAAACTGGCGGACCAAATTTGCACGATAATTCACGTAAAGCACGCGTGACATCGTACAGTATACAAACGGATTTCTCATGGAAATTAGTCATTAGCACCTAATATCCTGGGTAATGGAAATCCGGTTAGCGACGCGTGTGTCAACCACTTACCTGCGTTTTCAATTACGAACAGTACAGATGCAACTTTACGAATGACGCAATGTTCACAAGTCACAGAATAAGTTAGAATTCGCGGAAGCAAATGTCACGGGTGCGACAATTAGTTTTCCGACAGATCCTTCGCGATCGTTTCCCGCGTAAACACTTTCAGCACTCTGATACAATCACTGAATTGATCCGAGCAGACGAAGTTTCCACGTTCGATGAGGAGTTCTCGGGTGCGATTCATGCATGAAAGAAGTGCTCTAATCTTCTTGAACTCAAAGAAGCAACTATCCCCTCTGTTCTCGAGAACGAGTATTTTATGGTGGTCTGCGAACCTCCATGGCAAACGACATTCACCGCCGGCAAATGATGATTACTTCTCTCGGTCATTATCATTATCATTATCGTTACGATCATCATCATCATTATCATCATCATCACCATCATCATTATCCTCATCATCATCGTCATCATCATCATCATCATCATCATCATCATTGTTGCCGTTGTCATCGTCTACCACTTCTTCGTTATAGTCATCGTTCCATAGAGGCATTTCGACATCAAACTAGCATAAACGAATAATTTTCCTCGTTTAAGGAGAATAAACGAGATTTGCGAAGCTTCCTGTTTCCTGTAGAATATTCCTATAGAAAATCGGTAGAGCCATTGCAACTAAGTGAGAAATTCGTCTTCTAAATCAATAAAATAGGAAAATAATTCGAGTGAAATAACCGTAGCCAATTCGAAATCGATCGATACGAAATTAATTTACTGCTGTAAATTCACGGTTACCTGTTATCGGTAACGATAAACGTTTGCAACTTTTGAATACCATTGATCGATCGATAAAAATGTTTTTGTGATATTTTTATAATATCATTTATATATTTATCATGTGGCAGGCAAAAGAAAGTTTAGAAAATAAAAAGCATAAAACGACATGGTAATTTTGCGAGATGAATTTATATGTAACTAGCAGACTGTGCATGTTTATGCAATTTCACGTTTTTATCGGGATTATTAAAGAAACTAAATGGAAATTTGTTTCGTCTATCGAATATCACAGTAGGTGTCGTTTTAAATATCGCGTATGTTCTTATATATTATGCGCACTCCCGAGAATTTTGGGATCTTAAATTTCCTACAAAGACGCGTAAACATCCGCAGTCGACTAATAAGAGCAACAAACAAGTACAGCGTACGTATACTGCAGAGTAGATGATCGTTATCGATATGGCAGGAAATGTTCGGTAACAAAAGTTACTAAAATCCATAGTGTATCAATTTTAAGCTTCCTTTTATTTGCTATTCTACCTACATTTAACTATATATACGTATATATGTACGTCAAACGAACGGTGAGGAACGATCCCTTGCGAAAAAATAGGAAAGAAATATAGAATATTATTTTTTCGTCTTTCTTTTAGATTTTTTCTCTTTTTTTTCTTTTTTAACGATCATTTATTTGGTATCAGTCTTTAGCTACATCAATGAGAATGAATGAGATCTCATTCTACTCTCTTTCTACTCGTTACTAATACGCAACCGGTATACAAATTATATAATACAAGTATATAATAATATATAATAAAATATAATACAAATTTCGTGTAGTGTGTGTTGCATGTGGTGTGTAATTGTGTTTGTAATTATACTAATATATAGTATTCGTGTACATGTTGCTGTTTAGTTTTGTTTTTTGTGTCAGTCTTATGGAGAAATACGTGATAATATACAGAGTGTCTCCGAAAGTATGAAACGAGCGGTCGGGTGGTGATTCTAGGTGGAAAAATAGTAAAAAATAAGTCGAGAAAGGAGAATAACATTTCTTCGTCTGACGTTTCGTTTCCGAGAAAAATGAGTCTGAAAACCTATCAGGTTACCCGTGTATTTTAAATGCAAGTTTCGAATTACGAGATCTCTGTCTCTCCTCGCACCTATATTACTAAATATCATTCTCTATTACTATATATAGTCCTGGTAAACGTCCTGGTGTGCTTCCTGCCATTGCCGTTATCTCCGTATCTTATCTCCGCGATATCGATTGTTACTTTCGCCATATTCTTTGTTTAATTTGAATGGTTTCATAAATAAGGACAAGATTCGTAATTTTTGAGGATCATTTTATCAACGTGGAAGCAAATGCACGGAGTGCGTGCGGAAACAAGCGAAAAATGTGGAATGAAGTGGTTTCGTTTAAGGCTTCATTCCGAAGAAAATAGAGTATGAACACGTTTAATTAAGAACTGGGCTAGCGCACGTCTACCATCAAGCTTTTGATTTATTTTCCTCGGAAACGAAGCGTCTGGTGCAAAAACTTCATTTTACATTTTCGACTTATTTTCGCGCGTACAACAACTTCCTACCGGTTATTTGTTCCTGTCCAATCCGCCATTAGCCACGTTCAATTATACTTGATTATACATAAATTTGCAAACTGGATCTTCTCGAAAATGAAGCTTCGTAGAAGACACGTCGTTCCATATCTTCGACTTATTTTTTCATATGAATTTACCTGTTGTTGGTTTGTGCGCCAGTTCCATGACACCTTATATAACACATACAGTATGTAATATACCGTGTTGTGAATAATTATAGCATCAAACATGTTTTTCGCGTTATTTCTTGAAAATTAAAAAAAAAAAAATCGTGTGCGGATATGGGCGTCGTAGTTAAGAGAAATTGTTTTCGTAAGTAGTAAAATGTAAATAGTAAATTAAAGGATATCGACAGATGTTACGTGACGAATTATTGCCTTTGATAACCGAAATAGACAACGAAAAAATAATTTTTGAAATAAACAACGCTGCTATTCGTATAGCCGCGAGTATAAAAAAAAAGTGTCTTCGAGATTTCTGAATAGAATTATTCCCATGGCCAGCATCGATTCCTCATCTGAACGTTATTGACAACCTGTGTGGAATTCTAGCGAGAGAAGTTTACGATCAGGAGAAGTAGCTATAAAAAATATTGTTGAACTTAAAAAAAACGAATAAAATCCGCGTGCACGAGGAATTTATTCAAAACGAAACATCATATAAGTTAGTGGATGGCGTACCTAACAAATGAATAGAAGCAATCAAAAATAAAGGAATAAAATAAAAACAAAAAAAAAAAAAATAAGAAAAAAATATCGAATGAGGACGTAAGAAAATTTATATTGAGTTTATATTTCTTTCACAATCAAAAACACAATTTCCAGAGAAAATTTCATTTTTACCGGATTTGAAAAAAAGAACGTTTTTCGTTTTTGTTTTTTATTATAACATAAAATTATATAAATTTGTTTTGTCAAAATAGTTTCGTCAACGTTTGTTTTAATATTATGAACGATAGGATTAAGTTTCTAATTATTCAGTGCACTGTATGCCTACATTAAACTGTTTCTCCAATTGTTTCCGCTTTTGTGTAGTTTCTACAACCGCTGCTTAATTTATCATTATTGTTACTCAGTCAATGTGCAATATGTCCTTTATCTGTATTGTCTTGTATATTTACGTGGAAAGGGAAAATTGTGCTGAGAAATCCTTCTTCATCTTTAATTTTACACTTTTTTTCTTTTTCTCTACCTGTTTGTGTATGCTGCTTACATATTATATGTTATGAGGTGCCATAATCCTGTCAGCTAAATACTTAATGAAGCTAAACGTTTAGTTCCTCGTAGTTATTTTATTTTGCTACTTGTACAATACATATTATACAATTTATTGTGAATTGCTAATTATTGTATAATGCTGAACATTTTGTTCTTAGTTATTTTACTTTCTTACTTGTACAATATATACTATACAAAGTAATAATATTACATATAATATGTATTATATATATCACTGTGCATAATGTATATTGTACAAGTACATGTACTGTACAATACATATTATACAATTTATTGTGAATTGCTAATTATTGTATAATGCTGAACATTTTGTTCTTAGTTATTTTACTTTGTTACTTGTACAATATATACTATACAAAGTAATAATATTACATATAATATGTATTATTTATATCACTGTGTATAATGTATATTGTACAAGTACATTGTACTGTACAATACATGTTATGCAATTTATTGTATATTGTACAATATTATTTTATATATATTTATATATATTTATGTCAAACTGGAGAGAAATGTCTAATCTAAATATGACATTTAAACTATAGCTTGGAACAATGTTCAGGACAACTAGAACAATCTACAGCAATTTTTAAATATTCCATTATAAAAAAATGGTCTGGTTAATAATTCACTCTTTTTACGTTGTTCCTGTAATCTTTAGAAACAGATGATTATTTCTTTGGAGCAAACGTGTGGAGCAGTTTGGAACAACAATAAAAAGTTTAAAATGTAAAAAATTGAAGGCTAACTTGATACAGACCACTTAAATTAAAATATCAATCCACAAAAGCTACAGAAAATTTCAAACAATACCAATTATTCTATTAATTATTAAATAAGCCGTCAAAAAATATCGTATTGGGTTGAGCAGAAAGTTCATTGCGTTTCTCGTAGCCAGATGAACCTAACCTTAAACAATGGCTGTTAACCTCGATTTAATTTAATTGTAACCAAGTATCATACATGATCAGTTAGCAGTAGGCTGTAGAGTGGAAAACAAACATTTTCGGAAGTACTTGTTTCTTGTTGACCTGGCACAAGTTCAAGCATGATTCACCAAGGCAACGTAAGAGTTTAATAGTTGTCAACCTCGATTTAATTGCTCTAATCTGGTCTATCGATGATCAGTTAACAGTTAACTGTAAAGTGTAAAACAAACATTTTCCCAAATATTTGTTTCTCGTTGGCGTGGCACCAGCTCAAACATGGTTCACCACATAAGTTCACAACATAAGACTACACGCGTCAAACGTCACGTAACAAATATCCGTGCAACTTAAATAGGATGTTCTACCCCATCTACCATATTCTCGCGATCTTCCACGCCACGCTATTACTCATTGCGCTCGTTACAAAACTAGCTCGACGATTAGAACTCGTCTGTTTTGGGGAACCGAGCGATTATACGCCAATAGAATAACGACATCACCACAAGCATAACGAAAAGTCATCGAAAGGTTAAACGCGTGCGTCGATGGTAAACAATAGACGTAGGGGTAACAAGATATGCTTCGGTTTGGCCGTAAAAACGAAACGATCTTACCGTTCAACCCAATAACACAACGAGAAGAAAGAAGCTACAGCCAATGGAAATAAAACTACTTTATTTATTTATTTATTTGAATTAAAATCTTCACACATTTGCTTCATTGCGAGTTGTAATAAAAATACTATAAATAAATAAATTGCTTCAAAATAATATTGTCAATGGTATCGATCGTCTGAAATTTTTTCTATCAGGCAAAGCTTTAGATTTAACGCGACCGTGATAGTACTGACATATTTGCTTCGCACATATCCGCCATACTTGATAAGTGTAGTTTCTGGTTTTCGATGTAGCTGGAACATTTAAATTCGCCCACTGACGTAAGTTATGACGACCATTCACCTAAGCAGTGCTCCAAGCATTTGAAGCAGGTGTACGGTGTTTCGAATCAGCTGACGAGATAATTTTACGATTCTGACGGTGATGCCGAAATAACTAACGTACTTCGTTGCGTGGCTCTAAAAATAACCGACCTATAAAGGGTCGGTCATTTTACGCTCTCCTACTTTAGCGTTCATTTGTCTAATGCTGAATATAATACGGATCTTTATGCAAGGTAATGTTTTCACGAGCACGATTAAAATGGTGGAACCCAGGCTGATATTTCATTTTCCTGTATATATTTAAGTATATTTAAGTATAAGAATATTATACTTAATATTTATATTTAAGTATAAGAAGTGCTATGTTGTAATGTTATTTGGATGTTCTGTCTGTTTTTGCAATTTTGCGTGCGTTTTATGTATTTTGGTATTTTTAAACTTTTCATAAGATTCCATCGATAACAAGCTGGTAAATTAATTAACGTGGACCGATTCGAATATTTTCACAATTTTCTATGTTGATCGATCTATCGCGTAGATGTGTTGGAAAACAAGGAAAAGATGTTACGAAAGATTCGCAGAATCGAATTTTCCCAGAACAGTGTTCTGTTATTTAGCTCGTAAACTTCATTAGAATTAAATGAAAATTAATCGAACATTACAAAAATTCGTAACATTGAAACGAAATGAAAAATATACGAGTCGCTGTAGGAATAGTTATTTGCAAAAATTATATTTATCCCGTGGGAACGTCATCGGTTCTAGAGCTTAAAAATTCGTCGACCCGATTCGGAAGGTTTTTATTTTAGCCGGTAAATTTCGGTAAATTCGACCGTTAGCAAAATGGAATTACTGCGAAGTGCGAGATAATAAAAAAATAATGATAGCGAGTAAAATTTATAGAAATCGATGTTTTTCGATCAACCTATTCAGGGTTCCTAAAGAAATAAGATTGGCCACGAGCCAATAGATTTGTGCTATTTTGTTCGGTCTGTTCGAGCACTAAGTTCTCACTCGACTCGCGAATCCGTCTGATCGTTTCCTTCACTCTGCAGAATTTCAATTTCACCAATTCTACTTTTTAATAAGAACTCGTTGCAAATTTAACTATTGGTGATACCATAAATTTTGTGAGAAATTTTAATGTTATATTTTTCGACTAGAAGAAGTGTCCTGTGAAATTATAAATAACAATTACCGTATAAATAAATTAGAGATATGACATAAAAGACGTGTGCTCATCGCCTCTTTCAATGCAGCATAATGTCATTTGAACGTTCGTAACGTTATATCGACTGCGAAAAGTCAATTACATTGACATTACGAACATCTGTTGGTCATTTTTCTCGGTTTCTCCTTCATTTTCTTCCTTTTTGCACTTCTTGATACCGAAAAATAAGGTTGTAAACTCATTCGGTATTGTAAAGCTTTTTATTTAGTGTTTACGTAGTCATGCACTTTATGTGCCAAATATAAAGCATATCTAACAGGTTGTAATATATACATAAAAAGAAATTAAAGCTACGTATCCACTGACGATAAATACATGTGGATAAGTGAACAGTAATATTACACGAGTGAAAAAATATTCTAAACATAATTAAGCATTGAAGTGATTGTGTTCAGAAAGATAGAGCGGTTCGTGTCTAAAATGAGTTAGAATTAAGGATTATGTACTTAAGAAGTGCTGAGTCTAGTCGGCCCAGTGGCCCTGCGAGACTTAAAAAAGTCCTGGAAAAGAAGGAAAGCATTCTTAACAAATGGAGAAACGGTACGATTCTTTACCAGGCAGTCTTTCCACTTTCTAATTTACGTTCAAACCGTATTGTTTTATTCAGTTCTGAGCTGCGTATTTTGTTTCGTTAAATCTCGAATGTCTTCGTTTTGTTCGGTTCACGATTATCTATGTACATAATGTGAATAGAGCTTTGTTATCGACAGAGACCGACTTTGTGTTTTGCTTTGTATTGTGTTCACGCTACTAGGTGGCGGCACCGGCAACATTACATAAACCTATACGGTTTTCAAAAGTCGGAGTATTTTACGACTTAAACGCTTATTTTCGTTTGCCGGGAAATGAAGAGCTTCCCTTCGATTATATAATTTTGTATCTTTAAATAATTTTCCTTGAGAAATAACACTTAAAATACTTTTCAACAAATAGGAAACGAATACGAGAATTCTAGCTATGTATGACTCTTACGTGGCATGACGTTGATTTGATATTTAAAGTACGATGGATAAAAGAATACGTATTTACATATGTAAAATTTGCAATTGACTGTTATTGATAAATCACGTATATATAATTTTTCTGAAATTATTGAAAATATATGTTCAATAAGTTTTTTCTTTTTTTATTCATTTCACGGTATTCACGATTAATTCCTCGAGGGAAATATTTAATAAATGTAACGTATATATTAAAATCAGTTTTTCATATACAATCAAATTTGTACACATTGCCTAGAAATGGGAAGCGATGCCATATTTGATATATCGTAGTATATGTATTAGTAAATCTGAAAAAAAATGCAATTTGACATTTATTACAATTAATTAACGTAAGTCGTGTTTATGCGTATAGCGTCTGTATTAGCAATTAGTAAAGCATCTTGTAGAAAGTTGTACACTTATACCAGCGTTGCACTCTTTTTGGAATATGTACTTAAATATCTTATAAATATGTATACCAAAGTATCTCTGGAAATATGTAAAAACGTTTGCGAATAGGAATAATTCTAACTTTACAATTCCTCGCATTTAGCTTCGCTAGAGGAAATGAAAAGTAATTAATAACTTCTTTTACGTAGAAATGTGTGGTAATAGGTTATGTTCATAAAAATATATACAAGGTGTCTCATTTTTATCCCGCCAAATTGTATGATCGAAAATAAGAAAAACTGTTATACAAAGGTAAGATCGTAAACGTTTTATCACAAAGTGACAACAACAATACGAAAATTATAAGTGACTGGATTCTCGTTCGATCGATTGATCATGTTTACTGAAGTTGTTGTTCTAATAAATACAAAATTTACATCCGTTTCCATGCAGAATCAGGCAGATATAATTTCGATATTGTTGTTATAACTTTGTAAGAAAACATTTATGATCCTATGCTTATATAACACACCTTTTTTATTTTTAATTATACAACATTCTTTTTTAATATCCATTTTACGTTTACAACTGGCTCTGTTGAGCCAACCAGCAGATAACCGTACAATATATTATTACAACATAATAAGCAAACAAAAATAATATTTACGCATACAAAAACCTATTTGATCATACTATTAATTTTCATAAGAAAATTATTATGTTACTAATTTATGACGACACATTCGATCGATTGTTAAAAGAAATAAATCGAAATTTTCAAAAAGTGGATCAGAATTTTGTGTCGAATCGTACTGTACGATGGTATATCAATCGCAACGAGTTTTCAAGCTGAGCTGACAATTCGTTTCTGAGAGATACGGCAGGTGATAAATATGAAAATTCATTAACGCGACAGCTCATACGTTTCGACGTACGTTTATGTCAGTCTGGTAATTAACAAGATTATTGGCAGAGGTTTTGTCGATTGCTTACAATGAATTTGAACTTAGGTTTACAAAATTCATATGACCGATTCAATATAGCGGGTGATATATTTAAAAAAAAACACCTGCTACAGGGTTATTTATTTTTCTTGATTTTGTTCCTTGGAAATGACGATGGATACGTTACGTATATGAGCATTGGGCATGTACATGAATCACATAATATTGCCATATCCAAGGAATCGTACAATTGGTATAGTGTGACTGCAATAGCCAACAGTCGGAAAGTTATCACTTTAGCGTGTGTAGTAATATTCTGCGATTAATTTTCGTCTGGTTTTAACTTTACCGACAAGTATAATTTTCAAACAAGCTGTTTCAAACAAGCTTTCCGTTATAATAAAATAAATCATTATTAAAATAGTAAGTAATTATTATAACTAGAGTAATTACTATTAAAATTATTATTGTTATTAAATATTGCTTTAAGTTTGAAAACTCACTTTATAACTTTTTAACATCAGAGTTCTTTGAATGAAAGTTTTATGAATGTTAGGACATTTTTTGGCATATTATTTGGATCGCTATGTTGAATCGGTCATTGTGAATTTTGAAAATCTAAGTTCGAGTTCGTTGTTAGCAATCGGCTAAAGGTCTGGCAACGAATTTCTTAAATATAGAAGTCTGTAGGTTGAAGCGTATGATCAGCTGATGTGGTTAATGAATCTTCATGTTTTTAACTTCCTGTGTTTGACAAATTAATAGTCAATTCAACTCGACAATTTCATTTCATCATTAGGCACTATGTTCCATCCCAAAATCGTGAGACTAAAACGTGCAATTTTTTGATCACCCTTTATCGGAAATGTAGAAATTTTCACTTACTTGAAATTTGAAAATGTCCAGCTCATTTGAAATTTGAAAATGTTCAAGCTTATTTGAAATTTGAAAATGCTCCAGTTTATTTGAAAGTTGAAAATGTTCAAGATTATTTAAAATTTGAAAGTGCTCAAACTTGCTTGATATTCGAAAATGTTCCAGCTTATTTGAAGCTTGAAAACGCTCAAATTTACTTGAAACTTGAAAGCGGTCAAACACGCTTGAAATTTGAAAGTGCTCAAACTTAGTTGAAACTTGAAAGCGCTCAAACTCGCTTGAAATTTGAAAATGTTCACACTTATTTGGAACTTGAAAACGCTCAAACTCACTTGAGATTTGAAAACGCTCAAACTTACTTGAAATTTGAAAATGTTCCAGCGTATTTAAAATTTGAAAATGTTCAAGCATCTGAGAAATTTGAAAACGCGCAAACGTATTTGAGATTTGAAAATGCTCAAATTTACTTGAAATTTGAGAATGCTCAAACTTACCTGAAACTTGAAAGCGCTCAAACTCACTTGAAATTTGAAAGCGCCCAAACTTACTTGGAACTTGAAAGTGCTCAAACTTACTTAAAACTTGAAAGCGCTCAAACTCACTTGAAATTTGAAAATATTCAAACTTACTTGAAACTTGAAAGCGCTCAAACACGCTTGAAATTCGAAAGTGCTCAAACTTAGTTGAAACTTGAAAGCGCTCAAACTCGCTTGAGATTTGAAAACGCTCAAACTTACTTGAAATTTGAAAATGTTCCAACGTATTTAAAATTTGAAAATGTCCAAGCATCTGAGAAATTTGAAAACGCGCAAACGTATTTGAGATTTGAAAATGCTCAAATTTACTTAAAATTTGAGAATGCTCAAACTTACCTGAAACTTGAAAGCGCTCAAACTCACTTGAAATTTGAAAGCGCCCAAACTTACTTGGAACTTGAAAGTGCTCAAACTTACTTAAAACTTGAAAGCGCTCAAACTCACTTGAAATTTGAAAATATTCAAACTTACTTGAAACTTGAAAACGCTCAAACTTATTTGAAATTTGCAAATGTTCAGACTTATTTGAAACTTGAAAATGCTGAAGCATCTGTGAAATTTGACGTATTTGAGATTTAAAAATGCTCGAACTTACTTGAAATTTGAAAATGTTCCAGCTTATTTGAAACTTGATTGTGTTCAAGCTTACTTGAAATTTGAAAATGCTCAATCTTACTTGATATTTGAAAATGCTCAAACTTACTTGAAACTTGACATGTTCAAACTTGTTCGAAACTTGAAAATGTTCAAACTTGTTCGAAATTTGCAAATGTTCAAACTTACTTGAAACTTGAAAACGCTCAAACTTGTTCGAAATTTGAAAATGTTCCACTTACTTGAAACTTGAAAACGCTCAAACTTACTTGAAATTTGCAAATGTTCAAACTTATTTGAAACTTGAAAACGCTCGACCTTACTTGAGATTTAAAAATGTTCAAACTTACTCGAAATTTGAAAATGTTCCAGCTTATTTGAAATTTGAAAATGTTCAAGCTTATTCGATATTCGAAAATTTTCAGATTCATTTGAAATTTAAAAATTTGCCTCGATATTGTTTGATATTGTACCAAGAAATATAACATAGCTAAACTTAAATAATCACAATTACATGAACTTAAATCATAGAAGAAAAATGTTTCTTTTCTACCTAGAAGTCTCTGCACCTAACTTTCTCTTAAATTCACTTCATTTCTTCCAAATTATCAACAAATACATATTTAGAGTAGTTCGATTATTCAAACGTATCATCTAATTATAATGCCAATTTAAAAGCAAAAATTTCATCGAAACAGTATTAAAAAATGTTTTTCTATTCTAATTGCTAAACCGTAGTGAAAAATAATGTTGCTTTATATACGAATAAAAAATTACTGAAGAAATCGTGCGCTCTATTAAATGCGTGCATTATTGCCAGCAAGCATGATTGCCTATCAGATTGAGTGTTGGTATAAGTGGTTTTGTATTTCTAGTTAATTTAGCTTGACAGTATGCAGTAGAATCGATTACATCAGTGTTTCTCATAGTGATCGTTAGACAATGAGAATTGTTCTATTACAACGCAATTTGATTTCTTTCGCCATATATATCACATGCTTTCAATTTAACGAACTTGGATAATTTAGTAATTAATAAACTTCACTGCTGACGATTAAGATAATTAACTACGATAATGTTCCCTTTTTTTTTCTTTTCTTTCTTTTTCCTTTTTTTCTTTTCTTTATCGCATGATAATCTCAAACAATCTGATGGAATAATTCATAACAAGACAAATTTGAGAACACTTTTTCGAGTAATGCCACACCAATTAAGTGTAGCTTGTTAGATCTTGTCGTATTAAATCAGCATATTAGACCCTGTCTTTGTAAGCATACGTATCACGGTTCGATGATCCCGCTATGAGAAATTAAAAGGATCATATAGAAAATACATACTTTCCAGCTGCATTGTCGTAATTACTTTTCGAGAGAAAATTCCATGCAATTGATTTCATAAACGCATTGTAAAACACGTGTAAAACGTCTGAGACTTCCAAGCAGATGTGCATTGCAGAAGCTGCAGAAAATAATTTCGTTTGCAGCTAATCTTACACGTGAAAATCTTTCAAGCTTATACGAACTTATAGAGTGTACTATATTTTATTTGTAATAATAGATACGTAGAAATTGTTACATTATATTGTTCTATATCGTTTTAAATGTTAAGTGACAATTAATTATTCAGCTTTATCAGAGACATGCACGTAACGTATTGGATGACTGAGGATCGTAGTGGTGTAAGTGAATTCACTGGTTTCTTCGTAAAATAGCGTGCAACGTTCATTGTTACCAGAAATTTATCGTACGTTCTCAGAGCACGAAAACGTATCGTGGAAGAAAGTAAAACTGTAACATCGTTAATTACGAGGAGACTATGTTTGTAGGATTTGAAATGCTAAATTCTAATTGTCAGAATCTCTTGACTTACACTGCCATGATTTTTAACGCTCCAATGATACGCGCGTCTGTGATAGGCAAAGCAAATTGCTATAAATAAGGTGTACAGTAAGTTAGAGGTAAAATTTTAGGATTTCTTACAATTCAATTGGTTGTTCAATATAAATGTTAAGTATAACTGTTAAAAGTGATTTGATCGAGTGATAAGAGTAAAATATAATTACGAAATTAACTGTATTGTAGAGGTATGCAGTGGAGCTGAACTGCCAGAAGTTGAGATCATCAGTTTGCTAGAAGAACAGATACCTCGATACCGCCTGCGAGCCGATACTCTCACTCAATTTCAAGGTAAATATGAACACATTATATATAAATATAATTCATTGCACATAAATATAATTTATCATATTAAATGTAAATATAAATACATAAAGAAAAATGGAAGTACAATCCAATATTCTAATTTAGTCAGCAGATGAGAGAATTCTACAATATAGAGACGAATAATAGAAATGGCATCTGTTTTTGTCATTATCATTCTGTATTTCAAAATCATCAAAATGAGAAAGGACACGGTATAAAGCAAATGTGATACATCCTTTAAATTATTATAAATTATTGAATTAATTAAATTAAAATCAAAATTGAATGTAATTTAATTAAATGAATTTAATCATTTGTGGATTCTACATCTTCTTTACTGATGAAACAAATTTTGTTAATATTGGCTTCAATGGAAAGTTCGTCTCGTTTTTACGGCTAAACTGTAGGACGTGTTTTCTCTTTTACGTCTACCGTTTTCGATGTCTTCTCGTCATCCTTTTGATAACTTCGCTATTCTATTGGCGTCGAATCGCTTAGTCTTCCGAGAAAAAGAATAGTTCCAATTTGTTTTTCCAGTCTTCCAAAGAACACGAGTTCTTATTTTGCGAAGGTTGTTTTGTAACGAGCGGGTAAGTGATAATTTGAGCGTGCAAAATCGCGAGAATATGGTAGATGGCGCAGAACATCCCATTCGAGTTGTATCAATATTTGTCGTGTGACGTTTAACACATATAGTTTCCCGTTGCCTCGGCGAAGCATGTTTCAATTCGTGCCAGGCCATCAAAAATCAAGGGCTTTGGAAAATGTTTGTTTTACACTGTACAGTTGACTATCAATTAATCATCAATATCGAGTTGAATCAATTGAATGGTAATTAAAAGCTATTGCTTAAACTTTTAAATTGTCTTGATGAACTATGTTTAAATTGATGACAGGCCAACAAAAAAAAAGTCATTGGAAAATGTTCGTTTAATATTCAACAGTTGATTATCAATTAATCATCAATATCGGGTAAATCAATTGAATTGTGGTTAAAAGCTGTTGCTTAAACTTTTGCATTCTCTTGATGAACTATATTTGAACTGGTGCCTGGTCAACGAAAAAGAAAGACATCGGAAAATGTTTGTTTAACATTCAACAGTTAATTATCAATTAATCATCAATATCGGGTAAATTAATTGACTTGTAATTAAAAGCTGTTGCTTAGACTCTTGCATTGTCTTAAAGAACTATGTTTGAATCAATGGCAGGCCAACAAAAAACAAGGACTTCGGAAAATGTTTGTTTAACATTGAACAGTTGACTATCAATTAATCATCAATATCGGGTTAAATCAATTGAATTGTGGTTAAAAGCTGTTGCTTAAACTTTTGCATTCTCTTGATAAACTATATTTGAACTGGTGCCTGGCCAACAAAAAAGAAAGACATCGTAAAATGTTTGTTTAACATTGAACAGTTGACTATCAATTAATCATCAATATCGGGTAAATCAATTGATTTGTAATTAAAAGCTGTTGCTTAAACTCTTGCATTATCTTAATGAATATTGAATATGGTCAAAAAACAAGGAAAAAGACAAGTTGATCAATGTCGCTATTGCTTAAATTTTTGAATTGTCTTAATGAACTATGTTGAATCAACAAAGGCCAAAAACAAGGACTTCGGAAAATGTTTGTTTTACACTTCAGTTTATCAATTAATCATCAATATCGGGTAAATTAATTGACTTGTAATTAAAAGCTGTTGCTTAGACTCTTGCATTGTCTTAAAGAACTATGTTTGAATCAATGGCAGGCCAACAAAAAACAAGGACTTCGGAAAATGTTTGTTTAACATTGAACAGTTGACTATCAATTAATCATCAATATCGGGTTAAATCAATTGAATTGTGGTTAAAAGCTGTTGCTTAAACTTTTGCATTCTCTTGATAAACTATATTTGAACTGGTGCCTGGCCAACAAAAAAGAAAGACATCGTAAAATGTTTGTTTAACATTGAACAGTTGACTATCAATTAATCATCAATATCGGGTAAATCAATTGATTTGTAATTAAAAGCTGTTGCTTAAACTCTTGCATTATCTTAATGAACTATGTTTGAATCAATGGCAGGCCATCAAAAAACAAGGACTTCGGAAAATGTTTGTTTTACACTGTACAGTTGACTATCAATTAATCATCAATGTCGGGTTAAATTAATTAAATTGTAATTAAAAGCTATTGCTTAAATTTTTGAATTGTCTTGATGAACTATGTTTACATTGATGACAGGCCAATAAAAAAAAAGACATCGGAAAATGTTTGTTTAACATTCAACAGTTGATTATCAATTAATCATCAATATCGAGTGTAATCAATTGAATTGTAATTAAGAGCTATTGCTTAAACTTTTGCATTGTCTTGATGAACTATATTTGAACTGGTGCCTGGCCAACGAAAAAGAAAGACATCGGAAAATGTTTGTTTTACACTCAACACTGTTAATTAATCAATACTAATTTCTACCAATCTTATTGAGGTTGATAGCTGTTGTTCAAACTGAGGTCCATCTCGCTACGAAAAACGGAACGAACTTTCTGTTCAAGCCAATACATTGCACTGCTTTGAATTATATTCTGTTTGTGTCTCAAACCATTCACGGTTCCTCTCTCCAACGCCATAAACAATTTAAAACAAGAAGGCGTCGTCTTCTGCTTTCACTGTGATCTTCTTTTTCTCAACACGAAGACTTATTCGACTTATCAGTCGAAGAAGATATTTATCGAAATTCCGAAACTTTTTCTTAGAATACATATCTAGATACTGGTATTTCTTTATTGCTGATTTACCAGAATTACTATAAAACAGCACAGCGTAGGTATTTATTTTTCATATGGATTAATGTTTTCCTACTTGTCGGAACATCTGAGTAATTTTTAATTACACGTTTCTGTTTTTCACGTCATTAATTATCAATCTTCTAAGGTCGTAGATTTCTGCAACTTTTCCGGCACTTCCACGCCTTTTTCTAATTTCTCATGTATCTCTTCTTTCTTTTCCACGCTTCTTACCACACGTTTCCTCTTTGGTGTCATTAGACACGAGATATTAACGCGTACAACATTACCTTCGTATCAAAGTAATAGGAAAGTAATATGAAATTACAGAAGACACACGTAAGTGTCCTTTGCCACACAAGCGAATAATTTTTGGGTAGTGGAATGTTCGAATTCGAATAGAACATTCGACTAATGCAGGTTCCAATGCAATACAAGAGAAGTATCATACAGGGTGACCTGTATCTTTTCGTACAAATTTCTCCACTGTGTTTTATCCCATTCGCAACCGCCGCAGTGTCGAACTGACTCAAACTGCATACAGTGGATGAACGTAACGTGTCAAGTCGCTCGGTGTGTTTCACAAGACGTGTGCTATTTCTGCATCCGCCTCGAGTGTCTAATTATTTTGTCACGAGCCCTCGTTCATCATTTAGAGATAGTATATTAATTTCTTCCAATCTTTCCATTTCTATTTCTTGAAATATTTATTCTATTTAACACTCCCACGTGTCCTTCGATTCTACGCCATACGATCTCCACTGATATCCACTTTTCAATTTTCATTTTTGACGCCACAGTGTCCGTCACAAGATTCTCTTCACTTGCTTCAACAATTCCACTTTCTGTTCTGTTTTCACTGAATGTGACCCATTGAATATGACAGATTACGTACGGTCAGGTTGCATGTGTATGTTCCTCTGATACAGCTGCATCCTCAGGTTCGCTGTTGTCGTTATAAGAAACAGGTCATGCAATTAAAGCCGCGATGAAAATATGTCAGAGTGAAGATTTAGTACTAGCAGCATGTGACCGGTCAAAATATCTCACTCGAAGCTTGACGTACTGCTACGTCGTCGGTGACAACCACCTAATTTGATTTTGACGTAGCAGTACGTCATCGGTTGCGAATCGATTAACCGTTTGAGTTCCAAGCAGCGCTGTTCAGATTTTGTGTGGAAAAGTCCCAGTACGTTTGAACACTATGGACGACTGACGGTGTTTCGTATTTCATTGTTATCTTCTCGTTATAACGGATCTCACTGTAGATTTTTTAAAAAAATTTTTATTCTATATTTTCGACTTCTTTTTTCGCGTAGAATCACCCCCTTTCCGCTTGTATCACCAGTTACCAACCACCCTGTATAATAACGTAGATGTATCTCATAAAATAACAAACTTTTTTCCTGGAACTCAAACGGTTAACACGTTGAATGCCACGTGGATCACCGGTGACCCACGCACCAAGATTAGTGGAAATACATAATTTGAACAAATGTCAATAGTTATAAATGTCGTACTATTACCATCGTTACTACAATGGTGTGACGAAATCAATGCAGTATAAAACATATAAAAATAGTTTTATTTATACATGAAATATAGATCTATCATGTGCGCCCCCCATCAATGGCTGTCGAACATGGAAAACCCCGCTTTTTCCGTGTTTTACCTTAATGGACAATAACTCTAAGCAACGTTTCCACTTGAAAGACCTTTGATGGCAATTAAGAGCCTTGAAAGTAAAGTAACAGATGCTAAATCTTGTGACAGTTGTTTAGGATTATTGCGGGTCCGAATAAGTATGATCGGGGGATGGATTATGGTTTGTGGTAGGTCTCGGGACGAAGCAACATAGAACAATTATTTAGCAACGCGAAGAAACAATATGAGACAATTGATAATCGCAAAAAATAAGTGAATCGAGCGAAATTGCACTACAGCCCGATGGGGGTCACCGGTGACCCCAGTGAAATAAATTCATCAGTGATGATTATACACCGTAACGTATCTCTTGTAGGTAGTATTTCAACATTATATGTATCGCAAAATAAAAAATTCATCGTGGCGCCACGGCTAAACCTTGTATTGGGCTGGCAACTAAGTGATTGCGGATTTTATCATTAGGTAGTATTGACAAAATCCGCAATCACTTAGTTGCCAACCGAATAAAACTGGCGTGACATTCGAGCGTCCAGACGATCGATATTATCGTCAGCATTTCAGTTTTTCCAGATCGTCGTGCGTAAGAAACCCTATACACTCTCTAGACGATCAATTTACAGAGTGCGACAGAACATGTGGCATCCACTTCGGGAGCTGATCGTGCGTCCAAAAGCAAGCAACGTAGTTCGTATAAACTCGTGTTCTGTCGGTCTTCGTTTATGAGATGTTACGAATTTTCTATTCTGATGTTGTGTCATCTAATTAGATTCACAGAAGATGCTTGAAATGACCACTTTGCATTTCAAGGTAAAACTGTATATGTCTTGTCATGCATCCGGCTGCACTCTGTACGGTTGCTGGTGTTCACCAATTTTGTCGAAGAACTTGCTGTATTCTCAGCCTCAGTATTTCATCATTTTCCATAGGTTAATTATCATATAGGTTTACAAACGTCGTTGTATCCCATAAACGAAGACAGATGTAGCACATGTTTACAGGAACTTCCTCCATTGATTTTAAATATCAAAGAGAGCCGCACATTTTCTGTCACACTCTGTATATTGTCAGTACAATGTGTGGAAACTCCAGTATTGAGAATAATATTGGCAATAATATATTGATCGTCTGAATTTACGTAAATAAACTCGATGAAAACAAAAGTAAAACAAATCCAACAAAAAGCCCATACGTACTTCATGTATTATTCACAAGTTTCGTATAAAATCGATGGAATAACGTAAAAGTTGGCACGGCGTTATTCCTTGTGGAAAAACGGGGGGGAAAATGTAGCGTAGAAATTTTTCTTCTCTGTTTAGTTTCGCAGGAAATCGAGTTTGAAAATTTATGAAGTAGACCGGAACATGGCTAATTTCGGATAAGCTAGAACCAAATAATCGACCGCAGGTCGTTGCACGTGCGAAAATAAATCGAAAATGTGGAATAAAATTTTCCTGTTTGTGGTTTCGTTCTACTTTCAAGGAAACTGGTGTATCTACAAATTTATTTTTCTCTGAAACGAAACGTCCTGTGAACAAATTTCATTTCACGTTTTCCACTTGTTTTCACACGTAGAATGACCTTCTGTCGATTATTGAGACCTGCGCATGATCGAGTATACTTGACAAATTCTCGAACTCGATTTTCTCGTAAACTAACCCGAGAGTGAAAAATTCTGTGGCACATTTTTGTCGTATTTTTCCACGAGGAATCACGTCGTGCTGCGATTTCACATGTTGTTCGATCTAACCCTGTATGTACGTTCTCACGTTTCCATTTCAAAGCGTCGCGTGACCTTATCGATAGGAAACATGTTACCGACATAGTAAAATGTTAAATACATCGCAAAATACCTTGTACCGACGTAGGTACATTTTAGTACACGGGTCTATCGAGTCTGTCGTGGATTAAATTTCGTTGGAATTTTTTCGAATTTCTGCTATTGCAGTGTCGATTTTCCTAATTAACTCATTGTCATACACGTGTATACTATTAAGAATATTAGTATTATTAATATAGTATTAATATTGATACAATATTAGTATTATTTTGTCCCTTATTTTATTATACTTTATATTTTCTTAATGAAGCACTTTTACGAACATTTTATCACGAGACCTTTTCATCGTATTTCTACGTACAGAGCGCGCTGATAGAGTCTACCATATACAGCAAAATTATAGGACACTCTGCTCGCTGAAACAAATACACGTTGTAGATGTCATTATCAACAACTATACGTGTTAGTAGTGTAATTTACTTTTGAAACTTTATGATGGCGCATAAGTTGAACTTAATTATTACAAAGTCTTCGTCAAAGATAAAATAGGCAATTCTGTTACAAAGACCATATAAACTATATTATTTCGATAACAAGATCGACGACGTCGGTATATAGAAAAATATATAAAATGCATTCTGCCAGGAATTTTCTAGTTCTCACTGTTATTAGTGTGTTTGTAAAAACGTACACTCGTAAGCATCAAATCTATTACATTATAACACTTGCAAATCGTCTTTCAGACTTGTATATCAATCTAATTTAGTCAGCCTATTTTTACACGGCGTTAATTACTTCGTTTACGCGTAAATTCTGTAAATTGAGGGTAAACTTGCAATTTTATTATATTGGCTTGTCCCGAATGTTTCGTTCGTTTTATCAGGAAATAATAGATGCACTATATTTTTCGTTTCGTATTGTTTCATTGAATTGTGTATGATCCATATTGTTCCAATAGAATATTCGATAAAATAATAATAGAAAACCAAATAATATAAATAAAAATAATATTACATATAATATGATGTAATTATATTATAATATAATAATATAAAGCAGAAAATTTAGTGCATCTATTATTTCTCTATAAAACGAGAGAAACTTAATACACAAAATATACGTGTTTACAATAAATTTAATTTACAATAAATTTAATAAATTATACATGTTTACAAAAGTGACGAGAAACATCATCAGTACAAAGAAATAATTACCATTATCATTTCACTCGAATGTGTTTCATTGTTACGAGTAGTATTATTGTGATACCCTATTTAGAATAAATCATTTTTATTCGCGAAGTAATACGAAAATTTGTTACGACAACGTGAAAAAATATTTTTTCGTTTAATTTAACACAATCTGTAATATTCCGACTTGTAACCTTACGTAATGGCTGTTACGTAAGTAACGTTGTCCGCTAATGATCCAAATGTTTTGATGCAACCAAAAAATCTAAATAATAACAAAATATTTTTATTATACGCACGTGTATGAGTATGCGTGTGTTTTTTACCTCTCTCGTTTACTATAATTAGACTTCAGATTTTTATGCATTTATAAAAAACTTGAAAGTGTAAAATTACCCGGAATGTGTATAATGTGAAAAGATGTACAGGATGTCTCATTTTCATCGAGCCGAACATCTCTCAAACTGTGTATTATCCGAAAAAGTGACCCATTAGTGGATAAAACACGTCGCGTTTCAAATGGCACGTCTTGTGATGGCCACCAGATTTGCCTAGACGCTCTCGAAATCTGCAAGTGATCTTTGTTTCTGTGAATGGAACTGTACATTTTTTTATACGCCATCCTATGCAGTTTTTAATTCTCTAGAAGAAAGTATTAAGGTACTTGTATCTGAAAATGCTTGGTTTAAAAGATATCTCAACGTTAAGTTTGTCAAGTTGTGGGTGTACGATGAGCTTCACAAGATTAAAGTTACAATATCTTTCGAACCGGTCGTTTTTCCACCCAAGTACCTCGATACTTTTTTGTAGAGAACTAAAAAATACACCGAATGGTTATAAAAAAATGTACAGTTGTATTTAAAAAAAAGCGAAGGTTACCATGAAACGTCGAAGGTGCGTCCACCCACATAAGATTCTTAAGGCTATCACAAAATAGCCTACTGGAAACAAAGTAAGCTTTATTCGAGACATTTTTTCGAATAATGTGTAGCTTGGGAGATATTTGCGTGAATCGATAAAGATAAGGCAATTTGCATTAAAATATTCGAAGTACATTTTTTTCTATAATAAATACTTGGTAACTAAATCAATTTTCTGCCTAGGTTCTACTTTCTCGATTATGTTCTCAAACATGTGCATTTGTATAAAATTGTCTAATTGTAATTGCTATTTTCTTTTTCTTGTCGCCAAATATATTTAAGCGTTACAGGTAGTTATTTTATAAATATTCGTATGACTGATGTTATTTATTGTTTATAGGATACGAAAACGCGGATTGGTTCATCCCTTCACCGGCCCTAAAATCAATAGACGTTGACTTAAAATTGTCACCGGAGCAAATCCGGGAGACTCTCAATTATTTCAGTAAGTAATTGTTTATATCAATTCTTTTATCACTGTCTTTCCTGCTTCTCTACGCTAAACGTTAGGCAAATCGCTTTATATTGGTAAGTGTTACATCGTTTCTTATACAGGGTGGTCCACCTGACTTTATCACCTGGAATATATCGCTCGATTTTGATAATATTAAGAAAAAAAATGTTTCAGGTACAAGTTGAATGCTTTCGAGGGGAACGTAATTTGGTATGATTAGCTTTATCCTATGTGAACGCGTAGAGGACATATGAAGGTCACCGATGTTCCTTCCTTTTTCTTCTTTCTTTTTCTTCATGGAATCATGAATTTCTCAATACATTAATTCAGCACTTTTTAAACCTCCCATTCGCAACTCCATTTTGCCAGGAAATATTTCACGCCACCCCAGTTATACAGGGTGTCCCACCTAACTCTGTCATCCTTAATTACTAATTAATTACTAAAAAACTTGTTTGGTATCGAGTGCTTTTATTTATTTAACCTTGCGACGATCTTGAAGCGTCCTGTAAAGACGACGTTAAATCTTTAAACTCTGTCTTTTATTACGTGTGCTCTTAGTCGACGTTCAAACGTTTTCAAAACACTACAAACTCGTGTGTTTCGCACTATCCAACACTATCGGGATGCGGACCCTAACATGTTTATAGTACTGAATTGTTATATTATTAAATAAATCCTACTTTTTTCAATTAATATACGTTAAATTTTCAACCAAATGGCAATTTTTTCTAGTTACGAACTACATTTTTGTTGGTGTGCACCGTCTGATGAAACATTCCAGTGTGAGCCACCGGTGGTGCGCGCCGCCTGGTGGGAGACTCAAGCGTGAGCCACCGGTGGCACACGCCGGCGTGAACGTGCTAAAATTCAATGCGCCACACGCATTAACGTTACCTGGTGTACGCTACGATCACGCATAAAAAACACAAGATTGCAGTTTTGTAACGTGTCCAAAATAGTCAATTTATTTCGAGCAGCCACTTTCAGCTAGTTTCCTAGCATCGAATTTCTTGTATGTCGAAGTTAAAAGATTATATCTCGATAGCAGATGTTGCGAAGGACACAAGTTTGCGCCTTTTGCAACACGTTTAAATATCAAGTACGAGAGTACCTAATGAAAAATAAAGGCACCTATTTAAAAATTTTTATGCCACCTTTGCTATACGACTCAAGGTCATCGTAAGGTCAGATAGACAAAAGCACAGTACCATGCAACTTTCGTCCGAAACGTTCTCTTGTATCGTCGCAAATAAACGAGTAATTAAGTGTAACAGGGTGAGGTAAGACAACCTATATACATAAAAAGGTACATAACTTAAATATACAGAATGGACGATATATAACTGACTGATTCTCATTGACGATAACTTCTAAACGAAGTAAAAGACAACAGCTTTTTTTAATACGAGTCATTTATTAATTAAATAATTAGAGAAGTTTAATTCTAAACGATTCTTTGTTACATTTATAATTAGACTATAATTATATATTATATATTATAATTATATATTAATATTAGAGCAAAATTAAATTTGCATATCGGCGAGACAGATGTGCTTGTTTATTTTTGCATAAAGAATTAAATTCTGGCTGAATATCTGATATAACAAAGTACGTTCAATGTTTTTCAGAATTAATCGATATTTTCATTTTGCAATCGTTAACGATGATGTTGTCCTTTTGCAGTAGATACATAGCATAAAATAGTGATAAGTGTGTGTTTAAGGACATTTTATAAATTATTCGAACTTCTGTATTCATTCCAAGCAAAAATTCATTCAAACTGTTTTTTAAAAGAATGCTGTTGTATATCTATGTCGATTAATCGCTTGATCATTCGGTGACAGATGATTGACACTTTTTAGTTCACCGATGTGTGACAGTTATAAAAGTTTCACGACCTCGTAACTCTGTTACACGATCCTATATAGGATTACGACTCATAGTTTAAGAAGCCCTGCAGCAATCGATCCATCTTGTCGTCCCCGATAAAAAAGTAAATTAGCCAAACCTGCAATACCATATCGTATTTCGAATGTTATTCTTGGAAAATAAATCACAACAGAGAAAGCTTTCTACGGTTATTCGTATATTTACACTCAATTTAAGGCTACTTTATACTCATAACGCTATGAACAAGTTTCTCTCCCGAACTAACCTTAAAAAGGACAGAAATTATATCTAATATGGAACACGTACCCAAAGATGTAATACCGACACGAGGTACCACATTTTCATGGAAAACAAACAAAGAATAGTTCTATTCTCGTCCTACTTTATTCTTTTTTGGTAATAAAATCACATTTTAAAAGAACCACATTAAGAAATAGATGCTTACAGTAGTCGTAAATGCAAGTATCAAACTGGACTGCAGCACAGCAGCTTCTTGTCCACTTGAAAGTAGTTTGCTGCTTTCAGATACCCCATTTTCTTTTCTCCAATGATTTTTATGGCTCGAGCCACCTTCTTCTCATGACTTTCTTTCTTCTTGATTTTTCCTAATGCTGCAGCAGAGCATCCTCTAGATGTTCCTCTAAATAAAATAACCTAGAAAGAAAGCGATGCAAATATGGAATATTGCGTAATTGCGCCACTACTGGGGTGGCCATATTTGGAACTGCACGAAGTTGAAAACACGATATTCAGCTTGTACTTCAGTTCGTATGTGAGCAGCAACGAGAAGCGCAAATAAGTATGGTAAAATAATAAGAAACACGAAAAGGAAAAAAGGAAGAAACACGTCAAATTTAAACAGCGTCGAAAGTTTTCGAACATCGACAAGGTAAAACGATCATGCTACGACGTTATACGTTCGCTCGACCGATGAACCACAATGCGTACGATAACAAAGTGATTGAGTGAGATCATCTGTAGGCGTTCAAGAGATATTCATTTGGGAGATTTTTAAAAATACCATTATAGTTACATATTAGGTATAATTTTGCGTAGTATTTAATACATCTATAGTATTTTATAGTATATATATTGTTATATCAAAAAAATATCAATTTTTTAAAAATAGCAGACAGTTAAAAATTTAATTTGTGAAAATTTGGCAACGAGAGACTATCTTTGTCTGTCATACGTTAAGTATGACAAATTAAAGTAAAAATATCTACTGAACTAATAAATAATACAATGCTAAATAAATATAATATAATAGTATAATATATATTAAATAATAGTAAATAACTAATAAATAATACTGTAATGGTAACTAACAAATAAGATAGTTTTTCGACATAAATAGTACTTTTTTGGAAATAATGTCTAGCTGGATCGACTAACGTTTTAAGAACACACGTGATCCCATTGAAGAAAGCATCGGTGACCTTCGTATGTCCTCTACGCATTCATCTACCAAAAGTCTAATCGCTGCAAATTATATTCCCCTCGAAATTGTTCAACTTATACGTAAAATAATTTTTAAATATCGTGAAAAACAAGCAAGGTGTTACAGATGACGAAGTTACAGCTGGACCACTCTGTATATGGCACTTACCGATGTCACACGGTGATGGCGATTTTTTATTTTTAAGAAATTGAAGAATTTTTTAAGAAAATGAGGTACATAGCACCTTTTAAAGCAGCACTTTTCAAGAGCTACATAACAATGGGTTTTTAACCGAAAAAGACCTAAGAAAGAAAAATTGTGCGCACTATTTCTCTCAGAATTCTCTTGCAGCGCTGAGAAGAACTTGCGATGAGGAAACTGTGCGTCAACTCTCGATCCTCAAATATTTCGCCCTCGAATTTCGCACAGGAAATTGCAGATTATTTATCGCCTTCGTAAATCATGTTTAGAACTTATTGTTAGTTAGCGTTTTTTTTTTTTTATTTCATCGATAAGCTAGCAATTTCATCGATAAAATTCTACCTTTATCTTTCGCTCGTTATCGTTAATTCGCGATAATGCTCCTTGGACGTCGTCATTAGCGATTGATTTCTCTCCTCGAACATCTTATTTTCGCTAGTTTTGGTTTCGTACGTACGGCCGAATTACTCAAAGAATTCGCTGTTTCGAGTGTTTATCGGGAAATGTGCGATGTTCGAACCCCCTCTCAGCTTATCTCTCAGCATTGCGGATTTTGTAGCTTGCTTCATTCCTATATTTAATCTTTGCTTCGCTACATTTCAAAATTAAAGATTATTTTAATTCCTTTCATTCACTAAGACCGCCGTTTCCTTGAAATACATACGTATACACATTTGAATGAAAACAGTCGATGTAGATACATATTTAATAATTCATATGCAAAGATATTTCCATGTTATTTTCAAACGTAACTAGAAGGTAAATAATTACCTATATCATAAGAAGATTGTGAGAGATTTAAAGCGTAATGAATCATTTATTGCTACAGATGTACACGAGGAATTATGGTCGTACGTTTCTAGCATTACACACGTGCAGTTTTATCAATAAGTTGGTATCTCAATTTTATTCATAAATCGTTATCTAAATACTTTTATCAATTCAACTTTTCACAAGTTTTATACGTTCTTTGCGATCACTCAAATATCTCCACTTAGATATACGAGAGTAGTATATTACTCAGATATATTACACAGCTTATTAGGTGTTTCTAAAAATTAGAACAAGCTATAGCGTTGAAACGTAGAAGATAGAAAAAATTTTTCTTAGGAAAAATTACACGTGTTTGTGAAAGTGAGGCGTATCAAAGATTTCAAGGTCATCTGTATGTTTTTTTTTTTCAATGGAACATATTTTTTTTATACATCGTTCGATGTGTTTTTTCATTCTCTGGAAAAAAGTATTGAGGTACTTGAGGTCGAAAAATGGACTTATTTTTGATATATCAAATTTGGTGAAATTAGAATTGAGATATCTTCCAAATTTGTATCATTCATCGATCCAAGTACGTCAATACTTTCTGAAAACTAAGAAATGCATCGAATGGTTTATAAAAAATTACAGAGACTCGTTTGAAAAAAGTGTGCAACGCGCTTCGCAACTGCACCGGTGTATATGCGAGAAAAACTAGCACGGTAGTATGATAGAGCGTGTTAAACAGTGCAAACTTTTTCTCTACGACTTTTCTCTATCTTCATTTACGACGGAGTTATAGCCTGTTCCAGTTATTATTATTATTAAAATACCCTGTATACTAATATTTTGTTTTGCAATCTAAGATTCGCGTGATACATTAACTTTGCTAAAAGGATATTTACAACAAAAATGCTTTGGGTAGATACTTCTAAATACATTTGTTCTTTATTTAAAATATCGTTTTACGTCTCCGTGATAACAAGTCACATGCAATTAGGCGCTCTTTTGTCGGATATCCAATCGTAAGAGCCGCCCGGAAGAGTGCTCGACCAATCAGAGCGCTCGACCCGGCAGTGCTGCTGGAAATTCTATATGATGAACTTTAGTCGCCGCTCGTCCTCCACGTTGGAAGGACGTTGTGCGCGTCTATTTTCCGTCGATATTGTATTCACAAGAACTCGTTTAATCTTTTGGCAAACTGACGTACTCCTTTCAGTTAGTGTTTATCAAAGAAAAGTGGTCTAGTGCAGTGAACTAAATCTTAAGATGTGGCAATTATAAGTGAAGTGTTGATATGGTGAACTTTTATTTCACATATTTTTTCCTAACTCTCTGTGATGTACATACGCATAACGTTTTATATAATCTTGGACGAAAATTTCATTCACACGATGAATGATTCGTAGCTATTTCTCGTGAATTAATGCCACAGTGAAAATTCGACAGTTCGCTCATTTATAATTTTCGCAATATAATCGGGATTAAAATTTGATCTAATATTTTATTATGTGTTTCATGTATTGTTTCGTATGCGAAGCCTGACACTAATCTGAATGCAGTGCAGCTTACTGCAGTATTTACATATCATATATTCATTTACTGCTTTTAAGAAAGTGATTGCTAATATCGAACACCGGAACAATAAACGTTACGTTTCCGTAATAAACATGCTTTGTCATAAAATTCTTACTTAGAATTTCTAATTTAATACTCTGCGTGAGAAATAAGTAAAACTGTAGAATATTTCTTTTATTTAAATTGGTTAGTTTAAAGTTAGTCAATGTCTAATAGATTGGAATGTTTGGAAATCTACGGCCCTTTCGATCAGGTTAGGTTAAAATGATTCTTAGAAAATAATTTCTTTGCTTAGTTGTTGAGATACATTAATTTGCACCTTATTTATAGCAAATTAATTGATGTTTTGTAAAACAGTAAAGATATTCATTCCAAAAGTTAATTTTATAATTATTAAAATATACTTGAAAATGTAGATATGCCTTTCATCAAAGCATGCGTATTCGGATGAAGTGAGGTTAGGTTTGAAGAATAACATATTTTCTTCAAGTTTCACGACAAAAATTAAAAAGATTCGCATGAGATACATTTATATTTACGAATATCGTTAGTTATAATGGGATTGGGTTAAATTAAATTGAAACTCGCATCGATTAGATTTTAAATATGTACTGCTTTTCAGGTTATACACTAACTTCACGATACTCTATCGTGCTATGTACTGTTAAAATAATGCTTTATATCTTTCGTTATTTAACATTATCCAAATGTGATATAACTTTTGCATATCGTTATTACATAACTGTATAACATCGTTTTATCTTTATAAACATGTCGTTGATAACGTGATAAATTTCAAAGATCCTTGCTGTTAACAGCAATCAAAGATTGTTTGTTGTATAAAATTTGACAGAAATATATGAATTTATTCTGGATTCATTGTTTAGTGTCAAATATGTACACGATTATTATATGTATATTGGTATGCAATTAATAGAGATGTGCATATTGTGGTTGTTATTGTACAAACAATTTGAGAACAGTGACTAACCGACGTTAATGAGATTAACGGGAATCATTTCATTTCGCAAGTAAATGTGATAAAAGTTAAATGCAATTTTTTGATTCCTTGTTATCGTAAAAAGAAATCTACGCTATTGCTATTCGTCCAACAAATTAATCGTCCAAAGAATATAACAATAATAATTTTATCTGTACTTTAGGCCTATTACAGCCTATTACAAGGAAGTTGTTGCCTTCTTATTCCTAATTTCTTACACTATATTATATTCTTAGAATCAGCTCTTAGTTACTGTATTATATTGATATTTTATTGTGTTTTATTGCTTAACTCTTTCTAAATCAATGGAATAATTTCTTAATAAAATTAACGATCGTATAATTTGTGTGAATGGTTGGCGAACATGGAGGTCGTTTTCGTGATTTCAGAGCTTAAATAGTAATATAATGTATCCAAACCTGCATTAATCAACGGCTATTCTTGCGCTCCGATTATTTTCCGCGTTTAAGTACTTTTTTTTGTAAGGAACACTTTAATGGACATTGTAATAAGAAGTCATTACGTTCTATCGTGAGAATAAAATTCTTGCTTTCACGTCAATTATATTTGATGAACACGTGTTTAATAACATTTAAATAAAAGGTGTTTCCATTCATTTAGATTCAGCATATCTAAAACATTAGCTATATAGGAAAAACGCGGGATGAAAAATCTTTTTTTTTTTTTATTGCAAAAACTGACCCAAAAAGTCACCTATTTCTTGCCCCCGAATTTTGAAACTGTATTTCGTGTCGAATGATCCCTCTGGTGAAACATCTACCACAATAAATTTTCAAGTTGAGCTGACAATTAGTTTCTGAGACATGGGAAGTCAAAGATGTGGAAATCCATTAACATGTCAACTCATACGTTTCGACGTACGAACTTTTACGTCAGTCTGATAGTTTAAAGGATCGTTCCCAGAGATTTTGTCGACCGTTAGCAACGAATTTGAACTTAGCTTTGCAAAATTCACAATGGCCGATTCAATATGGCGTACGATATATTTAAAGAACACCTGCTACAGCGACATTTATCTTTCTTGATTTTGGTCCGTGAAAATGGTGATAGATACATTACGTATGTGAGGGTTGCATATGTATATGAAACCGATAATATTGACCATATTCAAGGAGCTATGCAATTTTTATCATGTGACTTGCAACAGTCAACAATCGGACCACCACTTTCGCACGTGTAGTAATACTCTGTGATTAATTCTCGACTGTTTTTAATCTTATCGACAAGTATGAAAATGCGGTGATGCTTCCCGCTATAATAAAATAATTATTGTGATTAAAATAATTATTGTTAAAACTATAAATATTACTTTAGTTTCGAAAATTCACTTTATAAATTTTTACGTTGCGAATATTAGACCAAAGTATTATAAAAATTAGAAGCAGGAGCGTATGGGCTTTAAAAATCTTTATTTATATCTAAAATATTAAATATTTAAAAATCTGACATGAATGCAACATAAATTTTTTCACTGATTTCAGACAATTGTATCTCACCTAAAATTTCTAAAAAATTTTCTTGGGGGGGGTGAACAAAGGAAAATTCTCAAATAGTTGAATAGACGTGGATAAACGTTCATTTCTTGCAAAAATTGACATTTGGGCATGCTAAATCCATTAAGCTGGGATACTGTCTTTCGATTGTTCAACCGCTAATTATTATTCGGCAATGATAACTTCTGCCAATATTTTTCTTGAGTCTTCTTTGTACTTTTTGGCTGGTTTGTTAATTCTTTAATGAGGGGACTGTCGTAATCTGCATTTCGGTTTTCGTGTTTTGCCGCATGAGAACCAATCACGTGCTTGATGAATGGTATCTTGAGTTCTTCTCAAGACCACTCGAAGGTGCGTTTATTATAATTTGAAAGAGGGACATTGAAAATTCATCTGGCGACGATATCTTTTTTATTTTGTAGCACCAGTTATGCATGTAGAATTAACGATATAAAATTTGATTTTTAGTGCCAGCCTGTGACTTTGCGTCTAAGGACCATTTTTTACTCGTATACGTTCTCTTGACAGAAATTAAAAAACGTAACCATTGCTTGGGAAGAATTACTGTATATTTTTTATCTTCTCAGATACATTAATAATCATTGGAATTAAAAATACGATAAAGGGAGAGCAGTCCATACATGAAATTATAATATCGTTGTTTGTCGATTATACTCTCGTAACATCTGCAGCTAATATTGATATCGAGAGAACAAGATAAAACCTAACGACAAAAGTTAAGAAACACGCCTTGTTTGAATTATATAACCACTTCTAACAAAACCTAAATAAAAAATAATGTAGAAAGGCGTTGGGCAACCCTTGGGTTTGTTGACTGCATGCCATCTGTGTGGCATTAATTCAATTAATCGAACATAAACCCCAGTCGGTACATCACGATTTTGTAGTTTTTTGTGTTAACTACTTTTTATTTCTAATTAAGTGTAATTTAATTTCCCAATTGGCGTCTAACGTGCAATCCCACAAATGTTCAATTGGGTTCCAGTCAGGAGATTCCCTTTTACCCACTTAATTATATCAACATTCTGTTACAGAAGAAATGCCTTCATTAATTCAACGTTTCGGGTCATTGTCGCGTTGCCATTTTTTCGTTTGCAAATGGCGATATACGCGTTTGTAAGATATCTCAATTCACGAATTTATTGTTGTTTCTCTCATGTGTATTAGCGGACCAGGGCTACCAACCCGACACCTCGTTAAATTACCACCAGCAAGTTTCACTCTTGGTTTTAGATATTTAACGTATAAAACTTATTGTATGTTGGTGTATGGGTATTTTTAGTCCCATTCAATATATCTCAGAAGATAAAAAAAATATACAGTAATTTCCAGGGAATTATTGTATTTCCTAATTTTTATAGTAAGTGTATGTGTAATGATCGAGACCGTGAGAACTCTTCCTTTTATTCCTTGTATTTATACCATATATACCACATTTATATTTTCGTTAAGTCGTTCTTCTATGAATTATGTGAATATTGTACATTGTCCACTTTCAGTGTCCTAATTGATTTATTATCCTAGCAGGAACTATCTAAACATATCCAAACACTCTTTGTATGTAACGTTCGCAACGTCGACGATATTCTTCGAATAAAATGTCACAGATCCACGCTAACCATATTCGTCAAAGACGCCAATATCTTTGTCATATATATAAAATGAATGTTACGTTGATCTTTAATTCCATAACAAAGCATTGTTTATCAAGCTCTCTCCCGAGGCTATGACAAGTTTTCTGAAATACATATTTATTTGTCTACCCAATGGCCTGACTATGACACGAGCGCCGTAATACAGCGCAAATCCTTTGTTCGCGTTCGCCTGCTATGCGCTATCGCGTGCAATTTCAAGTGGTTGTTGTTTCAAAGATAGCAATAACATATTACTAAATTTAATTGAATTCTTTGTATATCAGAGATACAATTTTTGTTACTTCGTCGAAATCTTTCGCAAAGTATTGTTATTAGCGACGAATTTCTTTTGTGTCACATGGGAACTGGCACTAAATACTATATTGTACCATGAACTATATTATAACATGAGGTGCCCGGTATCGTTCGTTTAATACTCTTCCAATTCTTCCGTATATTTTCAATATCGTTGGCATATTTTCAGAATAAAAAGGTTTATGAATTTATTATTCACGTTAATTAATATTGTTTAATTTTATAAGTTTCACAGTTGATTTTTTAATTTCACTATAAATCAATATTATATATTTACATTAATTCCGATAAAATTTCAGAATTATACTATATTTTTTATCGAGGATTTATTTCTTCTTCTTCAATTTCGTGATTATTCTTGATCGTTACGTAGATATAGTAAGTTTCACGTAAGTTTGATCATAATATTATGATTTTGGTGTCTAGAGATATTAACACTAACCTTACCAGGCTCGTTCAAATGACCGGTTTCAACATTTCATTTAAAATTGTACATTCATTGTTATATCTTTCGTTCGTCTAACTTTACATAAATTCTTACATTAACAAAAATTGCGAAATGGATTAATCAGATAACATATTACTATTGTCCTCTTTTATTACACTGTCCCATTCAATACAGATAATATACGAGGGACACAAAATACTCGTCTTTAAGAAGCAAAAGATAAGTCACGTAAACATTTAGACGATTATTGACGATAACTTGTCAGTGTTATCGATTAGAAGTTGAATGGTCTTTTAATTTTTGTTATGTCTTGTGCGAGACAAAAATGCCCTTCTCATTCCACCTCTCCTTTAGTAAGTTCTTGCTATATTTTTTTTATAGTAAGTATAATTATATATATAATATTTATAATTATATATATATATATTTATCTATAATTATAAATATATTTTTTTCTGTAGTTCTATATAGTGCAATTATTCTATATAATTACTAAGATATGTATACTGATAGTTTAAATTCACATAATCAGCGAGATTCATAACGGCAAATAATTTAACTTTGCCCTGAGAGGTTTTTTCATACAATCGTAGATAAGTCAGATACCTAGGTGATCTCATTCAGTTGAGACAGCCTGCGTAAATCTGAGTGAAGCAACGAGGTAGTCCGTGACTGAACTCGCGACTTATCAGGGAAAAGGAATTTCTCAAGTCTTGTAGCCGATTTTCTCAGAGAATTGCGCAACAATCAATTAGACGATGAATTAAGCTTTCCTTGTTAAAGAAAAACCGTGTAATTCTTTAGACACGTCTCCTTTCGAATAGTTCAACGCTTTCTCATAGAAATAATCCGTCAGCTAAATGGAATAGGAAAAGAAAATGTGATACGTATAATGGTTTATTGTTTTCGAAACTACGGTGCGGCTCTTTCACACCAATTTATTGCCAGCAATTTAATTGATGCATATAATTTAATCAGCGTGCAGGAAATTCTGTGCTATAACACTCGATGTTCGCTCGTTCTTAGGATCGAAGAAAAGTATAAGAGACGTATTAAAATTAATTGTAAAATTTGCCGGATACTTGCTATCGATGATCATCGTAAAAAAACTGTGATATTATATTTTTTGATTAATTTTGATTCGTTATTAGCTGTCAAGCAATAATCATCAATCATACAGTGTTTTATTTTCGATTTCAACCTCTTTTGGTTGGAAGAAATTCCAAAAAATATGCGGACGTCTGTTAGAACGTTTATTTATTATGGCTACAGCGTGTTTAAAAAATGATGGGTAGGAATTTGGGCGCAGGAGGAAAATTATTCAAACTTATATTATTAATGCGCACGTTACTGACATGTAATTTAGTTTAACATTAACACATTTTAGTCTAATACCGTCTAATCTTGTCTGATACTGTAAATTTGTATCATAAATATGTATATTGAAAATATATTATCATAATTCGACCGAGGATATTTATGCAAATTTTTATTTGTGAATACAATGGAAATAAAATGAATACAATTAATTCATATAATGAACACAATACAATTATGGAAATAAAATTGAAGATTCGTCTCATATTTGTGCACCAAAGTAGAGAAAAATGTTTATATTCTATATTAACGATAAAAAAAGTTGAATTAGAATAGATGTTCAAAATGGCCTGTACAAAATTCTAACACTAAAACTATGAAATGTTCCCACTATTTACAAGTATATATCGTAACGATTACTTTGGATTATTTTATGTACTTTTGCGTTTTACGTGGATCTTGTTCCTTTTCAAACCTCTAAGTTTCCCATAGATCTATAAAAATTCGCAGACTAATTATATCTCGGTACATTTAAACACGTTTGATATTTTGTATGAAACGCGTCTATGTTCGCGAATTTCATGGCAAACGCTTTGACATTCGTTCTGCTTTTAGTTTTCTATCGATAAGGTAGTTCCCTAGTCAACTATATTAGTCAAATTGGAGTTGATTAATAAATGCTAAATATAAAGATAATATGATATTGATGACTAGTATGATATGAAATAATAATAATAATTTTTTATATCATTTGTATTTATCTTGAAAAGTCAAAAGTTGATATAAATAATTGCAGTACGAAGAGAGAACATTAAATCGATATTTAATTGAGGTAGCAGATCTGACAAAATCGTCAAGTTGAAAAGAAAGTATCCAACAAGAAAGAAAAATATCAATCTCGAATTGTTAAAAGGAGGAGAGGGAATTAATAATTGTGAAAGAAAATTTGTGAAAAACTTCAGAAAATTAGTTAACAGCACTAAATAAATTAAACTCAGAATTATATTATTCAATGTCTTATCTGACCTAAACTGAAGATTAATTTTGCTCGAAATTTGAGAGTAATCTTAAATTTTGATTTATTTAAGAGCTACCTTAATATTTATATGAACTGTGAACTGCTTTTCTCCTACTTTGACGCATAAAAGTTGTGATCAAATTTTTATGCAATTTGTTTAAAACACCCTCTATATAGAATTCTGTTGTTGTTTCATAGTTACATTTTCTTATTAACATTAGCATTAATTTCATGTTGCAGTTGTAATTTCTGATTGTAGAGATATACACAATTGGTCTATAACAATGTGATCAGTTTATCGGCACTTATATAGCTGATATCAGTTAGTCAATTGCATGTATTGAAAGTTCCGAGTATTTATATTCTTATCGATGCGATCTAAATGATTTTTGTAAACAGCGCCGTGATATACTTTCAATTGTACATCAATATCTTTTGATGAGTATATACGTACATGCTTTATTTATTTTGATAACACAATGAAATAGGTAGTAAAAAGGTATCTCAGTTCCAAGTAATTTTGCACAGGTATAAAACAATAGTATTAGTTATTAGGTCACACAATATGACATGGTCGATAAGAACGATATATTTGCAAAACTATAATCTTGTTTTCTATACACATGTGAGGTGGATTTCCACAATTACAATTTTGTAATACAACCGAGCAAGGGGCAATTCTACGTGAAAGAATAGAAAACGTTTGAATAGATAACATTTTTCCATCCGAGGTTTCGTTTTCGAGAAAATCGAGTTTGAAAATTTAACAAGTATTCTTAAATTTAAATAATTCCTGACTGAACAAGAGTAAAGAATCAACAGGAGCTTAAACTTTATGTGAAAATAAGTAGGAAATGTAGAATAGAATTTTTTTCATAATACGCTTTGTTTTTTTTTTTTATTTTTTGAGAAAAATAAATTTGAAGATATATCATGCGCCTGTATCAAACCAGTTCGTAATTAAACATTATTTCCATCAAACTTTAATTCCTTGAAAATGATGCCTTAAACAGAAAAATATTATTCAACATTTTTTATTTATTTTCGCGTGTGTAATAACCTCGTGCTGATTGTTTACTCACACCTAGTCTTAACCAAGTTAAAGTATACTTGGCAACTTTTCAAACTCGATTTTCTCAGAAATGATGCGTCGTATGAGTCAATTTTATTGTATATTCTCCACTTAATTTTTTCTTTAACCATAATTAATCTTTAACTATGTATGGCGATCTGCTATATAAGCGCGTTGTCATTGAGAATGTGGCTACGCAATTACCATTTTGTATCAGCCAACAGGGGGCGATCTGATCGCCCAATAGGAGACGCGTTTCTAATAACACATTAGCCAATCACATTATAAAATAGGTTAGATGTTAATTTCACTTTTAAGTTATCTCTCTCTGTAATATATAGTTTCGTAAACAAATCTATGGAAACAGACGTAAGGGCGCCATATTTCAAATCACAAAGGACCAGTCTCGTATTTAATTTAATTTCGTAAAATTTTATATATATAAATTTAACGTTGCATCGATTGCGAGATTATTAGCTACGAAGGCAGATATGCTTAAAGTATCACGTTAATTATCTTGCTTCCTTTAATGGGCCTTAACAGATCGTTGATTGTTTCTTTGTTGACATTGTCTCTAATACACGGTTTCAGTTTGTGAGCGATGTGTGTTATACCACTCCAGGCAGGATAAAATAAAACGACTGGTACGTTGCGTTCGTCGCATTCTTCACCGGGAGCTGCGTCCTTTGTCAATCGATGCAAGTGGGAGACTTTTGTGTGGTCTATTCGGATGCGAGTAATAGCGACTTGGTCTCTTCTGAGTAGTGAGGGGGTTATGTCGTATTTTTGGAAGAACGAGTCACTGACGTTTTCAATGTGAGAGGACGCTGTTCGTCTTCACTTTCTTTCCCATTGCTGTATTATAATCTTCATTGAGTCAAAATATATATGCCATTAGGTTTAATGATCTTGTGCCAGCAAGAATCCAATTGAGATATTCCATGTTTGTAAAAATTAATTCGAGTAGGATCTCGGTTATCTGAATTGTTGGGGGACAAAGGTTTTCGTATGTGTCTCGTATGTGTGTATTCAAAGGTTTATGTATGTGATACATAGTGAATGCATAGATGTGAATACATAGATATTAATAATAGCAATACAAATAATGAAATTAAAGAAAAGCATGTCCATCTTTGTTCTATGTATTCCAAAAAAGAATATAAATTATAATAATAGCAGTACAAATAACGAAATTAAATAGAAGGATGTTCACCTTCGCAAATTCATGTTTATCCTACTTATTAAAAAGAATAATATAAATTATAATAATAGCAATACAAATAATGCAATTAAATATGATTCGATCAAACATTTTAACTGCTAAATCACACAACTTTTTCAGCAGATTCAATTCGATGAAGTTACATTCCTTTTGTGCCTTCGATCATCTCAACTGTTTCTATCGCCTCAAATATTTCAAAGTGTTGAGGAATGCCATTATTGCCGTTATATTCTCGGTATTGTATGCATCTTCTACATCTGTCGTAACATTATCTTCCATTTCGTCCTGTGTGGTATCGTCAAGGCAGTTCAGTCGTTTTTCCATGCTCTTGTCAGCGTCACACATTTCCTGTCCACCCAAGCATATGCCAGCATAAGACAGCAATCCTTAAAACCTAACTGCTTCTTGTAGCGCACTCTCGAAATTACCATTGGCATTAATTCACGAAAATTCATCATACGATCCCAACATCATTCGTAGCAGTGTAGAGTGCAGAATTAAATAAATGAACGAACGAGGCGAAGCTGTGTCGACGAGAAAGAGACAAATGGAAAGATAGTGTTGGGATAACGTGATCTCATGAACAGCGGTACGTAAATTTCGATCTTCTTAAGATCGAAAATCCGATTATGGGACATGAGCAACGAGCACGATCCGCGAGTGTCTGGGAAATTTGAGCGTAGCTATCAAGATCAAAGGAAGGTAGGTCATTCTTCGAGAACGATTGACACGGTTCAAAATGTGTTGGATCGAGAGCCGGTTGAAAATTTGTCGGAAGTTGGCGTGCGAGGAAGAATCGGTGAGCCAGCAAAATATTCCCAGAGCGCGGCGGAGACGGATTCCCAGAAAGACTCGTCTTGGCAGACAATTCAAGTTTCTCACGATGGTTTTCTTCCAAGGAACAGCGAAAGTTGCTCGGAATGTATCGACGGCGAAGCAGGAAATCTTACGTGGAAAACAAAGGGAAACGTCGCGGAACACCGTAATTTACAGGCCGTTTGGAATTTGAAAGCGGCCTCGTCGAAAAGCAGCGAGGACAGGCAACTGTTATTGGGGATAAACGAAAATCTGCCGGCAGATTTGAAGGAAAAATACTTCTGGCGACCAGAGGCAAGCAATTCGCAGAAAATGAGCGAATATTCCTTCGCTGACTCAAAGGAACGTTCTCGGACTAACAACCGAGCGAGTTCCATAGGGACCGGCGACTCGCAAAGTCGCTGCAAGTCGAGAGATCGTGAGAATCATCAGTGGAAATTGCAAGCCAGTTCTCCTTTAGCACGAACTCCCACATTCGCGAATTTGGCGTTGGACGTGTCTTACGCAGGGTTGGACATCTCTGGTTTCCTGGATACCGAATCTTCCAGGAGGCTCGAAACTGATCCGCCCGAGTTCTGGGAAGACTTCAGCGTGGTCGAGTGCCTGGAGAACAAATTGTCGTCGTACGACGAAAGTACGCCGGAAGAACGGGTGGAGGCGCTGAAAGAGGTTTTGGCGGAGACCGATATACACGAAGGCGATGGAATCGTGTCAGACTTTCTATTTCACGTTGCCAAAACGAAATATGGCAAGATATATATCAGAGTTATCAGAACATTGCTCCTTAATCGAGGTAGGATATGAATGGTTTATGACAACGCTTCTTAAACTTTTCCCATTCGCCAACCCATTTTATGTCGAGAGAATGTTACGCAGCCACAGTTTTGTACATAAGAAGGTACATGAAATAGATATGTAGGGCGGACGATATATGACCGACTGATTCTCACTGTCGATAACTTTTAGACGAAGTAAAAAATAACAGTATTTTTTAATACGAGTCATTTATTAATATTTGGAAATTATGTATGGAATCATGATATGAGAAAGATGTCTGCCTTCGGACGCTGTACAAAGTCAGCACTGTCAGTCGTATTTTTCGTTACATCTTCGCACGTTTCGAAAGTTATGTTCGCCGTCGCTTCTCGAATAGCATCTTTTAGCTGCTCGATTGGCTTTCGTTTATCGACATGCGCTTTACTTTTGAGATAACCTCGTAAGAAGAAACCCACTGCAATAGAATCAGGCGATCTTTGATGGCCGGACGATACCGGCAGAGTAATTTGTGTGAGGTCATCGTTATCGACGAATTACTTTGATGAAGTATTTTGACAATTTTGAATGATTATTTTGTCGTACGTCCATGATACGATTGTTACAGCGGAACAGGAGATGATGCATCGTTTCGGAATGGCGGGACTTTGAAATTGGTCAGTTATATATTGTCCACCCTGTACAAATAAGACATTAATCGACAACAAATTAAAGAAGTTTAATTCTAAACAATTTTTTGTTACATTTATAATTGTATCATTTATTATCACCTGTTAGGGCAGAATTAAATTTGCATATCGGTGAAACAGATGTGTTTGTTTATTTTTGCATAAAGAATTCAATTCTGGCTGAATATCTGATATAACAGAGTATGTTCAATGTTTCTCAGAGTGAATTGATATTTTCATTTTACAACCATCAATAATAAAGACGCCGTTTTTTCATGTTATTATTAATTATTCATTTACAATTTTTATTATATAATTCAGGCGAGGATTTAATATTCAGATTATTAATAAATTTGAATAATAATAATAACGTTGAATACTAATATATTTGAAGGATATTACTAGTATTATAGATTTTTGTAATAGCATGACTGAGTACAAACTAGTAGATTTGAGGGATCTGCTTTATCATTAGATATTATTCGAATGGAGCTGCTTAACGTTAAAAAATTTGAGTGATAGTATTACTATTACTAATATATTTAACGAATATAATTAGTATATGAACTATATAGATTTTTGTGATAGTATAGCTGAATACTAATAGAGCTAAGGGTTCTATATAGTATCAGATATTATTCAAGTAGAATTATTGAATCTGAGACAGATTTGAATAATAGTATTAACATTACTAATATATTTGAGAGATAGCATTAGCATTGTTAATAGATTTTTGTTACATTGTAGGTGAATACTAATTGCCTTGAGGGATCTAGATCTTAATATCAGATATTATTTCAAGTATACTTTCTGAACGTCAACAAATTTAAATAATGGTATTAACATTATTAATAATAGTAGTACATTAATATTATTAATAGGTTTTTGTTATGGTATAGGTAAATACTAATTGCCTTGAGGAATCTAGTTAATATCAGATATTATTCAAATAGAGTTGTTGGGCTTAAGCAAATTTGAATAATACTATGTATTAAACATTACTGATAGATTTGCTGGATCTGTTTAGCATGAAATATTATTCAAATAACTTTGTCGAACGTTAACAAATTTGAATAGTTGCATTAATATTAATAATATATTTGAGGCACATTATTAGTATTGTAAACTATTGTGACAGTATGACTGAATACTAATACGTTTAACCAATTTACTTACCATCAGATATTATTTAAACAGAGTTGTTGAGTCACATTTTCACATATGTGATATAAAATATCATAAGCGTGTTCAAGATCATTTTAAAAATTGTTGAAAATTCTGCTCTAATTCTAAGCAAAAATTCATTTAAACGATTTGTTAAAAAGCTGCTGTTTTATATCCATGTCGATTAATAATTCGATAAATTCTTCTTCATCCTTTGCTGACAGGTCATCGACATTTTTATTCCTCTGGTGTGTGGCAGTTGCAAAAATTTCCGCTGCCCCATAATTTTGTTACACGACCCCACATGGGGTCACGACCCGTAGCCGAGGAAGCTCCGCTTTATAATATCGATTAGTCGACCTCGCCATTTACGAAATTGGATATTAATAGCTCGACTAGAGAGACATCTCTCTAAATACGAAAAAGTGACGGGGACGAATGCGAAATGTAAACGATAGCATTATATATATAGAACGATGGCTTCCTGAATGTCTCTTAATGGTAGTTTAGTTCAATTTTAGATTTGTCATTCTTTATATAGATACACTTCACTCTCTGAAAGGTATCCGAATATCTTCTCGCACTTGATAAGGTGCACGTTAATTACAACGTCATAGATGAGTCAAACCGCGGCAATTTTATTCTTTACAATCTTCGTTATTTCTTACGTGTGATAGGATATTGCCATGTGATTACATTTTTCTTCTCTTTCTTTTCTCTTCCTTTCTTCTTTTTCCTTCGTACAATACGAAATTATGAAATTGATATTTGTAATTATCAAACCTAGAACCGTTTTATTTAGCGATAAGCACATCTACAGATTCCTTGATCTTTTAATTATAAATCGAATTAAAAAAGAAAATTTTTTCTAATCTGATAGAAAGACTTCGAATATTAATGCAAGTATATTTAAAAAATATATGCTTGCAGTAGCATATAAGCTACTAGTGTCATTTCAAAATTTTTGTTACACCTGGTAAACTAATCTTCTCTTTATATTAATAAAATTCCCCTTTCCTAAAAAAAAAAAAAAAAAAAAAAAAACAAGTAATCTGGTTGAATTGTAAAAGATGTTATTCTGTTTGAAAGAATGTCCAAATATTAATGTCAGTAACCGTATACGCATATACCATTCAAAATAGATTCGTTTTAGGAACAAGCCGGCCGATATTCGTATCGCGAAAGTTTTCTTTCTTAACGACTGAGGAAGTCACGTTACTTTCATGTATCGAATGCACGAAGAAAGGAAGCGCGATTTCGATCTTGTCGTTTTTAAATCGATGATGGTCTACTTTCATTTGCCTTCGTTTCGTCGCCGCTTTAATTTCTCTGTTCGGAATTCGTTAATGGAGTACGATCAGTGAAACGGAGGATGTATCAAGCGATATTCAAGATCCCTCCAGATACGAGTATCACTCTGTACAGATCATCGATAACGAAATTAACATAGTCCAGGAGAAACTTGAAAAGAAATTTCTTTTGATTAAAAACTAATTATGTATCGTTAAAAGAATGTTAATCGAAGGTTGTCGGTTTGACTGGGAATAACATTTTTCTTTTTCTCTTTTTTTGTATTTTAGTATTTTTACAAGCTTAGTATTTCAGAAATATGTGATTAGGCATAATTGACATATACAGGAAATGAAAATACTCTGCCGCAATTAGGGTAGAAAAATTTCCAATCGCGGATGTGATCTTTCGAAAAGCACTGCATTGGAAAATAAGCGAGTTTTGTTCCAATAGGAAATTTAAATTAAATACGAAATCGTTGGAAATGAAGGAAAAGTTATTAGGAAAATGCGAAATTAATAATTTTTTATAATACGAAATTAAGAATTCTGTTGGAAGAATTTGAAGGTGACTTTGAAAGGTTAAGAGATTTCTTTGACGTTCCTTATCTTCTACTTATCAAATCGTGCAATACTCGCTGCGAATAAATGCTGAGATTAATAAACTGGACGGATTACTTGTCCCATTAAGTTTGGTAATTGATTGCAGTTGGAGAAACATCTAAATCTTGTAATACTATGGCAACAAAAGATTAATCAGCTGACTAATTGTAAAAACAATGATATACATAATTTTTATCAGTAATCATTCGTTATTTATCACGTTCAGCCGACAGAAACATTACGAAGAAATTATTTGTTCCACGCTTTATTTTTTAATCGTTATCGGACTATAGTTAAGAAATTCAAAAAATTGTATTCCAGATATCTATCCACCTCTTTTCAGAATTAATATTACTCAGGTACTGTAATATAGTAGTACTAGTAGTAGTAGTAGTAGTAGTAATATTTATTTAGTGTGTTGAACATCTGATCCACTAAAACTTTGAAATTGGATGGACATTTGTTGGTAATTACAAAGTAGGAACCTTCCTTATCCGAAGGAACAGCAAGACGAAACTGTTCGAATCATGAAATATTTGGATAATGGAACAATTATTTTTCTCATATGAAATTTCACTTATTCAAATACAAATTAGGATCAATTGAATCTTTAAGGATCCTTATTACCTTTTATTATATTTAGTATATTTTATATTATTAATCATAATTCAATCAACATAAGGAATTTCATAGAGCCACGTTCTTTGTCTACTTCGAACGTTCGAAGCTTCTTTTCGAATGCCACGAATGCATCGGTATGAGAAGATATCGTCTTTATCGTAACGAAACCATCTGATTGCATCAGTATATTTAAGATTTTCCTACTGTTGCCAGCATTCAAAGGATCTACGTGCTTCAAATAATTGAGATCAGTATCATATTTTTGTTTTTTAATATTCGCGATTGTAATTTTCCCAGCATCATGTACATATGCCAGTTCTGTTGCACCTACGGCAGCTTCGAGGTTTTTAAATATGTCGTATTTTGTCTCGACAGATAGAACGATATTGCTTTCGTACTAAGTTCTTTTAATCAAAATCCATTTGATCGATTTAAGGGAAAAAATACGTTTTGTATGGGCAATAATAAAATATGTACATATTTGAAAGAGAAAAGTCATTCGTTACTGGAAAATGCTGTGTTCTGGATAAGGAAGCTCTGCTTATTTCCATTTTACATTACGCTTATTTTTCATTTCAAATCCCTCCCGGCATACATTGAATCGCTGTTGCATATTATTACGTGTAATCGCATCCTAAATATCCTACATAATTCCATTTTATATCTCATTTATTTTGCATCAGTATCCAATATTTGAATACCAACCGGTAATACAGGTCTAGAGCACATTTAGCACATTTCGAGATAAATCGGTTTGTAGGTTATACTACGTCGTAATAATATATTTTATTTCAGTATTTATTACAACGAAGCGAAGTCGTTAAGGACGACGATGAACAATGGTAAAAAAAATTCCAAACGCCTAACACGCTTCTTGTTTTCAACATTACGTCATCTTCCCTTACTGCCATGTAATCTATAATCTGCGTGTAGTAAAATAATCTACAGTGACCTTAGAATCATATTATACTGTTCACCCAATGTTGACCAAAATGTGCTATAAGCTCCTGTTCTCTGTTGGGATTCATTTACTCATCCCCTTTTATCCGTCATCTTCTTCATCCATCCTATTCCATTAGCCTCTTATTCGATAAGAATTTCTGTTCGTTCACCCACTGTTGTATATTCACATCGCGCTATAACGTGTTCTCCTATTCCCTCCTCCTTCCCACATATACCGCATTCCTCCTTCTCCTCATCTGGAATTTACTCATCCTCCATTCGTTCCCTAATCCGAACCTAACTTTGTTATCTTTATCTTCTTGACTTTCCTTTCCTCTCGTAGGTACATACTTTCTTTCGTCCTAATTGATAGGCCGTCATCGATTCTAATGTTGTTCGCTTCAACACAACACGGAGCTCGACGTTTGAGTAGCGTAACCTGATCTATTGTATTCAATCGTCTATGAAAAATCACTAACTATCCATGAGACGATGATGGAACTTGTTTATCTTCGATTTTCTCGAATTTAATCTTTTACCCACGCATTTGCGACATTCTTCTGATTAAAATGAGACTAAACATGATATAGTTTAAATCACACTTACATGTATATGTAATAAACGAAAGGTTATTTCTGTTTTCCATTTCCCATCTGCTCGTTCCTATTTTCCTTTAAATTTCTCTCTTGCCATTCTATGGCTCATGTTATTTCATTTTTCCCTATCAATGACCCTTCTGCACTCCTCAAGTAGTGAGTTTTCTGATCTTCTAATCTCTTCTTCATATCTTCATATTTTATGTACCTTTCTCCTGACCCCAGAGGTATTTTCTCCGTCTTCGTTTCTTGTCTAAATATCCTACTGTAGGTGTGCACCTCTCCAGTCACTAATACTGCTCTTAGATACCTTTCTTATACTGCTTCCACTTCTCTTCTTTCTTCTGTCCCCCATATTTCATTATATTCTTCATCATGACGTTAAATATCATAAGTCTTCTTTTGTAATCTCCTCCAAATTTACATTCCCCGCATCCTCCAAATTTCCATCATCGCAGCTGTTGAACTCCTCCATACAGCCTAATTAACATATTATTTACTTTATTTATTTACTTTATTATTTACCTTCTCGCTACCACTCGTCACACATATGTGATAGATTACATGTTTATACTATATACAAATTTTCCTTAGAAATTCAGATAAAATTTGTAAGAAATTATCTTCACTATTTCCTTTGCGATTCCGATCAACTGCAATTTTTTCAAGAATCTTTTGCCACATCATCTAGTAAAATAATCCTCCTAACTTCTCAAAAAGGCTCGTGTCGTTTGATCCAATTTAAAAAAGTTATTCACTCTTTAACAGTGTGCCAATATTCTCGTGACCGCATGTATATTGTGTTTCAATTGTCTTTAGGATAAATCTTATTTTTTCGTTTGAGATACCATTTCTATTTATTATAAACAACGCCAAATTACCACTAATCTGACATTGCAACACATTGTTTTCACTTATTTTAAATTTTTCTTCTCGATTGACAAAGATTGTACATAAAATTGTTTGGAACACATAGAATATCAGATTTTGTGCAAATAGTCACACGTATAACATGAGACACTGTAACACAACACTCGTAAATCGCTCGGACGGTCGACAGAGAAATGTAAACATGGAGGTTTCCGCCCTTGTTAAATCCGTCGTCGAAACTCGTTGACGACGACTTTGCCTCAGTAGCATCGTGTGCGTTAAGTAGGTAACAATACATTACCTTACATATCTAGATATGTGTGACAAGTAGTTTGCAGTAAGAAGCAATCTACTCACAGCTCAGCGTTACACATATGTGTGCGATTCTAAGAATCGTGTTGTCTACTTAGCAGGTTTTATTACTATATATGTAAAAATATATGTCACATTATGTAAGATTTAAAAATTTTGAATGTTGAGCTGTGAACAGTGACTTTTTCCTTAAACGGTGATAGTGAAAGTGTTAAGTAATACCTATAATATATACTCATAAAAACAGTATTCTATTTCTATTATATAATATAAACCAGTTTGACCTTGTTTCTGAGGCCTGTTAGTAGTTTTTAGTTGCTTCTCCTTCTGTAATCAAAGTATTGTAATATATGTATTATATGTGTGATAATGAACATATGAACTAACATATTGGAAAGTGACGAAATATTGTAGATGAATTAAATGCAGTCACAAAGATCGTAGGAAAAATAGTTTCGTTTTCACAGGTCAACGCTTATCGGAAAGTTGCCAGACAATCCGTAATAAATGAACTTAGGTCATGGATTTAGAAAATTTGATAATCTCATTGCTGCTGTTGTTGGTAGGCAGTGTTGGGCAAAATTTTGTGTATCTGTGAAATAACAAATAACAAACTAATATTTTAGTAGCCTGTTTTAGGTTAGGTTTAAGTTTAGTTTCGATATAAAATTAAAAGTACTTACAATTAGAATTGTTTGTGATACTTTTTTAAAATAATATTTAACTTTTAAGAAGCTTTTCAATATATGGAAATTTGAAAAGGATCGGAGATACCAAACAAATTGTCAAGTAATTACTTTAATTGTTTTACAAAAACCAGATCCATCTAATACTTACGTAGAATTATTTCCCTAGGAATTTTCTAGGATTTAAATTTCCCTCTCAACCGTATTTATACGCATCTTCGGCTGCGCAGCTTGCTCTGACAGCTATGCGTCATGGCGCCGGAGTAATTTTGTCGTTTGTTTCGTTTCAAGCTACCTTCATGTTTCTTAATAATAAGAAGTAATATTCTCTTTCTTTGACGTGCGTGAATCATAGATCACTGTTTGTTGTGTCAACTAGTATCTATATAGACATTTAATTGTTAAAATTTGAGAACTTCAAGAAGATTAGTGAAATGTGCCCGGTACATCCTCTGACGTCAGAGGCGGAAAATTAATGTGCTGAATGGTAAGTATTTATTTTGAAACACAACTAATTACATCGAGTGATCAACATGTGATTATAAGCAAATCTCCTCTTCACTTTTTGTTCTTCATTTTTCCAACGTACTTTATCGTAAAATATACTTGGACGATAATTTTGAAATTTCAAATTCGATTGAATCATAAACGAAATATTACAAAATTTCGAAATGATATATTCATGCGTAGATAAATAATAATCAGATAGATTATTCCGCATATAGATAACGACTACTGTATTACTTCCTTTTCTTTAATTTTCCCAACATTGCTGGTCAACCCTCGAGACATGACGCCATTTTTAAAATCTCGAAACTTTAACCCCTTTGTTTACTTTTTTTCTTCTCTTTCACTAATAAGAAATCACAGTTTATTCATAGCCTGTGCTATGTTTCCCTCGAAATTTTCTCAACTACTTTATAATTACATATAGTTTAAAAATTTTAACTATACGACAATTCTAATGAAAATCGAAACTTGTTAAGAAATCGAAATTAATTAAAATCTATTGTTTGTTTAAATCTTGGATTAAAGAGTATTCTGTTCCATAATAATTTATTATACTATAATTATTAATTCTTCCATTCTATTTACTTCTATAATTGTATTACTTAATTAAATTAACGTGCAATGTGTTGTCTATTATTTATATAAAATACGGAAGTTAACAACTACAATTTGATAAATTAATGTTTTGAAACGATTTCAAGCAATTATTATGGTATTATTTCAAATAGACTTAATTGTGTTCAAGCTTATCTGTTTAAGATAATTATATATAAAATATCTCTAACACTACAATTTATATTTAAATTATTATCTCTAAATATTTTGTTTGCATTTCTCATTACTTATAATTGCTTTTACGACTCTGCTATTATTTTGATTTTTTCTCTGTCTGTCATAGGTATACGGAATATACAATGAAAAATTAAAAAATATATGAAAAAAACATTGTAGTAATGTTTCTTTGTTATTGAAACGTTACATGGAATTCGATTTGGATATCTTAGGATTAAAAACACGAGTGAAACACAAGGTTCACTGTTTTTACATTATAACTAGAATCATGTTTAATGGATTGTGACGAACAGTAAGAGATTATTTTGGAGGTCAATCGTTCGTGTATATCTTTGATACATTATGCAACGTTTCAGATTGGTGCTTATTGCCACGTGCTTACTCTCTGGCCGGTCATTTCGTATCATTATTTACGAGAATTTTACAATCATTTCATTTTACAAGAAATACATCAACCGGTGCGTCGTATAATATCTAACAATTTCAACATTTTTTAAACAAATATTCTTATTATATATGCCTCGTATTGATTACTTAAAATTAAACGCATAAAGTAGGTTCAACTTTCGTAATTAATGTCGAGGAACGTCAGCCTATTGATAAAGTGCAAAGTTAACGATGCAAGTACATGTAGTTTGTCGACATGTAGCCACATCTTTGTTCCTATAAATAAATGACGAGAGCCGCGTAGTCTCGGTTTATCACTTCAGTGCATACTCTTATGCAAGCTTTACCGCGTGGAAAAATCAATAATCACCTGCGACGTCTCTACCTAAGATGTTACGTCAGAACTTTTGGTAATTTTATTTTCGATTGTTGCACTATAAATTAACCGTAATCAGAGATCAAAAATAACATTTATTTTTACAACCTTTATAGGGGACTGGACATACTGGTAACTTTTGTTGTAATAGAAGACAGTGAACACTAAGTACCAAAGAAATTTTTCAAAATATTAAATGATTAAACAATATTAATTTTCAAGTATTCTACTTACGAATATTTGAACCCCTTATATATGATTCCAGTATTTTTGGTTACCGATTACCATTATCTACGTGAGATATTTTTTGTTGCCGACAGCCATTATGGCAGAATCATTTTTTAACTGTCGATAACTATTATTCGTGACGGAGTTATTTTTAGTCACCAATGACCATTTTTCATGACTGAGGTTTTTTGGTTACTCCTAACCATTATAGTTTTGGTTATTGATACCTATTATGTAAGAAAGCATTTTTTTTTATCGCTGATAACAATTATCAACGACATAATTTTTTTGCTACCGATAATCATCATAAATTAGAGAATTTCTTTGGTGACTAATAACCGTTATTTTTGGCGAATTTCTTTTTGGCTGCTGATAACCATTATCAAAGACGGAACTTTTTTTAGGTACCGATAATCATTATCGATGACGGGATTTTTTCGTTACCCCATTACCAATTGTCGATAACCCGATTTTGTTTTAGCAACCATTATCAATGGCGAAAAATCGTTTTGGTTGATAAGCAAAAAGATTTTTATTATTTATCATGATTATTCGTAATCAAATTGTTTTAATTGAATAAGTCTTATAGCATAACTTTTTAAACTTGTGTTTTCCCCTTTTACCCGCACTTTCAAACGATAACAATTCTCCATATTTGCGCATTGTTGCTTGTTCAGTCGATACGACTTCTTGTTTTTAAATTATTCAATGGTCGTTAGTAAATATAGAATATTTTTGTAATAAGAATGTAAAACGTCCAAGTATATTTTATAACACTTCCAGGGCCTTCATAAAGCTTGCCGCTATCGTGTTTAAAACATAGTATCGAGTTTCATGTCCGAAATAAATGCCAGCAATTTATGTCACAGTTTTACTCAAAATTCAACAGTCTAAAAAGCTCAGACAGTGCATACTTTTTGTTGCTCTCAAGCTTAAGTTTATAGAAAATTATTAACACTGGGAAATATTGAAACGTTTCAAACGATACAGGTAAAGAAAAGCTGCTCGATTCCTTATCAACAGAGTATATATTATGCAAAGTTCTCGATTACATAATGCAATTTTTTACGATAATGTTTCGAAAGACGTTCGCTTGCTACGATTTAGAGAATTGTTTGAAGTTAGTAACCCCTCCCACCAAACCACACCAAACATCCCAAAGGAGATAAGAGAGAAGCTTATACCAGAGACAAACACAGAATCTTGAAATTCGATCCGATGTACGAGAGAATCGAAGTAGCTGCAGGCACGCAAACGTGAAGATTATATCCTGTTACAGTTACCAACACGTATAAATAATATAGAGCAGCTTGGACTAATTGGATAGGAAGAAATTAGCTTAACCGGTAAATGTCGGTAAATACAACATGTTTCATAGGATTAGAGAAACAGCGAAATGTACGATATGCGGTAATTGCGAGCTCGAAAGCAGAGAGTACATGTTATACAAATTTCCACAGCGCTGAACGTGCAGATTGCACATTATAACGGAATATGCCGGAGTACTATTAATAACCAAAGAAGAACAAGTGAAATCAATATACGTATTGCTTTACACAAATAATGCTAAAACTAAAAGTCTTCTGCTTAAGTAAACTTAAATGAGAATTTAAAATGAGAAAAATCTCTGAAGACACCTAGATAAGACTGCGATAGACGGAAGCTCGTAGAAGGCTATTATTGTGTTATTAATGACTCATCAAACACGAAACGAGGATATCTAAGATTTAATTTTTGATAAAACCCTATTGATGAAAAGTCAAATTACAATGTTTCTTATTACATTCTTACGTAACAGTATTTACATTTGTATTCTTTTCAGCGGAGGACAGATCAAACGGATTATTATTCTATTGACTTTCAACAATGCTTATTTATAATTTATAAACAGCAACACATCGTGTAGATATGTCTCACGTGTTCTCATTGTCACTCGTCCTTGCTCTCGGAAAACTTGTAAGCAATTTTCAAGTCTTATTAAGAAGAATCACCATTTTTACACTTTTTAAAAGAAATTACTCTTGAAATGTTGGCACTGGCAAGAGGAATAAATCTTCATGTGCTAACCGCAATTTATGAATAATAATTTATGATTTAGCTGTATGACTTTGAACTTTGGACATCGAATTACAAGGAGAACGAGTGTTATTAAAAAGAATTATTCTTATTCTCTACATTTTCTAATTTTCTAATTATTATTGTTACTCTCTGCATTTTCCTAATTGTTTAAACAATTTTCAACATTGTCACAGACTTCAAAATTGTAAGTGTAATCTTAAACTAGTTTTTTGTGACTCTATATGAAATAACTTGCTGTCATAAAATTGTCCTAGTGTTTGAAAAGAGTAAACATTTGCAGAAGTTTTATGTTTTGATCCAGGAAATTCAGAGGAAAGACAAGATGAGAACGCTACAGAAAGAATTGCTCTAAAATACTATATGCATCACTGGTGTTGCATTCACAAAAAATGTTGTGTCTAGCGCCAATATCTGTTTATTGAATTATCTTAAAATAAACTTTCAAAACTTGACATGAAAAGTGTAAAAAAAATGCACAATGGGGCGCATAAATTGCTGTTAATTGTTGTTAACCAAATAATAGGTCTTCCATCTCACACAAATACTAATGCTTCCTCCTCCTACAGTGAAAATACACTTTGGGAAGGTTCTAAACTAGTCCTCAACAACTATCGAGGACTTTCTCGACAGAGACCCACCTTCCTGTCCAATGCAGTTTTCAGGACATTAAAAGCTGCAACTGCTTTACGACAGCCCATTGCTTCCGTGCAGTTACTTCAACAGCCATCCGCGTTCATTCTCCGGTCCAACATTGTCGCTCTGTCCTCCATCCGTACGTCCATTTTATCTAAAAGTTAGCGTCCACCGAAATGTCCCATCTTTCCCCAAATGTTACATCTAATTAATAAGACTAATTGAGCGACAGTGTGTTCATCTGCTTGAGAATAGTCAAAAGATGACGATTGTTGAGGTTAGGTTGGAGTTAGGTTGAGGTTAGGTTGTCTCCATGGCGGGCGGTAGTGGAATGGCGCCCAGAAGTGGAACTGCAGTCACAGCCTGGTCAATATAACTCGGCTCATAACTTTTTTGTCGGACATTACTCTGCTGTCCTCGCAGCAACAGAGTGTCCATGAGGATTTCTCTACGTTAAAAAAAAAGAAGAAGGTTGAGGTTAGGAATCAGAAAAGTCGTCACTAAACGCGTACGAACGCAATAAGCTGACCGCAGCTATTGGTACCGTGTCAAAATTCACCTTGCATTTGTTCGCCAGCTCTCGTCGTTTCCTTGGTAATTCCACGTCAACTTCATCTCGCATCAACACATCGCTAGCTTGCACGGAATAATAAGGAGCGAGTCTTGCAGATGACCATCGAAGGGTCAGCGTCCTTTCGTCTTTTGCATCTCGCTCTTTCCTTTGACGCGTGTTTTGCATCTTCGATTTTTTCCAAACCAACGTCAGAAGCAATATCACGAGGTCTCTCGATCGTCGTTTGTTTTTGGGTCACCGATCAAAATAGCTTGTATCTACCTCCTTTGCCATTTTTTCCATTTGAATCGAGTAACGTAGACACGATTAGAGTGGCTTGTTGAATCTTCTCCTTTTTCGTTTTCTAGTATCCTAGAGTCTTCATAGTCTGTTCAAAACACATTCACGACACAGACATTCGGTAAGTGAACAACTATCCTTTTGGACGGCGTCCTTACGAAATTATATTTCATTGGCGTCCATGCGTAAGTGTTTCTCGCCGATAACTTGTTGTCGATGTAACCAACATGCCCTCTTCGGACTTTGCGAGGCTGATTGAGTGAGCGTAGGTCCCTGGCTACCAAGATGGAATGGTCCATTAGTCTTGAACTGTACTGGCTGCACAGCCACGTCACCTGCAAACTGCAACACAGTTTGTCCACAGATTTTCACGAATTCCGTCGTTTCCAACGTAGCAATTGTGTTGCGTTTTCTATCGTCCTGAGGATTTCTCTTGGCTTGGTCCTCGCTGAAGAACCGCACACTTTGCTGTGTAGGCTTTTCGCTTCCATGCCCCATAATTGGCTGCCAGGATTGGTTTCATGATGCGCTTATGTACAAGTGACTATGCTTCTATGCTGAACTTAGAACGTCCACCGGTCAGCCAGAACGTTGCTTTCCTCCTGAGAGTCGAATTTGCTGGGTCTTTTTGTCGTTTGCTGGTTCCATGTTACCTTGCGGTCAAGACGTAACCCAAAATGGTCAACCAGTTGATTTTGAGATATAATGCACTTATTAAGTGCGACGTGGTTATGGTAAATTCAAGGCAAACGTGACATGTCCATTTGTCACTATTTATTTCCATTCTCCACTGACTTAACCTGTGTTGCTGCAATGATGTCGACGCAACCTTAGGATATTCGTCGGTGGCTAGAATTGCTGCATCATCTGTGGATATTCGTCAAATAGTTACAGTAGTTGGTCAGCATGTAGGCTGTGCATCAGGTGTACAGCGTAGACCCCGAAGACACTAACGCTTGCTGAATTATGCGATATTTCTTTTTCCATCCACGTTGGATTATCGTCAATAGCAGCAGTAATAGTTCTTGGAATGTTATTTTCGTTGATGACATTCTCCGTCTTTTTGCTTCGTTTGCTTCGCAATGAAATATTACTAATCTCGAAGCTTACGAATAAACTGTTAGTTGAACTCTTACAACATTTATGTAATCGTTTGCGTATGCAAAATTTATGTACGCTTACGTTTTTTTCTTCTCAGAACTTGTCATAATTATCGACGATAGCTGATATCAAGATTTGAATATTTCCATCGTAAAGTTCACTTGCGTTCGATACTCACGCGTTACGGCTGGTTTCTTTAATTGTTTATTGTTATCGTTCAGTCATGTAGCAGATAGTTGGTGACAATTGACAGGGAAAAAGTTAACGGATAATATTACCACTCAATCAATCAATATTTTTTATATAAAATACAATATATATATATGTAACATAATATAAACATAAAATAAAGATCTATATATATACTGTATTTTAGATAAATTATATATATTATATATATTAATTATAATAATTATTATACCTCCACATTTGAAATTGGATTATTTTCATATAAAAACAAATATTTACAATGTATGTGCATATATACACATATAAATATTTGATAGGAAATTAATTAAACATAGAATGATGAAGTATATATTTGTGTTCTTTGTTTCTATGACAAGCATTACTCGTGAAGTTTAAACTATCGTTAGCATTGCAAACAACGAGGAATAAAATGCGATTGAAAAACTATTTATAATGAAGATTATTAAATTGTGTATGGCATCGTACACATTGTATCTTATTCTGAAGTCCAACCTTTTGTTACGAGGATATCAAAAGAGATATTGTGACATTCTCAGAATTTTGTAAGATTTCGTAAAAAGGGAAAAAACGAAGCTTAGGTCAATCGGTAAAAAACGTATATTTCTTAGCCGAAAGTGTTTACAACTTCCAACGAACCCTCGGACAGTCACACGGTGATCAAATTGCACTCTACAGTTCCTATTTATCTCACGAAACTTTTCTCGCTATATTACGTAATCCAGCAATTGGAATATCGACAAGTGTTCACAACGCTGTCCAATTAGCAATGTACGCTAATTGCACGTGCAAACTGTACATATCTCACAAGGCTTATTGAACGGAAGAAAAAAGGAGCATTTACAATACAAATGTTAAATAGAATAAATTATCGTAATTACGGCATTGATTTCATTTTAGTGAGCGTAATATAATAAACCCAACTTTAATAAAAATTTACTTCAAAATGCAGATCTCCTTCCACTGTCTTTTTTACCAATGGCGGTAACAAACGTAAAAGGACACTTGCTTATCGACACACAGTTATCGCGAACTTCTTTCGAAACATAATCGTAAAATGATACAGTCCGGCGTTGAACGTTAACAGCGAGCACAGATGCGAAATTCAAATTTATGTACAGACTTTGTAACGTTCAGAATAGAAGCGAGAACTGTATGAGGCAGCAAGACGTAGCTAAGATAGACGTTTTGAAAGGAATAAGAAAGTAGAAAGAGAGAAGGTCCTGGAGGAAAATTGCATTAATTAATAAATACAGCTAACGAATCAGCCATTGCTCCCGATCCTCCCTGGGTTCCTGGCCGATCCTGGCGGAGGAAGAGAGAAGCATTTCGAACAATACGCTCCTGGAACCGGAAGAATCTTCCGACCAGGAGCAACAGGATCCCCAAGAGGATGACCCTTATGAATACGACGAAGACATCAGACCGTCGAACGAGGATTTGTTGGAAAACGAAGGTTTCCTGGATGGAAATTGTCCCAGCTCCTCTAGGATACCCGCGCCTTGCTGGGGATGTTCCGATTGCACCGGATTGCATACACCGATTTTCCTGTTGGCTTCCTCGCCGACGGAGCCATCTTGCACCTGTGTTTCCTGTCAGTAATTCTCAAATTGCCGGGATCAGTTGAAATGGCTTGAGCTTCTTTTTCCTTTTCAGTTCTTGCATTACACTTCCCTTCGAGTTTCGCAAATCCTCGCCTGTAACGTAAGTAGCTGATACACTGTTCAAAATACGAAATTAATCAGTGTGTGATGCGCCGGTGCTTTGGTACAGAATTCGAACGAATGGAACACGTGGAATCAGATTTTACAGATTTTACAAATTTCTTCGTTCTCGGCTCAGTTCTCGAAAAATTCGAGTTTGAAAATTCATCGAGTTATCTATTAGGTTGGCAACTAAGTGATTGCGGATGTTGCCATTAGGTGGCACTGACAAAATCCGCGATCACTTAGTTGCCAACCCAATAGTTAGAACGTGGTTTATTGCGGGTTAGACGAACACTAAACAATCGACAGCTGCTTCTACGTGTGAAAATTAGTCCAAAACGTAGTGTAAAATTCTTCCATTTGAGGCTTCGTTCTCAAGAAAATGAGGTTTGAATGTGTTTAATTTACAGTAACAGGCCCGGTCGGGTGACCGGTTTCAAAATGTATTGAGGTTAGGTTGGGTAACTTAGTTGCCAACCCAATAACTTAAAATTGTACATTCGTCGTTATTTCTTTTGTTCGTTCAACTTTACGCAAATTCTTATATTAAGAAAAATTGAGGAACTGATTCATCAGATGATATTCGGTTTGATACGTGTGATTAATTTTTCAGTTTAATTTTTTCTCGGGAACAGAGCGCGATATTTTGTTCTAAATTATCGACTTACTTCCGCGCGTAGAATGACGTGGAATGTCGATTATCTAGTCCCGTCTAGTCCCGAATTGGTCAAATTTAATTTATTTCCAAACTCGTTTTTCTCGAAAACTAAACCGGAAATAAACAAATCGTATTGTGTATTTTCTTCGTAGAGGATCGTCATAGTTGAACCCCTCGGTGTCACATTGGCTCACGAAACGCATTTGTCACATTGTGTCAGCCAGACCCTGATCAATCTTCGAGCAGCTGCTGTTCAAAGAATAGCAGTGATATTGAATCGAACAAATTTGGGAATATAGTTTGAACATTCTAGAATATTTGTTTAGATAACAAAAAGAGGTTAACGAAATGACATTATTTCAAAAAAGAGATCTCCAACATTGTTTAGAAAAAAAAAACATTTTTGTGATCTTTTCTATGTTTCTTTATGCTAAAAACGTGGTACTCTAAGGGGAAAATAGTTTTCTAGTGCACGTTTCAAAAATGATATTTATCTGACACGTCGAGGACGAGCTGTTTGTGAATAGAAAAAAATCTGCTGCAATTATATGAAAAAGTCAATTCATTCCTACACAAACATACGAAAATTTTATATTTTAATTATACGTACGCAGATTTAGGTATTAAGAAGATATAATAGCGATTTCACTCAATTCATGCACAAGAATTTCTATGGAAAATTTTCACAGAAATAAAATCTGCTCGATTGCAGGAAAAAATATGCTTTTGTCACACTTGGGTCAGCCTATCCCATTACAAAGTTTAGAGAATCGCCAGACACAAACTAATGGGATATCAGATGTTATAAAAGAACACTACAAATTAATAATAGATAATACATTTAATAATACACATAAATACAGACAAATACAATTACTAATACACATAATGCCATTGTAGGCTACACTTTGAAGATATCTTTATCCAAAGTAAAACTGTGGGTCACTATGACCCATGATGACAACCGAGGGTTAGGAAACTTTGGTATAGCAAAAACCGCAGTATCCAAAGACCAGCTGTCTCAACGTATTATTCAAACGTTCCATACGCGTTGCTCGAACTGTAACTGTATTCGTAACGCGATATTCGTCAGAAGTAAAACACGCTGGCACTCGAAACTCGTATTATCCGCGCGTGTTTGAGATTCTTGCTGGAGGAAAAAATTTCTTGGCCGTAACAAAAGTGTCGTAATGTATAAATTATCTTATCAATGCGCCACAGTTTCCCGTTATAGTATAAAACTGTGCACACTTAGGATATAAAGCGACTGGATCGTAAGATTCTTCCGTTATTTTGAACAGTATATTAGAAACGCTGAATGAGAAGTTGACGGTGAATGCGCAGCATCCGGTTGGTCGGAGACCGAGATGACGAGAAGGCGCGTCACCACGGTCTCTCCTCTCGAACGTTCGTGACTCATTCGCGTGCCACGGTCACATTTCACATTTCCTATTTGTTTCTTTACCCTTTGCTCATGACCTTGTGTACTTATACCCCAGGATGAAAGGGGCGAAAGGGCAATGTCACTGTAGCAGGACTCGCGATACCAAAGCATTCAAAAGCTTCTAATTTTACACTTCTTTCGAGACCTTGGACTTAGTATAGTGTCCGGACCGTAAAGTTATCGGTCCGAACATGTCTCTTTACGAGGGTACTTTGAGCCGCTAAAGCCGAAAACGAGGGTCGTTTTTCACCGTCTTAACAAGTCGTCTTTATCGTTCGAGCCACCGACAGTTAACACTTAGCCAACCGAATAAGGAGATCTCCCCTCTTTGAAAAACACCGCTTAACGAGGAGATCTCCCTTTTTCATATTTTAGCAACACGTTTTCTTTTTCTTCTTTTTTTGTTGTTGTTATCAGTTATTGTTTACCTGGAATTGTTCCCAATTAATTGCGCCACCTTTTCTACTTTTATAAAGTACAGTATATAATAAATAAAATACACCAATCTAGTGGTGTTAAAATTAATTAAAAAGTTACACTATCAGTTATGACTAAATAAAATTATAATGGAAACCACACTGTAAACGGATATTAAAATGCATTATGAATTTTTAATTTCACGTTCAATTCGTATTATTTATCTTTAGTCGTCTTTAATTTTACCTATATTTTTTTATACTTTTAATATATACTTTCAATTGGATATTTCGTATGAACAATATATGAAATCGTAAAATAAAATCATTACCGCAAAATATAGTTGACCACTTAAATAATTTCTAGACTTCTTTGTTTTTTAAGTAAATGAATATTGATCCTCGATACTTGGAAAAATGCGCGGTGGAAACATATAGCTCGCTGTGGCGCGCGCAGTTGGCTAAATCGTCCTTATCGTTAGAGCCATCTACAGTTAAGACGAAGCTATTTCAATCATAACCAAACAACTAGTCTTTAAAAAATACGTAATAATAGAATACTTCAATATTTAGTGATTTTTCACTTTCTTACAGAAGGAGTTTCACGTTATGTAGTATCACTCTTTGGTATTTATTATTAATCCATCTAGGACTATGATCCCTAAACGAGGGTTGCCACGTTTACAAAATTGTAGAACCAGTTATTTTCACTGGTATTGGTATAAGTAACAGAGATACAAAACTATTTTCATTTTGAATATATAAAAAAAATTCATTATATTATTCCTTTAGTTATGACTGCTGACTTTGCAGGAATGTAACATAAAGTAAGAATTTTAAAATAGAATTATAGAAGCAGTCATTTCGACTAGTGTGGTAGGTTCTAGTGTTGTGAACGTTTCACCGACAGAGGTCTCAATTTTAGAAATCCGCGTAGGACCGCGATCATTAGGCTGCGAATTTTTGTGCAAATTCATATTTTTGAGTATATAATTGGAAAAATAAAACCTCGATAGAGGATTGTTTTACCTACCAAATATTATAGAAAGCATTATGCTTTGAATATATTTTATACATTTGTCTGTGCATGTTAGCACGTTTCTTACAAATGCATCAAAATCCGCAGTCTAGAGATCATACTTATATTAACAAAAATTGGGAAACTGATTAAATTTATTATTAATTGATTATTGTTAGGTGAACAAAAGAAATAACAGTGCACAATTTTAGGTTAAATTTCGAAACCGAGTAAGATTTCTGTTAATTACGCACCCTGTAAGAGATTTTTAAAACTAAATTCCGCAGTTAACCGGTTAAAGACTAAATTTTAAGGAAGCTCTCGCCAAAATCCGCCAGAATCTCGCGCATCAACAGATTTGACCGAAATTTTGTACACTTTATTTGCATAAAAACGACCCTCATCTTCAGCCTCAACGACTTCACGCTGAATATTTTGCAGTTTGGACACCACACTAAAGCCGAGATCTTTTCTTTGGAAAATATTCTCTGAGAACTTTGTATTTCATATTCTCTGTGTCTTTTGTCTTATTTCGCTTTATTATTTATTTATTGTATTTTATTTATTTAATATTATTTATTGTACGTGCACATGTTCGTGTATCTTTTGAATTCTAAGTTCTTCATGTACGTATACGTATACAAAGAGATATTTGTGATATGAACGAGACCAATGGTTTCTCAGAAAGAGACAAGTAGAATTAGTAAAAGAAATTTTATTTACGTACAAAGCTTCTTCTCTCTTCAAGAAAAATAACTTAGAAATTTGATTCAATAAATGCGCATTTACCTCGATTCGACTTATCCATCTACAAACATATACATAGGTTTCATTTGCCACAACACATGGAGGATCTTTAGTTTGCACTTTTACACTAAATAGTTTGTACATTGATAAATAAAGAAGGTACTACGTTTGAAATTTCATAACATTTATAATCGTCGACAACTGCAATATCACATAAATAATTTTTGGCAATCTTTTATCAACAAAATTCTGGTGAAATAAAAGGATCTGATATTTGAGGATTTGTTCTACAATTTTCTATATTATCTGGAAGAGATTTTGCTTCGTAATCACTTTACTAAAAGGCTTTACACAATCTTTTTGTAAACTGAAACTGCAACGAAACCGAGCGATAATTCAAACGACTTTTTCCCGTAACATGGTGGGAAGATCCTTCGATAGAACAAACCGTCATTAAAACTGTGTTGGTCACGCGAGACTTGCTCGCCAATTCCTCCTAAAAAGAACATCTCACTGCAACACGTACCAATGCTCTTTGACCCTTGGCGCGTATTGACTTCTTTTTTTCTTTTTCTTTTTTTTAAGAAACTCATATCTCAGGAAATCGGGTGAAACTTCGCAAATCGTCAGACGATTCCTTTCATAATACGAAGAAAGTTGAGAACCTTCTCAAACTTATCTACGATTTCATCTAAGCGTAAGCTAGACAACAGGACACGTCGCTAATGACTGAGATGTCGATGCGACGCTAATCGTTTAAATAAATAAAATAAAAAGAAACGTATAAGATTTTACACAATTGATGACCACTCAGTTACAAATGCAGTGGCACGTACTTTATCTTACGCATGTTCTAACTTTACACAGTTAGAAATGTCGAACCGCACATGAATAATCAATGAATGAATATGTAAGTGTGTTGGGACATGTGTTCTGTACGACTTCACCTTGTATTTTTAATTGAACGGTCGAGTCATACAGTAAAGTCGTGGAGTCCATAAATACCAGTAGAAGACTAGTTAGTTCGCAATCATACCGATGGCGTTCAGGTAGACGTACCGGATCAAATTTCACAGTCGATAGCCTTTGCTATTCGTTTGAAAGCGAAAGCTTTGTATGAGGAAGATACATGTATTCTTTTATCGTTTGTATCACAAATTTTATCACGTTTTGTATGTATGTATATTTAGTTATACGTTATATTATATACATGTATATACAAGACGTTTGTTTGAACGATCTGCACGAGTTTTTAATCGTTTACTATGTTTTATTTTTATTCTGATATTGTGATTATTTTATTGTCATAAAGAATAATCAGTAAAAAATTTGTATCAGACAAATTTGTGCTCGTGGGGGAACGCAAAGTGGTAGCTAAGAAATTTGTGCAATATTAGAAGAAAACATTGAAAATGAATTTAACTGATTAAAATGTAATTGCTATGTCAGTTTCTTTCTTAGTAGCGAATATGCTACTGTGAACTACAATGCCAGAGGATCGAAGAAAGTGTAAAAAGCTCGCAGATCACAACATATTTCGTATACTCTGTGAACATTTGTAAGAATCGCAGTGCTGTTTTATTTTGTACTTTCTATGGTTTTATAGTACATATAATTTACAAACTTTTGTTGTTTTCTTCGTAAACGATATATTATGTAAATGAGAATACAATATTTTATATATACCATAGTCTGTCCTAATTCTTTCTACAATATTATAAAAAAAAAGATAAATATTCACGAAAAGAGCTCTCCAATTCCGATGCTTTTTTAATTTGATTTGTCAAAGTCGTCACTCTAAGTAGCGCTGTGAAGGTTTTAGTTAAGATAGCTGTATATTAAAAGCTATTATCAGAAAATGTTTGTAAATTATGTTGTATTTTTATGCAGCAGTGTCAGTAAGTAAAAGCTTGCACCTGCACTTTGAGAAAAATTCCAAAGGAAAGAAGAAAAAATTGTGGTGGACTTAAAAATAGATTTGAGTTAGATCAGATTAGAAACCCATCAGAATTTTTGTTCCTTTCCTTTAGAATTCTATAGGCTTCTATTGTTTAGACTGGTTTGGTGGGTTAGAGCCTTAGGTCCATGATGACCCATCTCTCCATCCTGACATACCTGTACCTTATTTCAGGTCAACTGGCCACTTCTTTTCCAGTCAAAAGTTTTTTTTTTATTTAGTTGTTTACATTCACAGTTTGTCCAATTTGGACATTTGGTAGAATTTTTTGGCTGTTTGATTATCATGTGGGTGGCTACCCCCAGTGGGGTACTATCTTCGTGTTTGTTAGGTTATATCCTTTATGAGATCTGTTGGGTGTTTCCTTCCTTAAAATTTTTTTGAAAAATGTCATTGACAGAGGGCTAATTTTCGTTTAAGCAGAAAACCCAAATGGAAGATCAATAAATTTGTAAAAAAATTTCTAGAGAAATAAAAGGAAGTGATTAAAAAGAAAAAATAATTGTTAAACATTCTGGTTACGAATAACCGTTATAAATGACCAACTGCTTTCGATTACCGATAACCTAACCCAGACTTGATAGCTCGATACCAGAAGTCCATACGCGGCCTTGTTATTATTCTATAATTAAGTATTTTATCTTCCAGCGATAATCTCGACTTTCTGACAAGTATCCAGTACGTATTTTTGCATCTTACGATCTACTTGCTCTCCTTTCACTGTTATATGTTGCTTCCAATTGAATTTATTGTCCAAGTGAAGATCTAAATATGCCACTGATGATAGTTCCGGTATTTTTATGCTATTAACAAAGAGTGGTCATTGTCCTTTCCTTTAGGAGAAACTGTTAGGGTTTAACCTAACCTCATTGATTTCAATTTTCCGCTTGGTGATCCAGTTTTCGAGTAAATATAGGTGGCGCTCAAGGTAGAAAGTTCATCACAAACGAGTTTGAGTGAGGTTTGGGTTATCTAAAAAAAAGTCTCGGTTATTTACATTCCATTAAACGTACATGGTGTCCGGAAAGTTATTGTACTTTTGTGCAACCTTTTTTTGATAATTATATTTTTTAACAAACGGCGACACGCAACTAAGATCTTCATCGTATTACTCAGGTTGATCGATGATCTTGACAACATATTAAAAAACTATGTAAATCGGAGATGGCTCTGTTTCTGTGAATATTGACCGAAAAAATGTGTTATAATTTCGTTTGAAAAATTTAATATACATCGGATTATATTTTGGAGAATATTATTGTCGCTACGTTTTTTATTATTTTGTGTTGTATAGTCAGTGCGATAAATTTGTTTAACAACTGTTTTGTTACATTATTACAAATGGCTAGGAACGTGTAGAACGTTAAAACATCTAATATTTGTATTATCTTCGAAGCATAACTTATGTATGTATATCACAATTTGTTTAATTATTTATTCGATTGTAAATCTTTTTAATTATTCAATGTTTTATTTTTAATTACATATTTATTACGAGAAACATTTGTTAAAGGAATATTAGAATTAAATTTGAATTTAATCGAATATGCCAGTTACTTATCGTGTATTATTTATCAGTTTCATATTATTTAAAAGTTTAAAAAGCAAGCTTTTGTTTTATTCTTATCTTCCTTTTCGTTGGCGAATCAAATTTATGTCAGCATTAATTATGCAATTTCTATTTATCGTAAGATCTTTGTGTCCATTTGCGTTTTGAAATTTTAGCCTTTCCTAGTTATAATTATCATAATCTTAATTGTAATTATTGTATTATAAATATTCGTCAGTCCATACGACTTTTCAGTTTCATTATTCTATTCGCAAATCTTTAAATCACAGGCAGTGCTGATTAACACGAATTTATTGCACGCTTTTTGAATGAAGCACTGGTATATACATATCTATAGCAAGGATTGTTGACTTTTTCTTATAATTAATCGTTTAATTTTTATAATAAGCGGAGCACTTTAAAACACTTCAAAAAGTTGAACATTTGTTTCTGGCTCTTACAAAATACACTTACATAAATCCAACAGAAGTATGTTATTTTCTTGCTAAATACAGCATAACTGTAAAAATAGTTCAAACGCTCTATTTAATTCTTAGCTCAAATTTTGTTCTCTATGCATAAGATGTATTACTAATTCGTTAATATCTTTAATGCGATAAACAATTAATTTACTTATCGCTCAGAGGCTCTGGAAATTACTACTAAACAACTATTCTATTATCGTTATTATTATACTTTAATCTTCGCTCCAAGGACCTTGAAAAAGAAGCTTATTTCGTCTTGCTTAAAGAACTAAAATTAAACTACACCAAACAGGGAACTGAACTAAGCTTAAAACTACTACCTATAATACAAGTAATATTCTATACTAGTATACAATCTTAATATAGTTATTATTTATTAGGCACGTTTACATATAATCCACAGATCAGATATATTTACATTAAATAGGAATTTAATATATAACAGTTCTTGTGCATTAAAAATAAAGGGTCTACGGGGTGAAGGGGGAATGTCAAGTTTTAGCATTTCTCAGAAAACGAAGATTTATTTTTTAATATACGTATAATGTTATAACTTCATATATTTGCTCATATACATGTATATGGTATATTCATTTCTCCATGCATTATAGTTTCTGGATAATAATCTATGTTATTCTTACACCATAAATGCAAAACCTAGATCCACAACTGATCTGTAGTGACAACGGATCTTTGGTTCTTATTGCAACTCACAATCAATTCTCTTGCTAATTGTTCAAATATTCTACTATACACTACATATATTATACATATATATACTACATATTCAACTCTCTTACCAATCTTCCTTGTAATACATCATTCATATCCTCCTTTCATTCGTCATTTCCCATCATGTCCCGCATCCAAATCTCTGCCTCCTTGCCCCGCTTCCCTATATTCCGTTGCATAGCTACATGTGACGAAAACTCTCTTCGTCCAGCTCGCACAACCTACGCTTGAGATTCTCTGTCTCAGCATACCGCCTTGTCCCCCCTTCATTCTCGCACTTAAGACTGGGACTACACGAGTGTTAGATCGACCCTACGTGTAGAAACGCACGCATACACGCGTGAGCCTTGTAGAACATTTAGCGTTGTGCATGCATGTAGCTACGCAACGCAGCACCGGCCCAACGCTCGTGTAGCCCTGACCTTTGTCTTTGTCCACTGCCCCTACGATTCCATTTTTCATTCAGTACTTTTCGACCGCCACTTCTTTCTTCCTTAACCGGTATTCACTGCAGTATGCCGACTCTGCTTCAATCTTCTCGAATAACACGCTCTATCTTCCTGCATAATTCATCTTTTATTTTCCAGCTCTTTGTACTCCTGCTCAGGCGATGGCAGCTTGCCCATCGCCCCATCTCCTACCTTGTTGAGGGCTCCAAGCAGTTGCTTGTCCCATTCCGAGGGCTAACCATTCTGAATATTTTTTATTTCTTTGTTGAGCATATCTTGGGGCACCTGCCTTCCTCGATCCTTTCAATTGCCAGAATGTATATGCTGGTTCTTTTTGTGACTAGCATGCCCAGTTTCGTTCAGTTTTGTTGAATTTCGAATATTTTGTAGAGGGAACCGTCCTAAGCAAAATAACCAGGAAAAATTCCACGCTTATACCACTTAATCCCTCTACTACTACTGCCACTGTCACGTAGCAATATGATCTTCTTTGTATATGTGACTTCTCGACCAATACGCGAGTTTTTACCTTTATGGTTGTATCGAAAGTGGCGGTTGACGACCTCTCCTCGTGCGAGGAACCCCTCCGGAAACCCTGGTCCTGAGCAGCGTTACCAGATCGAAGGAATTAAGGGTAGGAATCCCTGTGGTAGTGGGGAAGTAGTATAGTCTGTGAACTAGTGACGTCGTGACTCATGCCGTAGATAAGTGGAAGGGTGGGGGACAATATTGGTACACGCGACGCTGAGAAACGTGAGATGAAATTCATGTCACGTGACACAAGCGACGTAGCTGTAGAATGGCAGTAGGGATAACGTGATATCATGTTATCGTCGAATGAAGGGAATCGTGTGGCATCCCTAGTCTTGAGTAACATGCACTTTGTCCGAGACATAAGACCGTGTAATATATAAGGTATTCCGCCAAAGCACCTCCATCCTGTCGGTGTTTTGTGACGGTCAGTTGGTAGTTCCTCTGACTGTAGCTAGAGACATCGTTGTCAGAAAGGTATGTACGTGTGCGTTAACGAGATTGTAGTAGTAATACAACTTTTAGAGATGGTATTAGTATATATATATATATGCCCTTTCTGCTTCGATGCAATCTAGTCAGAGAACTATTAGAAAATAATCACAAACCACCGGAAAAAATACTTCATATATTACACCGTGCGTGTAACGATCGTCGTTTAAATGTTAGGTTAGGTCAGATTCTGTGATGCGTCTGGGTGCTTCGGCCCCAGCCGCCAATGGAATCTAATTTAACCTAACCTAGCCTAACTATATACCTTACCACTATTAGGATCGCGGCCCTATGCGAATGCATACGGCTATGATTTCATTTTTAATCATTTATATTGGAGTCAACGTAACGTAACAAGTGCTATTTTCTTTTTTGCTGTAACTTTTGAACCACGATCATTGCATGTCTAGACAAAGTATAATATACGTTACTCAGGATCTTCTACAATATATTCGGAAAATATAATATAACGACAAATTGTAATTTAGGCTCCCTTTTCTGCATAATTACGCGATCTCAAAATATAGTCAGGGGTGTCTCTATGTGGGTCCATCGCCATTTTGATGCGTCTGCTTTTTACATTCTTCCAATCTCTTCCCATATTTCCGTCAGCCCTTATTTTTCCACACATCAAAATCACTACATCTTTTTATTTTTCATTTTATTCTACATCTTTCGCAACTTTTACTTGTAACTTCGAGTAATATGTAGCACGTTAAACTATAAGAAATGAAAAGTATTCATTTCTCGCTGTACAAGTGAATTTCTTGAAACTACTGTAAAACTGGGGAAATTTTAATTCGCAATGCGACACAAATAAAGTGCACACATAGCAACAAAAAATGTTAAACCCAAAATTCGTTAGATTTGACATTCCCCCTTTCTCCCATTGACCCTTCAGTTGTAAATTATATTTTGTCAATAAATACGAAGGGTATGTAACAATTATATATAATAATAAACAACCACTGTGAAATTTATTTACACCTCCCCTGGAAATCGTTTAATCTACCGTTGATATTATCTTTTTTGTTGTCGCCTGTTGTACTGTTTCTTGTATCGTATAATACGTCGTCATATACGTTGTAATATTATACGAGGATACCTGTACTTACAACACACAATATAGAGAGTAGGGTAATACAATATTCTCTTACACATGTTACATCTCGTTAACTGTATCATTTTATCACTACATATTGGTGACGTAAAAGTTTAGCGTTCGTAAACTGTTTATTACCAATTATATAAATAATATGATGCGTCACTTTTTAAAAACAACAGCTTACCTATTATTTGATACTGTCTGTGCAATGAATATTATAGAAATAAACGAAAGAAGATTCGTGATGAAATTTTCGGATAGAAAAACATAGAGAATGAAACGGTGTTAAAATGAGACACCCTATATATCGGTTCTTATGTTGGTGATTATATTTTGTAGTTTGAAAAAGAATTTCATTGACGGCCTTAATTATCTGTTCACTGTATAGCTTAAACTTTGAAACAGTATATTATTTCAAACGTGATGCGAATATTTCCGACTAATTAATGCAACTGAATGAAATTTGCTATTCGAAAGTAAAATAAGAGTAGAATGAAAAGCATGATTCTTCTGTTAACTGATTCATAAAAAAAAGTCAAGTGCAATTCGGTAATTTCTTATTCATTCGCTTTCTCCTTGCGTTCATAAAAAGCTCTATAAAACCAATTACGAACACATTCTTCGTAGATGTCTAAAAAGAGAAATTATTTGTTTAAAAGGAAAAAAATATATTTTTAATGACAAATTGGTTCCAAAATCAATATTTCCATTATTTTATAATTACTCATGTATTATCAAATTGTGTCATATATTCTTGTGAATATATTCGAGTTGAAAATGGCAACGTGAGTTCGCGCTCGCCATCCATAGGCAGATGCGCTAGTTCCAACAAATAGTAACTAGAAGATAGTTCTAGTTACAATCGATAGATTTAATCGATAGGTTTAAAATGTTCTTTCGTTTTATCCCTAGTCCATGTAAAAAGTGCAATGAAGGTTTTTCGACTCAGAACGGTGTGATTGATTTATCCAAAGAATAAAATAATAACTATTATGCTCCTACCTCTAAATACAGAAATAACAACAATTCGCTGCTATGTAACTACATTAAATTTTATAATATCGTGTTTGTATTCTCATTTCTCAAGCGATGAGAGTAGCTTGCTACAGAGAAGACAATGCATCATTGCAACTTCTTTCTTCGCGATATCGTGCTATCGTTGTTATTGTGAACCCATTTCTTTAAAAGTTTTCTTAAATCGATCCGATCCATTTGTTTTCGATAAGATCATGCTCTCTTATCAAACAATACCAGGTGCTAAATTGCGAATAGGAATAGCACTCATGATCAGACACCGTAAATGTTATAAGACAAATTTGTAAAGTTGTGGTGTAAAAGTTAATATCTTTAATAAAATAATTGTGGTTATGAATAAGCATTATAAACGGAAAATTTTTGTCTTGATTGTCGGCAATCCTTATCAATAACGGAAATGTAATTGTGGTTACGAGTATATCAATATAAATGACTGGAAATGTTCTTGATTACCAATGATCGTTATCGGCGACCATTATTGAAATATACAAAAATAATTTCTGGTTACATTCAACTACTGTCAATTATTATCAGCATTACTGATATTAATTAGTACATATTCATTGATAACATAAGTAAGTGAATTGTGGAACTTACACATATGTTATTAAGTCGAAAAGTGATATGAAAAAGTATGAAACAAGTCAAAAATATTTTTTATGGTTATATATGGTTACTGATAGAAAAAAATTTTTTTTAACCACCACTTTTTTTTAGAAATTTCTTTGATATTTATTGATAACTGGCTTCCATTTAAATAAACATTAACTTTTATTACGTACTTTAACAATGTCGAGTGTACTATAAGCGACAAAAAAAAATTGCGAAAATACTTTGTTTCTATATCGAAACCAAGGTCACCTTGGGTAACATAAATAGGATCATATGTCTTTTTCATTGTATTGTACCTTCCGATTGTAGTGGACCTTCCGACAAACTCAAAAAGTATGTTACATGATATTTTTGTTAACTCAATCCTATGAAGTTTGATTATTAATTTTTCTCATATCTTTTCAACTTTTCAGGATAAAAAAAAAGAAATAGGAAAAGGAAAAGTACTAAGTTTATTCTAATTCAAGTTACAGTGATACGAGGGCTGAAAGCGCAGTAAATTTTAAGATCTCACGGATATTATATTAAAAAAGAAATGATGTCTTTTGAGAAAATGCAAAAAGAGATTTTAGGAATCATTTTTTGTGGTACAATTAATCTTATTGTAATCGTGACATAGCATTTTAAATATGTTATTTATCTCATATGTGAAATATTGATCAAAGAAATTTTTTAGAAAATTCATACTGAATTCAATGAATCAACGAAGTCAAAATTCTGCATCGAATCAAAGGAAGATTTAGGTGAAAAAATAAAATATAAAGAACGAAGATGCTAGCAGTACACGTGCTCTACAGAGATACAGAAGTTGCTGTGGTAGAACAGATTCTACTTCTTGACTCTTAGAATAATTGATTCCAGCATTTTTTTACTGAAGCTATTTCCAAAAATAGCACGTCTGAACGTCAGCATTCCGATCGTTCGATATTCGGTTTATCGTTGTAAGCTCGTTGAATAACTTGACGCCAAACATCTTTTTTTCATTTTCTTATGAACAATGTATACCCTGTTTCTTTTTTCTGTTTTTTGCACAGATTCATATCTTGAATCTACTGTATTATGTTTTCTACGTGTATAACGATATGTAAAGTAGTTTTGCTGAAACAAAAAAAGGAAAGTTGTACTAAATAGGTTCATTATGCTGAAAACAACAAAAAAGAACTTCAGGCTAGCGAAAATAAAAGATTTAATATTTGCTTAAAACCTAAGAGATTCAATGAAAAATGCTATTTATTATGTAGGAGCTGTGTAAATTGCAAGTATTGATGATATTGTCTAATTTATATTGTCTAATAAAAAATATATGTTGAATTCAAGAATTTTAGTAAATCGAAGAAAAAGAAGTAAATTGTCATTTGGGTAATTAAAAGCGATTATGATTTTTTTAAATGAAAGTGGCAGAGCTAAGGAAATGAGTTGGAAATGGGAGGAAAAGAAAGAATTAGAGGTAGTAAAGAAGTTCACGTACCAGCGAAATAAAATTTCATAGAAACTGTGGTAATCAAAAGCGTATAATTAAATCTACAGTTTTATTAAAAAGTGAAGAAAGAATAGAGTTGTGAGAACTATTGACCATAAAATGTTTTCTACAAATTCTACGCTTTCTTTAATTACATTTTATATGTTACTGAAAATAATGGAGATATTTGGGTAATTAAAGTTATTACGAATAACATAATGCATTTTTCATTCATTTGCATTGTCGGATACGTATAAAATATTTGTATATTCACCAATAACAAAAATAATAAATTTAAACTCAATGTTTAAATACATGTGTGGATAGTCAGCCATGTATCTAAAATTCTAAACTAAATTTCAGGAATCACTTTTTGTGATATAATTAACCTTATTGTTCGTGACATAACATTTTAAGTAGCAGTGTTATTTATGTCTCATATACAAAATATTGATCAAAGAAATTCTAACTCGTGTAACAGGCTTTTATTGATTCACAAATAGGGAGAATTTGATGTACACAAAATATTAATGTTTGATTACACTGTGTATCAAATTAGACAATGAATATCATTGTAAATGTTTATAGAAACACTAACTCATATAACTCTTACTGACTCATAAACAGGAAGTATTTGGTATACACAAAATTTAAATTTCTGTTTATACTGTCTATGACTTAAACAACAAATGTATCATTACAAATGCATTTAGCTTTTCTAGAATATTATATATATATATATTAATTTCTTATTATTGCCTTTTGATTTATTACTCGCATTGCTTGTATAATTATTCTATTTCATTATTTAGTTATTGCTTCTTTATTATATAATATGCTGGTTGTACTATTATACCACATTAGATTATACTACTTTTTCTAATCATTTACTCTTAAATGATATTTCTTTTATAAACTATTGCAGAGACGATTATTTCTCATTTCAGTTTTATGTAGCAACCGGGTGAGCCAAATGACCAAGACCTATAATGACATAGAAGCAGTTACAAGGCTTCTGGAGGAGGTAAATATGACTGCTAATATAAAATATATATAGAGGTGTGCAGGATCCAGGGATTACAAACTCGTATTTGTAATGGGATCTCGAGACTCAATTCGGCATATAAATATACAAGGTGATTCAGAAATGCACGTTCATGCTTCAGGAAATGGATTTACGTATTAAAATAAGTAAAAAACGTTATGTGAACGTGTGTCCTACGTACTTTAATTTCCAAGATATGGAATGACTAAACAAAATGTTCAAAGACTCTTGTAACTAACAGTTGTAACTAACAGTAACAAAACAGTTGTAACTAAAATGACTAAACGTTGCAGCATAAGAATTAGTATAAAATAAATGAACAGAATGTTTTTGATTATCGATAACCATTGTGTGTGAGAGAATTTTTTTTTTTAATTACTGATGATCAATATCGGTAAGAGAAACTCTTTTTGTTTGCCCATTGTCATTATATATGAAAGAATTTGTTGCTTGTTGTCGCTAATCATTTTTCGTGACAGAATTTTTTTCTGTCATCGATAATGGTCATTGGTTATCGATAAACGAAAGAAAAAAATAGTCTCACCTATAATGATTTTAATTTGATTGATTGATCACCTATAATTATTATCAGTAACCACAAATATTTTGATCATTTATAACCGTTATTCATAACCAGTCATTGTCTTTTTTTCATAAAAATTGAAAAAATGATTGTATTCGTAAAGATGACGTTATCCTATAAATGCGTCTCATTATGAGTTACGCTCTGCATACAATGATGGTTAGTAGTAGTTTGGTAGTTTTCCATTGTTAGAAACTAAAAATGAGGGAAAAATACATTTAAACCTGTTTTATAAGCATTATTCTTCTTTTTCATAAATTCGATTTAATTATGTAGAAAAATAGCCTTTCCCTACTTCTGGGAAACATAGGATTATAAATCCAATGGGTTTGTCTTCTGCAGCTGTGGCTCAGATGGCTAAAAATTTATAGAAAATATATTCTACAAATCAATATGTTTTCAAGACCTACATGCTTTATGATTTCATCACTTGTGAACCGTTAACTGATTGCACGGACGTCACGCACGTCGACCCAAGTCAATCGCTAACTGAGGATGACCAGTAGACAGAGTTCATTTTCACGAACTTTCCTGTAACCAATTATCGTTCTTTTCCGCCACCTCTCTAAGTTCGAGTAACTTGCAAATTCTCCAATCCACGTGTTACTCCCAACAGCATTGCCTATTCTTCGAATTTTCGCGAATCTTGAAAAGAAGAACATTCCTGAGATTCGTCACTCTATAAAATCTACAGTATAGTTTGGTCCGCCATCTTTTATCCTAACTCTTATACTTAGCATCTATCACTCTAGCAAGTATCAAATCTATTCATTGGGAATCTAACAAATATCAAGTTTGTCATCCAATAAGTCTGTTGTTTATTATAAAAGCAAAACAGATAACATGTTCGTCGAAGTTGACTTTGTTAGTTGTCTTGTGAGTAAATTCAAAGTTCATATCGTAACCAACTTGCAAGCTGTTCAGTCAGAGTGCAACATGTGCTAAGCAATATCAATTAATATTAATGAAATCAAATTTCAGATAGTCAGTATTCTATTCTCGCTGGCTCGTTACAGTTTTCTAGATGCTGAAAGGTAAAAGTGCAATAACGTATGTTAAGACGTGTGAAATCCATATCTCGAAAACTAAAAGTACTTACATAGGACATGTTCATACGACGTTTTTTTTTAAGTTATTTTAATGTGTAGATTCATCCCCTGAAGTATGGACATACATTTATGAATCACCTTGTACAGTTGCTGCAAAAGGTACTGACACATACCATTCGTTTTTTTTTTTTAATCAGAAACTGAAGAAAATCAAAGTTTTATCATTTTGTTTGTGTCATCTTGGTCTTCACTCAATTTGAAATACCTACTCAGTATTTCCTATTAGCGTGTATAACTTTACCTAAAACGTAAACACGTGGAAATTTTTCAACATAACTGAAAAAATGAAAAAATGCTAGATAGGATATTAGAAGAATAGAGATATAATTTGTTTCAGCCAAGTCTAAACATGATTCCGCACACTTCTAACGATGTATAATTTATACTTAGTCGCAAAAATTTCTCTGTAGATAGTAGAACAAGACAAAATTAGAATAAAGCTTATTAAGTTACAATTTAAGGTATATAATATATACGAGATGTGATGAAAAAATACCCGAAATGGTTATGTTAAAGGCAAACTTTGTTAGATATTTATGCCAAATTCTCCCATTAAAGATTTTCTAATCTTTCGGAATGCTGTTCTTATATTTCATTGTATTCGCCTTTATCGTCTCAATGTCGTCGAATCTTCGTCCTTTTGGTAACACTTTCAATTGTGGAAAGAGCCAGAAACTGCAGGAAGTCATGTCAGATGAATAAGGTAACTGTTTAACTATAGAACTGCGCTACGTTGCTAAAAGAATATTCCTCACGGAGTAAGCAATGTGCGATGTTCAAATGTATTGAACGAATATAATAACGCGTCTGAGGAGTATTTCCAAAGATTCGTTTAGAAAATCAATGACAGAAACGTTGGCATAAGTGTATAACCTCAAAAAGGGAATATTTTAAAGGGATTAATTGTTTTTACCGATATCTAATAAAGACTGCTTTTAACGCAATCAATCCGGGTATGTTAATCACGCCTTGTAAATTGTTGAATTATTATTTGTCGTGTTCGTTAAATGTTAAGTAAATAATTAATTTGTAGAAAGAAAAGGACTTGGAACTAACCGCACGTATCGGTAAAGAACTTCTATCGCACAATCAAAAACTCGAAGCCACAGTTACCAGTTTAGAGACCGATTTAAAGGAAGCCAATGAAAATATTACCCAACTCACTCACGAACTCGCAAAAAAGACAGAATTAATCCAAATATTAACAAATGATGTCGAAGAATCAGGTTCCGAAGCCGGTTCGCCCACCGGACTTCGCAGTATCAACCTGGACATGATGCAGAAAAAGATCAGCTGCCTCGAGGATGAAAATAAGCAATTAAGAACTGAATTCGCGAAATTGATGCACGATGCCGACAATTCGGAGGAACAAGAGGCAAAACTTGTCAAAGATATTGCCGCTCAACTCGGTTAGTCGATAAATTTTTGTTAAAATTTTGACATTTGATAAAAACTTGTGAATTCCATAAGAATGTTTAAAGTTCGTATTTATTGAATTTTAAAATTCTATTAGTAATTAGATTATTTTGTATGTAGCAACTGCAAATATGGAGGTAAATGGAATATCGGATGAGCTTGATAAACAGAAGGAAGAAAATCGATTGCAACATGAACAAATTACCAATTTGACAGCAAAACTAGCTAAAACAGAACTGAGATTGGCGCAGTTGATGGCTGAGCATGATGAAATGAGCACTACTTTGCACATCACCAAGGATAATCAAAACACTCTAGCGAACGAGTTGGCTGAATTCAAAGAACGATATGCTGAGGTATATTCTCAGACAGTTTTATATTACCATACTACTGTTCACTGACTATCTCTTTTCTTATACTAGGAGAATAAGTTTAAAGAATATTTTTAAATTAAATAGAATTAGTCTAGATGATACTCTTAAATGATATTAAAGTATTTTAAGCAGTAATACATTTTTGTTAAATGTTTTATGCTATAAGGTGATAAATTTATTGACGGAAACTCAAGAACAATTACGAAAACAAAGACACAGAGGTATGCCAACTGTTAGGGGAGGCTCTTTGTTTCCTTCGTTGGGTGCTGTTCCACAAGCAGACTCTATCGCTTCAGAATTGGAATCATCGCTTTATTCTGAATTCAGTTTGGATTCTGGCATCATTGCAGATAGGATGTATGTGTTTTGTTTCATTTCACATTCACATTTTTCATTTTGCTATCATTCATTCAAGAAAAGTATTAATTTATATTTTTGATATTGGACACAGACCAACATATAAGAAAGTTTTTGAAACAGTGAGGAGCGCATCAAGAAATACATCTTATCCAGCTGATGCAAATCAATTCCCACGAATAGGTTCAATGACAGTATCAACTCTATCAAGCAGTTCTACTGGACCACGAATGAGTTGTGGTCAGCCTCGACCTGTGGCATCAGTTCCTGGTGTGGATTCCATTGCACATAGCGATTCAGAAGAGTTTGAAGATTATCCGTAAGTTTATATTTATTAGCCTTTTTAACAATATGTAAAATAAGAAGTTTTCAATTTTGCTAATAATCATTTCCTTTATTACTAATTTATAAAACAAATTAGTAAATATGTTCTAAAAATCTTAGAGGTCCACAAAAAGTAGGAGTGCCAGGTGCTCCTGGTGCAGCAGATTTGGAAGTAGCACTCCGTAGATTAACACCTGCAGAAGTTCTTACAAGACGTGCTTGTCTCAGCACTGGAACAGGATATAGTTATGACTATGAGGCTGGAATGCATTCACCTTCCACTTCCGCACCTCATGGTTGTAGAACTCCAGACAGTATTATGTCTACGGGAAGTAGTGGAAATTTAAGTGGCTATGGTGGAAATACTTGGAGAGTTCCTGAGAAGTTACAAATAGTGAAACCTATTGAAGGTTCTCAAACTTTACATCATTGGACTCGATTAGCTACACCTACACTAGGTAATGTTGTATGATCCTCTGTTAAAATTATTTTAAAAAATATATTTTATTAATATATTTTGATAACAGTATATGTATAATATATTGTAATAGTTATAGATAATATACATAAAATAGCTTTATCTCTTGCAAGAATACAATGAGAAATATTATATTTACCAGTATTTTATCTACTACGTTATTGTATATAATTAAATTGCACTTCTTGAGAAATGAAACTATCACAGAATGTGAATATAAAAATATTTAATTAAATCACTGTTTTATTTCTTAGGTTGTCTTTTAGAAGAACGGCCAGGAGTAAAAACAAGAGGAGGTCGAGGCCTGGAGGATTTAGGCCTAGTTACTTTCACTTTAAGCGATCTTGAAGAAGATGAAGAATATAGTAACCCTGGAAAAATTTTTCAAGATACAGGTTCCATATATACATTCACCAATAGTACTGTTCTTCATCCTGATGATCACAGAAATGTCACTCCAAGTATTGTGGATAGTACTGGCGAAACAGCACCTAGTAGTGGTTTAAATTCTGGTATGAGTACTCCAAGCACGTTAAGCAGAAAAAATTCAACTTCAACTTCAACATTTTCAACAACCCTTGGTCTTGCAAAAATGTTAAACGAAAGAGGTATTTTACAAAAAATACCTCTTAAATAATACAAGATATATTTTCTATTAGAATCTAGTTTAGTTATTAGGAAAACTCGCTAGTAAAAAAATTTAGTAACTTAATTTAATCAACATATTCAAATAGGTATAAAAGCTGCATCACCTTCTTCATTAACGCCGAGTGGAGAGAGGAATTATACGCCCACTGCAACACCTTGCAATAGTCCTGATGCTAGTCCTCCAGATAGTCGATCTAGTACACCAACTCCAGAAGGTGGACTTTCTTTAGGGTTATTATCCAGTGGAGCTGAATTGTTAAAGAGAACATTCGGTGGAGAAACTCAGGTATGTATAAACATTTATAAGCAAAGACATTTGGAGTTTTAATGTGACAAAATTACAGTTATATTCAATATGATTTGATAATGAAGTTCGGATATGTTGTATTGATAGCTCGCATTACGCACAACATATATTTCTATAAAATACATAAAAATAATAATTTTATAAAATACATCTAATTGACTTTTTCTAATTTTGATAAGCATTGTAAAACATTCAACATTCAATATGTATCTTTTAAATGATACGTATGTTTAAAGAGTAAAAATTTCCCTTAAACATGAGCGATCTATTAATTAAAATTTGATAAAATAATGAAGCAAGAAGAAAATACTGGTTAATTTTCATACGTAATAACGTTTCTTGAATAAAAATCTTACCAAATCGTGCATAATACCACTATAATATAATAAATCTCATCTTTATACATGTTCCATGTAAAAGATTACGACATTAATAAGTAATTCCGATTAGTTGAAGAACTCTGATCTTAATCATGACATCATTTCACATATTTATGTGAATATTGAAAAGTGTGGAATGCCAATAGAATTTTCTCGATATTGAACTAAATAAATTTTCCTTCACATATTGACGAACAATTGTCATAAAAATGAGGAATTATTAGTTCAATTATATTATTAGAAATAATATTACTGTTTTGTTGTTGAGAATAGAAAGCATATTCTGTTTATTAATATATAAATGATAATTCTCTTATTTATAATTCAAATTCAGATCTTTAATTGATCGTTAACAATCACTTGCTAATTAAAAATTAGGTATTTAAATACAAAAGTGTAACAAATTATTATAGTGGATTGTTTCCTGAAAATAAAAGGAATTTACATTAGAAAGGACATTATTAATTTATTTTAAATTTGATGAATGATTAAATATTGAAAAAAGAAATTAGAAACGTTTAAGAGAATTGTTTCTATAACATATAAGATGAATTAATTTAATATTCAAAAATTACTTATTCCTTAATCAAATAGTTTTAGAAGTATTTAACCTTAAAAAAATAAGGTATTAGAATGGGAAATTGTTACTATTTCTTTATATTAAACACATTTTATTCTCTTTATTATCTTTATTATATGTCTTTATTATATATTTTATCTTTATCTTTATTATATATTATTTTATGAATTTGATTTATGCTAATATTTCTTGTATTTTCCAGCAGGCAAAGAGAAAACGACCCGAATTATCCAGATCAGATAAAAAAGCTCTTACCAGTATCCGTTTGGTTGAGAAACTTGAAAGAATAGGCATTGACACAATAATGGCTTCAACATATGGTTCATCTTTCTCCCCATTAGTGTTACAAGGTTCTTTATATGCCAGGCATGGTAGTGTAAGCCCCATGGCTCAGTTAACTTTCCTGAGAAACTCCATGAGTGGGAATCAAGAGAAACTTTCACCTTCTTCCACTGCTAGTGATTCCTTGACGACAAAACGAAATATAATTGATAAAAAACAAGACGAGTCTATACCAAACAGAGAATCTAGACAAAGAAGAACTAGTACTAGGGCTATGAGATCTGATCTCGGACAGGTGGTTACATCTGCTGCAGCCCCTGTTACGTCTGCAAAAGAAACTCCTCCTACGCAATCCGCTTTGGGAAGTATTAGCTCGCTGCTGTTTGGACGAAAGGGTGGATTACTTTGAAACCACTGTTTATTGAGTATTGACTAAATTATAAAGGAAAAGCCAGATAAGTTTTTAACAGAACGTAATATACGATTGTCGGAGCGGTGATAAAATGAACAATTTACTTCATTTCATCTGTATCACAGTTGTTTTATCAAAAAATGTCGATAAAAATCTCTATTTTATTCACAGACAGTTCACGATGTAGCTAAAGAGAATACAAAATTTAATTTTTTAATGTACCAAAAAAAAAGAAAGAAAAAAGAAAAAGGAACGAAGTTAAATATCATACACAAGCTTACGTACCATTAATTATGTGTCCTAATATTAAATCTTTGCGCTCGACGACTTTTTCAGTCGGGCGAAGTAGCAATTCGAGATGATTTAGCGCATACGTTACACGTGCTAGTGTACTGCTAGTGTAAAATGATTTTATACACTAATTGACGTACGAAAACATTATATTCTAATAATATATATATATATATTTACATCTTTGAAAATATGATTTTGTAATAATTAATTTCTGTATTTCTTTGTATCGTACTTTATGTATGTATCGTACTCGTGCATTCTTGAGTACAATTGATCTCATTTCTCAATAGCTCAAAATCAAGTTCATCTTCATTTGAACTAATTTCACTTCTGAAAATCATTTTTTAGTACTTCTAAATTATAACACTTTTGCCATGATCGTCAAATCCGAATTAACATCGGAGACGTTGATAGAATTATAGTTTTGGAGGGATTTAGGCTTAAATATTTTATCTCCATTTTAAAGTGTAATACTTTATACTTCCTAACAAAGAATATAAAGAGCTAAGTCGTATTTACGACTGTCGCCTCTCACTCGTCACTCGAGTTGCCGCACGAAAATCCGTGGCGACCGAAAGTCGCCTCTCGAGCACAAAGGATTAAAATTGGAAGTAAATTGAATATGTTTTTATTTTATAGTACTATTTTATACAGAACAGAATAATACGTACGTTTACATTATAAAGATACATATTTAGTGTCAAGCTTGAGAATCTGATGTTACTTAATATTATTCTTCTTTTGTACGCACTATAATGTTATTGTTCGACACTAATTGACAATATCCTTATTTTCAATTTCTGTGAAATATTGTGAAGTATCGCATCGCTGGCCAGTACTATTTAAATTAACTTAACATTCCTACATTAGCTATTTTTTTCGCTCTTCTTTTTAAGTTTCACTTTTGATACCATATCTTTCTTCTGTGTGAATATTGAGAAATATTTGAAATATTATTTGTTTAGACTATAAATTTATAACTCAATATTTTTAAATATTTGCATGGAAAGGTATTACATGAAAAACGATGTAACGTATTCCTAAAATTACAGTATTATATTTGACTATAGAAATATTTAATTTAAAGCTTTTAAATGATCATTTTATCAACGCTCCGACATATTGTAATTACGAAAATAATTGAGAACCTCCATATTTTAATTTTACACAGCAGCTATTTTACGTTTATTAGATTAATTTTTAAATGATTTGTTGTACATAACTAATTCATATGTGAAAAAGAAAAATCTTACTTAATCGAAGAACAAACCAAAAACTTGTAAATGATTATTTTTGGTATCTATTGTTATGTGAATATCAATGTAGAGGCGCGTGCGAAAAAAAAGTAATTTGAAATTATTAATTTACACATATATGAAAATCAAATGGGTATTAGGGAGGTGTATTATGTGAATTAATTTACATTGTATAGAGAATAATAGCATATTGTAGTTAATACTTAAAATGACTTAGAACGTTGCAATCATGTAATACGAAATGTTACATTACTCAATGCGATTTTTATCAGTAATGACATTTCTTGTTACCATTGAAATAGTCGAAACATATTTTTTATGTGAAATTTTTTTTAATATTGTGCATTATTCTTTTTAGTTAGAGTAATATTTTTCATTTTAAAGATTATTTGAATCAAAATTGATTCATTTCAGCCGCGTCACTTTGATATATTTATTTATCTTTTATGCCAAAGTGTCCAAAAAAGAGAAAAAACGAGACAGTTACCAAAAAAATGCAAGGTCAATAATGCACGTAAAAGAATATAAATGACTTCATATATAATAACATGATAAAACAAAATTAATTTATAACATAATGATTCAGATTGCGACAAGTAAATATGATCACACTAATTACTATTTAAAAAAAAGAGTAAAAGTCGCAGTGAATTTTCTAAGCGGAGCACAATTTTTAAGAGCAGAATTTTTCAGGTGCTTTAAATAGTATCAATTTCGTTTAATTAGCTTAAGAAATTTTATCGTTAATTGATCAATTATATCTAAGATTAATTAGTTAATTGTGTCACTACTGTCGGTCTTTAACAAAAAGACCTTACAATTAGTACCGATGATTAATTAATTAGTCATTCCGTATTTGTCGATTAATTGATGGGTTGTCATTATGAAATAACCACGAAAAATTTTTATATCCCTTCATTAATTCTTTATTCGATAATAATTACTTGTACATAATTAATAATGAATTAACTATTGCCTAATTCACAGGTTGTGTTCATTATATTGATTGAAAGCAGTACAAAGAAAGAATGACTATCTTGAATTTATATTTCTTTCCCTTTGTAAAAATGCGGAGATGAATTGTCCAATAATTAATCGATCAATAATTGATCAATTATTTTTGTAAATAATAATCTGAATTGTTCTTTCGTTTTGTCTCTCTTTTTTTAATCTATTATGGTTAAAAAAATTGATTGCAATGTATTGAGTGAGTTTGACAATGAGATGCAATTTCACCCAATGAATTACCTCTACCTTGTATCATAGAAAGGATTATTTAGCAGGCGCAGTCTTGTACATAGAGGAATACAGATTAATAAATTAAATTGAAAAAAGTCTTACACTGTTTTGATATTAGCTCGTCCGAAAAGTTTCTTTCGTTTTATAAGAAAATAATAGATGCACAACATTTTCCGTTTTATATTATTTTATCGAATTACGTACGATCCATTTTATTCTATCAAAATAAAAATCATAACGTTCAACAGATTAGATTTCATGTTTGTGTAAAGATGCATTGTTGTAAAAGACGGGTCTGTAAAAGAAAGACACTTTTCGGTCAACCTAATATATACAATTTTGTCCCGATCTTAATTACTGAATTAGATTCCACGAGTAAGAATTATGATGCTCATATTTGGTCCAAAATTTTTATTGCGAATTAGATTCATATGTCCTTTATATGTCCTCTAATGTGACATGCGAGCACGAGCAATTATGGTAGCGAGCACGCCACACGGCTGAATACTCGAGCGAGAAGCACCGAGCTTCATTTTTAACGTGAATCCGATCTTTATCGGATCTATACAGGTTCTGACCACTCTAGATTACCTGAAAGGTGTAAAAGAGGCATAGTGAAGAAGAGAAAAGGATATTGAATTCCACAAACAATAATACACTTTTATTTATGATACCAAAGGAAAGAAAAGAGAAATATAATAATTGATAAGGACGACTCACTCTAGACGCTCGTTCGTTCATCGTTACCGTGCTATGCACTCACATTCACACACTCCTCTCGGTCTCGTAATATCGCTAGCCGCAAAAGTTACGTTAAAAGATCGCTGTCTCAACCCGCGTCCTAAGTTAACGCACAATTGTACTTACACCCTACTCGAGCTTTATAACCACTGGACGAAGCACCACACTATCTCACGAATTCCGGCCTATTATCTTTCTACTTTTTACAGATATGTGCCATACACGCGCGACTTATTACAAACATCCGCGACTCGTAGCAAGAAATTTGTGAATTCGCGTTACCGACGGTCACGACTTAATTAATTTACCGACACTTTTCTCCTTAATTGCTCTCCTATCTACCTATCTGCTGGACGCACGGGAAAATCCCCTATTTGAAACCTATCAGACTCACCTCGCAACACGATACTGTAATTGTCGAATTTACACATTCCTGGACGGGCAAGTCGAGGACGAAACAGGTGACGGTGCGCTCACTGCAACCCGCCTAACCTTCATGCCACTCAGGACGCACGTGCAAAAATGCGCGTACTTCAATCTATGAGCAGAAATTGTCACGCTGTACTGTTGCTAAAGGTGTGGTCGTATGTACGATTACTCCGTGCGAGATCCAAAATTGATCACCAACATTTAACCCTTTGACCTATAACCACGAGCGAGACTCGTGGTAAGGGATTTGTGCCGTAAGCAAAAACCACGAGTAAGACTCGTGGTAAAGAATTTGTGCCATAAACGGAACCCACGAGTCTGACACGTGGTAAAGAATTTGTGCCAAAACGGAACCCACGAGTCTGACACATGGTAAAGAATTTGTGGCATAAGCGAAAACCACGAGTCTAAAAACACTATTAAAGCACTATTAAACTTAAAACACTATTAAAAACACTATTTGTCCTCAAACGTTGTTTATTATTTCACGATTACTTTTGTAGCCCTTAAATATACATGTTATAAGAAGTATACATCTTACGCCAGTTCGGGTACACGGCTAAACAGATGAATGGCGCGTGGTCGGCAAATAACGTGTAGACCAAGGGGTTAAGGACGACACGTAACACGTAATACATTCGAATTTTATATGAAATGGTTTTTTCGTACATAATAAGTAATTTTGCAAGTAAAGTTTACAGTAAAATTTCGTTTATATGAATCTGTTGGAGGACAAGTTGGTTCATATAACCAAGTCGTTTTCATAATAGCAGTCTACGTATTTGTCCCCAGCATCTATGATTTGTCATTCAGTTAATAGGATTTCTTGTGAGATTTTGAAACAAGAGTGAGAGAAGAAAGGATGTGCAGGAAGGAAGACGAAAAAGAGTGTTTCGTCTAGGACCTGCTAGTGAACTCATCAATAAAGATATCCAGCAAATCCCCGCGATATGAAAGGAATCAACATAGCCTAGCAGCCTACTTAGTAAACATAGGAATTATCAATCAAAATTCAATCAAAATAGCACATGTGAATGAGAAAAAGATATCCAGGATGTAAACCACATCTTATAGAGATACTCACTTTATGCAATCAACCGAAATTAAATGATTAGGAAATAAAAAGAATCAAGATTCATTTCTCCACAAAAGATGGGACCTCTCCTGCAATTTCTAAACACAAACATCATTAAAAATTAAGATATTGATCGTATAAATACAACTATGGATTTGAGGTACATATAGCAAAATATCAGTAACTAAAGAATGACAGTGTTTAGATAATCACACACAAACAAAAGCCACAACAAAGATACATGCAGTTACACACAAACAAAATCACACATTGTTCTCACAATAAAAAAAACAATATTAAAATGACGAAATATAAACAAAATTATACGGTTAAAACAACGTCAAGACAGGTTAAGCTAAAATTAACATAGAATAAACTACCAGTAACAAAACAAATGTGCAATTTAAAAATCTCTAAGTTAGGTTATATTTGTATCTACTTGTACGTAGTAAGCAATGCAGACTGAATAAATTGTGATACTAGCATGAGTATAAATTGTTAATTATTCTTGCTACATATTACATTAACACATGTTAGTAAAAACGGGGAAACTGTAGAGATGCTAACTATCCTCCCATCTCGATGATTTTTGGATATGTTGTAAAGCATTTTGCAGGACATTTTGAATAATATTTTCTTATACAATTAAGAGGTAGACTCGTTTAGTTTCCGAAATATTCGTCAAAAATTGTTCTTATTACTACAGTGAATTTTTCCCATAGTTGCGCGTTCGCGATCGTGTATGCGCCAGTATTGATCACGATCGTATATACAGGCATGGCAACTTTAACGAAAGAGATATAGCTCTTAGTGATCGGACGATGTTGGTTGTCTGCAATAAGGCGCATCGATCTATTTCGATCTACCATGTTTTACAATTATAATTGTAAAACATACATTATAATCATAAGTATTTGATAAAAATATATTTCAATTCAATATGCCGTGTTTATGCATTATGTCGAGGTACAGAACCTTGTCTGTGGTTTATAATTCCTTTTATCCATTAGTGTTTTTGTATCTCTTATAAATTATTGGAATATATATTGTATATTATGATGAGATATTGAGTTTTAAAAGATTTTTTTAATAATACATATCGAATTCTTGATACTAGTTACAGATATACTAATAGAGAGGTTAGTTTATATTAGTCTATACGTCTATATAGTTGGAAACGAAAGCAAACTCTTTGTGTTTAATGGCATGGTACAGTAGAAAATGATATTTTTTAAGTCAGTGATCGTTCTTTATGAATTCAGACAATGCGACAGTTACTGAGAGGCTGCCTCACAAATTGTAGTTGAACATTTGGTTCGAAATGTAAACTTACTGCGGATATCACTACAGTCGTCAACGCTAAAATGAATCCTTTATTCTCTGAACATGTTTCGATACTATCAACGAGCAACTCCAGCACATGTGCACAGTGAAACTTTCAGGAAAGAAAAGCTTCTCTTCAAAAGGGAAAGATTACATATGTTTATAAACTATTTATTTTTATTGCTTTCGCGAATGTACTTCATACTAACGTAAATGGAGCATGAATTTGTCATTTAAAATTCTTTTTTACATTTACTTAACACTAGGTTTACGGACGTTTCGGGTAAACGAACGGGTGAACAAAAACACACATTTTATTTTTAAATCGATTTATCCAAATTGAGTCTGAATTGAATAATATTAGGCTTTACATTTAAATAAATTATTAGTAAGTAAAAAGTCTTTTTCTCTAAATTATCATGGAAATGATGACAATAATATTAACGATATAGGGTAATCATATTTATTGAGTACATTTTTTACAAATATACTGAATTTTGTTTGTGCATTTTCTCCATATGATCTTTTTGCAATATATATAACAATTATTGCTTCTTGTTTTTGCAGTTGCCCACTTGGAAGCTTTTTCGCACTTCTGACCTTGAAATGAAAAAATTAGAATTGAAATGAAATGAAGCGTTTGATCTTTGACAAATGTTCCCCTTGTTCTCATGATATCTTTACGTAATATCCACACGCTTATCGTCGCCAAATCTAAAATATTGAAAAATATTTGAAGAGGCCATTTGAAACTCCCTGCTTTTACATTATACTTGCGTGCCATCTGGTCGACCACGTCCACACCAAACTTTGTTTTATTATAAAAAGTGATGGTTTGTGGAACACGTTCATAATTGTCTTCTACTTATACATCTGTATGTTTGGTGCTTACAATGAGAACTTTTACGTTAGGTTTACTTTTATACACAGTAAGCGTACAGTTTTCTGATTTATATAAATGTGAGGAAAACAAAGTCATTTTGTGCGTTTTTTCTTTGAGCATCGAGTTTCTAAATCAATCGAACGATCTAAAATATATTTTGTTTGGTTTCCAACTGATAACCAAAACTTAATGCCAAATTTATGAAGTTTATTCAGCATATATTGCGTAAACATGTATCGGGCTTCCGTTGAAAATAATTAATTCATTGAGGTATTTTGTAGATTATAACAAGGCTGGTTACTACTTATAAATATGTCTTATATTTCGAATACCAGCGCGAATTTATGTGAATAAATTTATGTGATCTGCCGGAAACTTCTAACGATCTCGCTTCATTTGTGTCCCAGCCATATATAATTTTTAGAAAATTACATAACTCAGCATTTGTGATTATCCAGTTCTTTTTAAAAACTCGATAGGTCTCGGTTTTAGTGCAATATTCCATTATGTGTCTCTCAATTATCAATTCAAAAGGTCTAGTTAGACATCCTACCCCTAGATCAGCAATTTCAATTTCACCCATTACATTTTGGGATGAGCTTGGAATGCTCGTCCTTTCATCCTCGGAGTCAGAACTAGGAAGAATACCATCATTTCCTTGTTATGACGTAATTTTAAGAAGTTTTCGTCTTCATTATTCGAAGATCCTTCTTCACTCACAAAGCTTTTCGCCTGTAACGTATAATATCAAAACATTACGAGCTCAAAATATGCGGTTCGTTAAAAATAATTAAAAATATTATGAGGTTCAGTGTCTAACAAAAAAAATTGTTTTATTTTAAGAACGAAATGATAGCACATATACAATAAGAAAATAATAATTAACATAAATTGTAACTAACAATAATTACTTATCAAACATACATACTTATTTAATAATGGGTACATCCCCCTTTATTTTCTATTACTTCTATTGTACGATTTAATATCGATTTATATAGTTTCTGAATATAATTTTGACTTAACGTATCCCCCATTCGCGTACAATTGCATTTTTTAATTTCTAGCGGGACTCAACAACAAACTTTGCAACGGTTTCTGTACCGTGACTTGCTACACAAAGACCCTATCCTATGGAAGGGCGACAGCAGCGCTGTGGTTAGCGTAATCGGTTACGAACATTCCAGACCCAGGTTCGAATTCCGGTACTCATAGTCCTGTTTTTCACGATTTGTAGAAGAGAAGAAAGGGGCGGTCCTAATGGTTGGAAGAACATTCCCCCAACCCAGATAAAGATAAAAATCTTATACGCCAGCGGTACCTATCATAACCTTATATACCTCAAATTTTTGTACGTGTCATACTGCTTTCCATTCGCGTATACGCCGTGAATAATTTTTGCCCAGCAATTTTCAATAATAGGGTTCAATAATAGGGTTCAATAATAGGGTTCAATAAAAGGGTTCCGGGAGCGTGCAGGCCATGGCAAAATAGATATATTATTTTCATTAAAATATGATTGGACCAATTTTGATGTGTGTACAGATGCATTACCTTGTTAAAAGATGTAATCAGATCCAGAAATGCGTTCTACACGATTATTTATTTGTTCTTTGATTAAATTTATGTATCGAACGCTATTCATTCTCTCATTGATGAACTTGATACTTGTCAACACTGGCCCAAACCACGCTGCCTCCTCCCATTTGTCGTCGAATTACTAACGTTGTCTCTTTTCTTTTTGCTAGTGATAACTGTTGCTGTTTTAGTTCAAAAATTTGCTTTTTTTACTATACGTTGCTTTTTTTTATTATACGTTACAAACGAAAAACATTAAACGTACCATTGAGAAATTGAAGATAGCACACCTGGACTATCTTTTTGATCAGGAGCGTATCTCTTTACTTTCAGTGTATTCCAGAACTGTCTACAATAACTGAAACTTTTACAAACAAAGCAAACATATAAGGATTGTTTATGAAATTTGACGGGTTTCGTAGAGATAGATATACTACATACAAATTTCAAAAATTAAAAAGCTTACGAAAAAATAATTATGTGTATGAATTCTTTGGATGAAATGATTAATTTATGATGCAAAATGGTTAAAATTAATGCTATGGTTTTTGGGGTATTTCATATCGAAGTTTGAAATTCGTCTATTTGGCGGGCTCTGTGAACCTAGTGCTAATTTCAAGGTTATATTGTAGTGTTCTTCTTTTACCCGTTTTTATTGGTTAGCATGAAATTAAATGGCGACATGTAATCAAGACTGCTAAAGTAGCAAGTGTTAATATGTGATGCGTAGTGTACGTCATACGATGATACGAAGTGACTTGAACGGGGCAACTTATGAAAAGCAACCAGTCACATTACTGCCTTTCACAGTTGTGTACCTAACTTTGGATTTGGAAGCACTGCATGAAACCTGCGTGGCATTGATGCGATTAAGGGTAAACAAATGTGAAACTCAGTCGATATTTCAGACTATATTTTATAATTTGTCGTAGTGATTGCATTTTCTTTATAAAATAACGTCTTGATAATTCACGTTTAACATAGTCTCACGTTCAATTGGGTTTTGAAATGAGTTTAAATTAACCTGGTTATTTGATTACATTAGCATCGAGACCACATGGCAGTGCTCGTGTTTTTTTAACTTTTGTGAGGAAACTTTTGTTTTGTTTATCGATGTATATTGTGTATTGTGTACGTATATTGTAATTGTTTATCGAAGTATGAAACGTTAACTCCATATGTTATTTTTAATTCTAATTTGTGTAGCTTGGGATAGTAATATGCAGTAATTCTCAAACGATCGTCCTATTACTTAAGGGGGTGTCCTGAATTAGGATGTTCTAAAACAGCGTCTTTTTGTGATTTTTTTTTTTTTTTAGAAGGGAAAGGAAGAAATGAAGTTATTGAATTTTGAGGTATGGTTTTGTATATATTTAACGAATGCAAAAAAATTTTTTAAAGTAAAAAAAAGAATTACACCTCGTAATTCTCGACTAAAACAAAAAACCAAAAGAGGCATAAATTATTATATATTTTTCTTCTCTATGAACTAAAAAAAAAAGGCAGAAAATAGTGTGAAATTAAAAATTTTGGCGGGTTTAAAGAAAAAATGTGTTTTATAAAAAGAAAAAAATAGACTTTAAGGTGCTACAACAATTATTTAAATAAACTTTTTGACGAACTTTTTTAGTTCATCGAGAAGAAAAATATATAATAATTTAATCCTTTTTTTGGTTTTTTGTTTCAGTCAAGGATTATGATGTGGATCTTTCCCACCGATTAAAAACTGCAGCCCATGAAACAGGTTTAGAAATCTGTTATAATTTTTTTTTACTTTAACAAATTTTTTTGTATTCGTTAAATATATGCATGTCGGAGATGGAAGGACAGCGGGATTTCTCGCCCGGAATGTTGGGAAAAACCTCAATACCCTAGTCCAGACTTTTACTATAGCTGCACTTAAGTAATAAAAATAAGAAACAGTTCTAATGTTCCAATCTGGCTTTATGACGATGGGTTCGGATTCAAGGTGACATAGTGAGTCACTAGACGTAGCCACGGTCACGGGAGGGACGTGTATCTGACAGAGGTATGAAAAGATCATATGGCTTTCCTTAAAAACAAAGATTGACCCGAGAAGTGGGGACAGGAGTATATAAGGGCAATTTCTTTTGGATTAAGGGAGAGTTAGTTTGTTAGTTAGTCGTTGGACGAATTGCTGATTGGGTTATCGAGAAGTTACCCGAATCGAGTATTACGTTGATACTTGTCCTCCCGTGGACCGTGGATTCGTTATCGAACCTGAATTCGTTGTCACCATCATCCTATCGTCATTACTCATAGCCTCTTGTAGTGTCCACATTCGTACTGATAAATATTAGCTACACTCCGACATAGAAAACCATACCTCAAAATTCAATAACTTCATTTCTTTCTTTCCCTTCTAAAAAAAAAAAAATCAAAAACGCTGTTTTAGAACATTCTAATTCAGGACACTCCCTTAATCGTTGTCATTAAGTGTATTTGAAATACAAAGATACCATATTGCACCCTAAAAATTAAGTCAATCTTGAAATCTCTTACTCTTGCCGAAAGATTATTAAAATTATGCAAATTATTACGGTATCTAATAACATCTCAACATTTCTAAAAAATAACATTTGTTGCAGCTGTGTTATAGCTGTGCTCATTTGGCATTCACAGGCAATTACTATCATAAAAATATTTTGGAAACAACTCTCGGCCGGTAAGGTCAATTTGTATTCACTTGACAGAAGCTACAACGCGAACGATCTCCGCTGATAAACTCGAGAATACAGTTAAAGGTAAGCGGCGAAAACTGTAGACAGAAACATTAAAAGCAAGTGATACAATTACACTCCATACTTTGTCTGATTTTCAGGTACAAGTATTTGCAACAGACAGAGATATAACAACATTAAATGGTATACATCCGGTGAATCCCTCAAAATGTAACATAATTTACTCAAAACATTCTTTAATACCACCATTATATAGAGTTATTTTAACTAATAATTATATTTTCTAGCTGATATTTGTGAGCAGTATATTTCCTAGCGCATATTTGAGTGATTTATTTTCATGTGAATTAATTCTAACGTACGTATATGCTAAATAGGAGGCACGTATATATTTATTTGATGCATATTTATAAGTTTTTTTGTTACATATAAACTATGAATAAAACAGATGATAATAAGATAAATGATGAATAGAAACAGAATAGTTAATTAGAATTGAGTATTCAAGGGATCGCTAGCAAAGCAGCATTTGTCTCTTTCCTTTAAGTTTGATCGGTGCACTCTCTCACGTTTGAGGTTCAATCCAATCACGTATTCTCAAAATCTCCGCATTTTCGCTAATATTCGATTTTTCCGTTATTTCTGATCTTCTACATCATAAGATATAACATTCTCGTATATGTTATAGGTTTTCCAATATCTGACAGTTTTATTCGCCATTTGTGTACATGTCAAATAGAGAATTGTTTAGAATAGGATACAACTCATCAATTTGGATGAAACCGAAACATTTCGTCAAAACAAACATTCTGGACAACTTTTTACTACATCTACATACACCTGTCACTCGACGTTAGTTTTCAAGGTATAAAGATATTTATGTTTAATATGTTTTATTTAACAATTAATTTTACAAGTTTTTCTCTGTAAACAACTTCTCAATAAATAAAGGTATATATCTGACACTTTCGACTAATTGAAGGTCGGTATTAAGTGCGGCATTCCATGCATCAATCAGTTTATGGAGTATTATTTTGTGCCATCCGCTATTAATACAGTCCAACCTATAAACCATTAATCAATTTCTTTTTCATATTCGTATAATATTAAAAATAGTTATCTCTCTCACTAGTGAATTCTGTTTAATTCGGTCTATATGAAAGTGTGGTCGCTTGTTCCAGGAGAAAGTGTGGTCGTAACTTAGATGTAATTGAATTTTTTTGCCAACGCCTTGGAATCCAAGGCCAAGCATTATTCGAATCTATGATGCTTACTTTCCACGGAATAATTACCATAAAAGAATATTTATGTGTTGGAGAAAAGTAAATCGACATTGTAACAGCCAGATATCAGTAAATAGCTACAATAAACAAATAAATTAATAAATATATCTTTCAAATTAAATTAGGGTAAAAAAATGTAACAAGCCCGGGTGAAGGTTTACGTATCATTATGTTCGAGATTACTAAATGCTTGATAGTTTCCATATGGATGCTGTCCAACGAGTTTCTTTGATACATTTAGTGCTTTGTGTAACAGTTGATTCCAGATATTTATAGATCCAATTTCCATTACTTATCAGCTATAGTACATTTTTACTTATCAGGGTCATGATTTTTTTCTCTCAGAGGAAGAGGATCAATTTTGCAGGAACAATTTTTTGAAGAACTAAATATAAACTGCATCGAAATCGTCTCAATATATTTTTCTTATATATAACCTGTAGATATTAAGTTAAAAACGCGCTAACATCACCCAAATGTGCATATTAATTACACATTTATATCTTAATACTTTATAAGTCTAAGAAATTCTAACCTTTCTAGAACCAATAACATTATGCGCGAGAATTTAGCAGCTTTTCAAACATTTTTTTTTTTATTTATTTATTTGAATTTTACAATTTGTCCAGTAGGACATGCTTCTCAAACATAGCAGTATATGTTGTTACGCATTTGAAAAGGATTTATTGTGTGCTATGGTCAATGGGAAAACTCGCGAAGTTGCCCCTAGTGGCCACTTGCAGAAGTTTATGAAAGATAATTGGTAAACTGTTATATCTTAATGTTACAGTTCGATAAAGAAGATCGGAGACGTATAAAATGGATGTCAGCCGCAATATTCTCAGAGGAGTCCGATCAGAAGTGGTCAGATCGATGTTTTCCATTCTTTTAAGCCTATCGCTATACGCCATATATTCGATTGTTAATTATTCCTCGAAGAATCTTCCTTCCGAATCACTCTTGCCATCTTACGATTTCATAATCGTAGGCGGCGGTTCTGCAGGTATGTTTTTTCATGACGTCGATAGAAAATTACATCATAAACGAAATGAAAGTATGAGAAAGAAGCGCGTATCTGTGTGTTTTCACGCGAGATGGAGCGCTTTATTATCCATATAATAAAGTAACACACAAATCTAACAATATACACATCTCGATTACCCATTACACCTTTCTTTTAGCCGCTCTATCTGTTGTGCAGTACATTTAATGCCGTTATGCGTGTTGTATATATTAACAAGGAAATTTTAACTTCACCTTTCCTGCATATAAACGTAATTTAAGTTTATTTTATAATATGTTATAAATATATATTACATTATAAATATCGTATAAATTATACATTATTGCAACATATTTTAGGATCATCACGAAATCCATTTTGTGGTATGAACTAAATATTTTTCCTTTCTCGATAATTTCATATTAAACCACAAATTTTTGAAATAAAAGTATTTCTAATGTTTGAGTAGATTGATGTTTTCTTACTTATGTTCTATAATGTTCTGCCAATTTACATGATTATAGGAGCCGTGGTAGCGAGTCGGTTGTCCGAGACAGAAGAATGGAACGTACTCCTCTTGGAAGCAGGTGGCGATGGAAGCATTATATATGATATTCCTGTTACTGCCCCCAATCTACAGCTCACCGAGATCGACTGGAAATACACGACGGAACCCAGTCCAAATTACTGCAGAGGTAAATAATATCTAATAACACTAATGTATGCATAACTTTACATCCTAATAAATATTAATATCAGAATTATCCAATACGTCTATATGAGTGAGGGAAAATTTTCGTTTTCAATATTAATAGAAACATACATATATCTGTAGCAAGATTAACACAGATTTTTGCTTAAATAGTTAAATAATTGTATGGATCTATTTAGTTTAACTAATATATATATAGAATATATATAGAATATATAGAATATATATAGAATATTTAGGTACATTTACGTAGTTCTAACGTTAACTCACAAACGTTAACCGGCAAATGATCTTATCGTCGAACGCGACGAGATATAAAAACGCAAATCAATCACCAACCAACATTAATAATCGATTAGGAATTATTCACATCGCCTTTCATGTACTCTATCGCAAATTTTGCCTATAGCGATGAAGGAGGGTCGTTGCCTGTGGCCACGTGGCAAAGCGATCGGAGGCAGCGGCGCGATAAATTACATGCTCTATATTCGTGGTAATAAAAAAGATTACAACATCTGGGAACAACTAGGCAATCCAGGATGGTCCTACAAGGACGTTCTAAGTTATTTCAAAAAATCGGAAGACAATCAGAATCAGAACTACAGCAAGACTCCGTATCATTCGACGGGAGGTTACCAAACTGTCGATGAAGCACCTTGGCGGAGTCCAATGGGCAAGGCGTTCCTTCAAGCAGGACGAGAAATGGGTTACGAGAATAGAGACCTTAATGGAGAACGGCAGACTGGCTTTATGTTTCCTCAGGGGACCATTAGATATGGCAGCAGGTGTTCCACGGGGAAGGCCTTCCTGCGGCCAGCTAGCACGCGTAAGAATTTACACGTTGCTATGCACGCACATGTTACGAAAATTTTAATAGATCCGTCGTCAAAGAGGGCTTACGGTGTACAGTTCTTTAGATACGGAAGGACGCTGCGCGTCCATGCCAGCAAGGAGGTGATAGTTTCCGCAGGATCTATCAACAGCCCTCAATTGCTGATGCTGTCTGGAATAGGTCCTGAAGAACACTTAAAGGAACACGGGATACCAGTGATTCGGAATTTAAGTGTGGGTCATAATCTTCAAGATCACATATTTGCGGGAGGCGTTTACTTCTTGCTGGATGAAGAAGTATCGTTGCCAGAGAGCAATTTGTATGATATTCGATACTTGCTAGAATATGCCTTATTCGGAACCGGCCCATTAACTCTCTTAGGAGGACTCCAAGGACTAGCTTTTATCAATACCAAATACGCGAATGCCTCGGACGATTTCCCAGACATACAAGTGCATTTTGGGGTATTGAGTCAGAACACTGACGGCGGCACAGTTTTTAAAACTATTCAGGGTCTGTCCACAGAATTCTTCGAAGCTGTGTATGGGAAGTTAGTCGGTAGAAACGTGTGGGTGGCGCTTCCTACGCTTATAAGACCGAAAAGCAAAGGTGTTATCAAGCTTCGAAGCAACAATCCCTTCCATTATCCGCTAATTTATCCCAACTACTTCGAAAACCCGGAAGATGTGGCGACATTGGTAGAAGGAATTAAGTTTGTGTTCGAGATGAGTAAAACTGCATCATTTAGACGTTATGGAAGCACATTTATACCGGTACCATTTCCTGGCTGCAAGAATATTCCTATGTATACGGATCCATATTGGGAGTGCACGATCAAATTCTATGCCTCGACTCTATATCATCCAGTGGGTACTTGCAAGATGGGGCCTAATTCGGATCCAACGGCTGTAGTAGACCCTCGGCTTCGAGTTCACGGAGTCACCGGACTTCGAGTCATAGACGGCTCGATTATGCCAAATATAGTGAGTGGTAATACCAATGCTCCGATTATCATGATCGCAGAGAAGGGTTCCGATATGATAAAAGAGGAATGGTTGATGAAATAGGATACAGAGTGAGTAGCCGTTCTTGGAAATTGACTTAAAGCGGCTGCTACTGTTTATTACATAGTGGACACTTGTAATTATAAATTCAATGTAAATGCCCATTCTATATTACGTTACGAACTTAGCAAGGAACAAACACTTCAAGAAGAAGGAGCTGTACGACTTCACCTGTTACGTACTTTTATGTGTTCTGGTTCATTTCTTACATTGCCGTTGGAATTCAGAACTTAAGTGTAGTATCTGTTACGTCGGGCGACCCTCTACCTAGACTAGGCCATTGTAACGTCAATTCACATCAGAGACCAGGCCACACACCGCGGACAGGATGGCACCCAGATGTCTGCACATCCTTGGCGCGCACCCTCAATAGTCTTAAGTACCCACCAGGGCTCTTAGAATTTTCATAGTTAAGGTCCTTCGGACCAAGCGAGTATTTCTTGTCTTAGATTTTCTTTGCATTTATTGTCTACCATGTGTTAGCATAGAAAGTTGGTTGGTGCACCAACTGTCTTATTATCCAATCGGAGACGGTGTCTACTGCCCTCACTTCCTTAACCAAAATTGTCATCAACAAATCCGATAGTCCCGTGTCCTTAGACACACCCACCCCTAGCCTTCCTCAGACACAGTATCGTCAGTAAAGTCACTTATTCTGTATCCTCAGAATAGTCAACATATCTTTACCGGTCTCTACCCTTATAACAGTCGCGTACCTAACGTATCATTGTAACTAAGTCTTACATAACGTGGTTGGAGTATTTTAATTCAGTGTGTATTACATTGTGGTTGCTGAATTCACAATAAAGTTTAATTAAAATAAAATTAATAGTTGTGTTACGACTCAGCTATATTATTTCATCAACCAACCCTTAAGTTTACGTGACACCATATACCGCGGGCCAGACGGACACCAGATGTCCGCTCATCCTTGCTGCGTACTCTCAACAGTCTTAAGGACCCATCATAAATCCCATTAATTTGCTAGCTAAGGTCCTTCAGACCCAATAAATATCTTTTTTCCAAATCATTTCTAAAGACTATTGTCTACTACGGCTTGACAAGGGTAGGGTCCACTAACATACTAAATTCAATTATAAATTCAATTACTCAACAGTGTAACTTAAGTGTTGGAAATATATAACTTATAATTCTGTGAATCACAATGTTATACTAACTGAATCACCCCTATTATCTTAACCGAAATCAGGGGATCGATTAACTCGTGGTGTCGATTGCTATAATCGTAACGGGAATTTACGACTCCCGTTAATGTCTCTCCTCGCGATTGGTCGAAAATACAGTATCATTGACAGATTGCCTATGAAATATCGTTGAACCATAAACCATGTTGCAGGGAAGCTTAAGTGCCGATAGGCCAAAAGGGTCTGGAAACTTCAATGGGCCGAACGACCTATCAATGTGTCGTCGATCCTTTGGTCGATTAGTTAGGCGGAAAAAAGGTCTATGTGACCATGGCCGCGGAACATGTACGTGGTGGAGCTATGAGAAAAGACAAAGGGAGAAAGACGAATTAACAGACAGTCGTTAGTTGAGAAGGAGTGTTGTCAGGGTTGTCGAGGAGGATGGCCCTCGCCTAAGAGAACGCAGGAGAAACACATCGTGACAAATACTATCAAAAAGCACATGTTGGTTCAATATTTAGTTTTAAGGACGTCGAAGACGCATTAGAAGCATTTAATGGTGATAAAAGTGAAAATGTCGATCGATGATTCGAGTCGTTCGAAGAATTTGCAGACACATGCATGTGGCCAGAAGCACAGAAGGTAATTTATGCGAGTAAACTATTGAAAGGATCAGCAAGGATATTTTCGAGTTTCGACTGCCATCCTAGGACTTGGCATGAGTTGAAACGAGGACTAATGAAAGTGTAGCGGCACATGAGTCATCCCCCGACGGTACTTCCCCGACCACTATAAATAAACGAAACACGCTCTTTAGTAGAATCAGTAATCAGTATTGAATAATCATTACCTAGTATCCGTATATCAAGTAGCATTGAGCGAACGACGACTAACTCTGTATTCTGTACTTAGAACAATTTTAATATATCTGACCATATCAAGTATTAACTCGTTTCATCGTTTGAAACAACACGTTTAATATCAATCACAAAATAATTCTCAAAGAAAATTAATGGTTGGCAAGTACACCACAAAAAACAAAAAAGAGAAACGATGAAGCATGCCTGGTTTACATGTACCGCATGCTCGAAATATATCATGTGGATATAGAAGAGGAAGCAAAGGTAGAATATATCATAGACGGAATAATAGACAAAGAGAGTAACAAGTCTATACTATACGGCACTACGTCAGTCAAGGGGTTAAGGAATAGATTAGTTATCTACGAACAACAAAAGTCGACTGCGAAGCCGGTCAATTGATATGGGTTTGGGGTTATTAATTAATCGATCCACGCAGATTCGATTTTCTTCAATAGATTTTTCCGCCTCGTACAACACGTCTTAACACACAGAATACACTCGGTCAATTAACACGTGTTCCACTTCTAAGACAAAAGAGCGTCGTTGGAAGTCGTACCAACTTAGCTTGTAGTAACTAGCGATCATGCCAACCTAACATTTCTCAACAGAAACAACAAGAAGTACAGTCAATCTGAAAATGTGAAGGATAAAACGTGTTATAATTGCGATGATAAAGAACATGTAAGTGCAGATTGTCCGAACAAGTCGAAAGGCCCTAAGTGTTTTAAATGTAGAGGGTACGAACATATCGCATCGAAGTTTTTTTTTATTATTTAATTTGTACTTTACAATTTGTCCAGCTGGACATTTGGTAAATTTTTCTAACTTAATTGCTAAATAACATGTGGTTGGCTACCCCCAGCGGGATACCATCTTCGAGTTTGACTATTTTATTTCTTTAGTGAAGTTAGTGGGATGTTTTCTCTTTAGTCTTCTATTTTTTTTAAATTTTGCTCGCTTCAGCAGCTGGTTTAGATGTACCTGCAATACCTGCCGATTTCTTTTTTAATCGTTGGTATTTTTAAGTCTTTGCATATATCCTCGTTTCTGACACGGGGCGTTGACTATTGTTCTCAGTATCTTCGATTGCAGCGACTCTAGTTTATTTATGTGGCTCATTGCTGCTATCCCCCATAGCGGTATTCCGTACGTCCATATTGATTTTATTATCGTTTTGTAGATTTTTAGTTTATATTCTATGCTCTGTTTATTTTCTAGTTTCGACTAGTCGGCCAGTACATCTGTCTTCTTTTTATCCGTATTTTGTCTATAATTTATTTAGTATGTTGTTTCCACGTCAATTGTGTGTCTAAGTGGAGTCCTAGGTATTTAACTTGCCTTAGTGTAAATGTAATATGGTTGCATTTATTGGGCTTTGCTTTTATTTGTTTATCTTGTAGCCATTTTTTATTTTTGTGATATGCTCTTGTAGTAATGTACGTGCTGTTTCTGGATTGGTATGCCTGACTAGTACAGCCACGTCGTCCGCGAATGTCACTATTTTACTGTTGGTAGTTGTTGATATGTCGGCCGTGTATGGTGTGTATAATATTGGTCCTAAAACGCTTCCTTGCGATACCCCTGCCTTGATATCTTTTACTTCAGAATATACATCCTTTATTTTTACTACAAAGGTTCTGTTGCTTATGTATGATTTGAGTGAGTGATGGATTTGTTTCGGGAAGTGTTTTTTGATTGTTTGTAAGAGACTTTCATGGTTCATTTTGTCAAATGCTTTCTCAATGTTCATGAAGTGCAATCTCATTGTCCTGTACAGTATCGTTCCTTTTCTATTGCTAGTAAAATTTCATTGACGAGTCTATGCATTTGCTCTATCGTGAAGTGTTTGTTTCTGCATCTAAATTGATGATCTGGCATTAATTCTTTTTTCTATATTGTTATAATAATATAATAATTTCTTTCTTTATCGTTGGTTTTTGACGATTGTATATTATTTTCTGTAGAATTTTGGAAAACATAGGAAGTAGTGATATTGGTTTGTAAGACACAGTTTGGTGTGGGTCTTTGGCTGGTTTAGGTAACATTATGATCTGTGCTAACTTCCGTAGATCAGGGAAGTATTGGATTCTTAAAATTGTATTGGATATTGAAACGTATTGTTTATGGGGGAAGATTTTACCATTGATTAGAATTCCTGGTGCCTTATTGTTTTTTGTTTTCACAATTATGATTCTAATTTCTTGTGGTGTTGTATTAGGTATGGTGTAATGTTTGTTAGTTGGAGTATTAGTATTTTACGCATCTTCATCTGAATGACATTTTGTTTTACTGTTGTTACTATTATATGGAGTAAATGTGTTACAAAGATGGCTGGAAAATTCTCCAGCTTGCTCTTCGTTGTTTTTGACCCATATGTTTTGTGTTTTTCTGATTGCTGGGATTATTTTTATTGGTTTCTCTATTTTGTTTGTGTCTTTCCATAAAGTGTATTTCCATAGATTTTGAGAATTTGTTATTATTATGATCTTTTATTTTACTTTTTATTTCCTTTGAGAGATTGTTTAGATGTTTTTTGTTTGCCAGATGTTCTATGTTCTTGCCATTTTGCTTTAATTTTGTCAAGGTTGTCTGTTGGAATTATTTTTGTTTACCTGTTGTTTGGTTCATAATTAGTAGTTGCTCATGCTGTTTCTTGTATAATTTCTGTCAATGATATTGCCTGTTCAATGTGTTCGGGTGTTTTTAGTACAATACTGCAGTTGATTTTGCTCTCAATTAGTTCTTTAAATGTTTACCTTTTGGTGGTTTTATTGCAAAGCTGGATTGCTGTAAAGTATTGGCTTACTTATGTATTCTATTAATATCAGTGTATGATCAACTAAGCTCAAGACTGGGTGTTATTTTTAATTTGTTTAGTCCTCTTATAACTGAAAAATCAAACAAATCAAGTATTTTGTTTAGATCTGTCGACCAGTATGTTGGTCTTCCTGTGGATAATATGTTGAGATTACTAGTTCTAATATATTTTTAGTGTTCTACTTTAAGATATGTTAATTTTTGAGTTAATTTTTGTCACCTAAGGATTGAAAATACTCTTCCCATTTTTGTAATATCACTTTGTGTCGCGGTGGTGCATATACTCCTGACATCTGGAAGTAATTGCTGTTAGTTTGTATTGTAACGATGGTTGCTTGAATGTACTCCTGACTAATTTGACTATGTATATGATGTTTGCTAGCAACTTACTCGAGGACAGTTAGCATCCTTCCTTACCTACCAACTTAGTAGATTAACCAATTAACAGCGACGTCCATTTCTCTCACTTTCCTAACGAAAACTTTCCTTAACGAATCCAATGATCTCGTATCCTTAGATACAGATCCATCACAGTTTTCCTCCGCAGCATCATCGTCACAGAAAACACAGTTCCTCGACGTATCATGAGCAGTCATCATCTTAACTTATAGCACGTACTCTGCTCAATCGCTATCTTAACTCGATCGGTATCATTCGAGTTGTAACCGAGAAGCGTGAATCGTTAATTGTAATCGCGAGTTCTACATAAAGTGTCGAAAGCGAGCATTGTTAATAAATATACTGTTTAAACATTTCCGAGTGTTTCTTTGGTACCCGTCACGTCCTATCCATCTCATAATTTTAATACGAGCGGATCAGTGTGTGAGAATTGGAGCGCCCAAATTAACCGCGGTACGCGCGCGGACAACACGGATGGTTGCGATGAGGTTTTGTAGGATTTACAGAGTATCATGCGAACTGTACAGGCGAACAAACAACGGTGGAACGTCGAAAGGTTTCTTAGTATCTTCCAACGTGATTTCGAAGATGAATGCAAATGAAGTAGCAGCCAAATCGAAGTTGTTTCGAATTGGTGACGAGATCATTCAAGTTTGTAGACGTAGATTGCGTGGTATGTCGATCGTCGAGGTTAGGAACGCGTTAAAAACATGTTCGGAACCCGTAGAATTGCAGATAGGCAGAGAATCGACTTTCGTTTTAGATGAAGAGCTAGGTAACACGTGAGACGATATTCCTGTATACTTATACAAAATAGTTTACATATTTTATATACTTTTCCCACAATATTATTGTTATAGAGAAATGTTTTACTTTCGAGGGTCCGTTGTTGTAGACCATTGCAGTTCTAAGCTGCTACTTTCAGCGTGTTCATTTCTATCTTTTACTTAACATGTTTGTAAGTAGTTGTAGCATAACCATAATTTGTTGTGTTTGTTGTCAGAGTACTGCATTTTGCTCACTTATAATTCTTATACTTATATTTACACTTACACTTACACTTACACTTATACTATACTTATTTCAATATAGTTTTCTGTTACAATCCATTCGTTCCTTCATCAGTTAACCTCAACATGTGTAATTCAATATACACATATACATATGACTGATGCACCTGAAAAATATTCACGCGATACAAATCGTCGCTGTATCGAGCCTGAAATTGCTTAAGAAACGTTCCATATTTCTCAAGAAGTGAAAAGAAGTAACAGGTTCCCGAAGAAGCTGAAAAATGGATGGGCATGGCTGGACAAAAAGCAGTTCAGTCATCGAGGACAAGTAAGTTGACTAGCATTCGCCGAATGCATCAAATGAATATAAAGAAAATGATGAACATCATGTGGAATATTTGCTGTGGAAGTTGTTGTAGATGAAGTTCAATCCGTCACTGCTAATGACATTGAATATGATCTTAAATTGTTTAAATACTGTTTATATACTGAAGCATATCTGGCATTTTTAGATTTTCTGTTACAGATATTTACATGCTTTAGCACATTGTTCCAGAGTTGCCAAATTTTAATTCATTGTTTGTTAATGAAATGCCATAGAGTTTTGCAGTCAACAGCTGGTAATTTCTTTAGTATGATACTGTTATGATTGAAAATAAAAATTTGCATGAAGTAGATGCTTCCAATCAAAGTGATTTACTCCTTCTGAGGTTATATTGGTGCTCATATATGATTTATATAATTTCATTATAATTAGTATAATATTAAAAATTAATATATAAAATATAATTTATGTTTGTGATTCCGAAGGAAATGCGGGAGGCGTTATGGGAGTTGTTAAGGAAAATATGGAATGGGGAGGAGATACCAGAAGATTGGAAAAAAGGAGTAATATGCCCGATATACAGGGTGGTTGGTAACTGGTGGTACAAGCGGTAAGGGGGTGATTCTACGCGAAAAAAGAAGTCGAAAATATAGAATATTTAAGATGGGTCTATCTTGTTGATTAACGAGTAACTAATATTAATGTTAAACCATATCTGGTCTGCAGGAAAATTAATTACCTGTTCTGTCAACATTTCCATTTGATTCAGCGCGTATCGTTGTTCGCCGAAACCAAGTGCGTATTTGCTCAAATACAGCAATGATCCAGTAGTTGCTGGCGCATGATCGACAACAGTGTGTACACGCCTTAATAATTGACGAACAAAGTTTTCAACGTAATTTCCTCATTTTTCATTTTCGACTAGTTGAATTTCCGAAATTTTGTAACGTCTATGGCCCAACTGTCTGTATGCAGGTGTCAAAAAGAACCAACAATCTCTTGGGTCAGCAAATATGCTGCCAGTATTTTCATCAGCCATAAGTTTAATCTATGTAAGAGTTGACCATAAATTGAATTAAAAAATAATTCGATTCTTGTGCATGTCTAATTTTATTCTAAAGCATTCTGTAATTTATTATTTATAAAAGTAGACAGGATGATTCGATTTTCTTTGTCTATACCACTATAATAAACGTACATACAGATATTGCAAATTGACATTGTTGCGCTATTCAGAAAGTCGACTGCATTCTATCAAATATGTATGTACAAATCATATCCACAGGATGAAGGAAAGAAATTACGAAATATAGTACTCGACGTCTGTAACAATTTTTCTTCATCGACGCTATGCTTATCTCACACTATACGTTTCGATTGCAATGCAATATATCAACATCAAAGGAACGTAACAGGAAAAATGGTTGAACCGCTGCTTTACTAACTGTTTGTTCCCCGATAAGTTCGGATAAACAGACTATATTCTGACGCGAATTCCGCTATTCGCAATATACGATGAAAATATATTTCGAGTTCATAATTATACGTTTCTATTATGCAATAAACAATAGCAGTCGCTGTAAATTAATTTGCAAAAACTGCTCACTTATTTGAGATATTACAAAAAAATTATTCATTGTAAACTCCGTTTCTTGAACCAATCCTCTTTTACCATATCGGCACCCTTCTCTGCGATCATGATAATCGGAGCATTGATATTACCACTGACTATGATTGGCATAATCGAGCCGTCTATGACTCGAAGTCCGGTGACTCCGTAAACTCGAAGCCGAGGGTCTACTACAGCCGTTGGATCCGAATTAGGCCCCATCTTGCAAGTACCCACTGGGTGATATAGAGTCGTGGCATAGGATCTGATCATGCACTCCCAGTATGGATCGGTATACATAGAAATATTCGCGCAGTTAGAAAATGATTTCGGTAAAAATTTGCTTCCATAACGTCTAAATGATGCAGTTTTACTCATCTCGACCACAAACTTAATTCCTTCTATAAATGTCGCCATATCTTCCGGGCGTTCGAAGTAGTTGGGATAAATCAACGGGTGATCGAAGGGATTGTTGCTTCGAAGCTTGATAACCCCTCTACTTTTCGGCCTTATAAGCGTGGGAATCGCGGTCCATGCGTCCTTATTAATAAACTCCCCAAATGCAGCATCGTAGTGTTCTCTATTCAGACCGTAAATATATCTAAACACTCTGCCGCCGTCGGTGTTCTCAGCCAATGGCGCAAAATGCAGTTGCATGTCGGGGAAATCGTCGGAGGCATTCGTGTATTTGGTATTGATAAAAGCTAGTCCTTCGACACCTCCTGGCTCTGACAAAGGACCGGCACCGAATATGGCGTATTCCAGCAAATATCGAATATCGTACAACCTGCTCTCTACCAACGATACTTCTTCATTTAGCAAGAATATAAGGCTTGTCACAATTATATGGTCTTGAAGATTATGACCCACACTTAAATTCCGAATCACCGGTATCCCGTGTTCTTTTAAGTGTTCTTCAGGACCTATTCCAGACAGCATCAGCAATTGAGGGCTGTTGATAGATCCTGCGGAAACTATCACCTCCTTGCTGGTATTGACCCGCAACGTGCTTCCGTCTCTAAAGAATTGTACACCGTAAGCCCTCTTTGACGACGGATCTATTAAAATTTTCGTAACATGTGCGTGCATAGCAACGTGTAAATTCTTACGCGCGCTAGCCGGCCGCAGGAAGGCCTTCCCCGTGGAACACCTGCTGCCATATCTAATGGTCCCCTGAGGAAACATAAAGCCAGTCTGCCGTTCTCCATTAAGGTCTCTATTCTCGTAACCCATTTCTCGTCCTGCTCGAAGGAACGCATCAGCCAGTGGTGTGTGCCATTTTGATTCTTCGACAGTTAGGTAACCCCCTGTCGAATGATACGGAGTCTTGCTGTAGTTCTGATTCCGATTGTCTTCCGATTTTTTGAAATAACTCAGGACGTCCTTGTAGGACCATCCTGGATTGCCCAGTTGTTCCCAGATGTCGTAATCTTTTTTGTTACCACGAACATAGAGCATGTAATTTACCGTGCTGCTGCCTCCGATCACTTTGCCACGTGGCCACAGGCAGCGACCCCCCTCCATCGCTGTAGGCAGAATTTGCGATAAAACATGGAATGTTGGTTGGTGATCGATCTAAGTTTATATCTCTTTGCGTTCGACGATAAGATCATTGGCCGGTTAAGGTTAATGGGTTAACGTTAGAACTACGTAAGTGTACCTAAATATTATATATAGGTCAGTGTAATTCAAACGATATTAGTTACACTAAATAGATCTATACAATTATTTAACTATTTAAGCAAAAATCTGTATTAATCTTGTTAAAGATATGTTATGTATCTTTCTATGAATTTTAAAAATCAAAATTTCCTGCCACTCATATAGACGTATTGGGTAATTCTGGTATTAATATTTATTTGGATGTATAGTTATGCGTGCATTAGTATTATTAGATATTAATTACCTCTACAGTAATTTGGATTGGGTTCCGTCGTGTATTTCCAGTCGATCTCGGTGAGCTGCAGATTGGCGGCAAGAAGAGGAATATCGTATATAACGCTTCCATCGCCACCTGCTTCCAAAAGGAGTACGTTCCAGTCTTCTATCTCGGACAAACGACTCGCCAAGGCAGCTCCTGTAATATGAAAAAATTAATTTATTTAAATATCTCAAATATTTTTATATCAAAAGTTGTTAGTTGAAATTCAAAATTTGTCGACACTACAAATAGGATTTCATGATAAACCTAAAATATGTTTACAGAATACATCTGAAATTCGTTTATACGTAGGCAATAGGAAGTTAAAATTTGTACGCCAATTTGCATAAGAACGCGTGACGTCATAACTATACTACATAACAGATAGAGTTATTCTTTCTTCCAAACGTACAGTTATGTTCGTCTCTCTCACACTTTTATTAGGTTTATCATGGAATTTGTGTCGATGGCATCGAAAGAACATACCCGCAGTACCGCCACCTATAACTATGAAATCGTAAGACGGCATTAATAATTTAGAAGGAACATTCATCGCGGAGTAATTAACAAACAAGTACGTGACATATAACGACACACTCAAGAATGCCGAAAGCATCGATGCGATCTTTCCCGATTGCAATCCTCCGAGAATATTGTTTATGACATCCATTTTGCACTTCTCCGGTTTCCCTTGTCAACCTGCAATAATAAGTCTTGTTACCTTTCTAGTAATCTTGCCTTTCTATGCCTAATCATCTTTCTAATGATTTTTACACGTATTACGATTTTATCCAGGTCATATTTCGTCTTTGATAAATAAAATAAATAAATAAATAAATATTTGTTTTTGTAAATTTGTTCTCGACAAAAGATTAATAAAAGCATGTGTGTTTAACGAGCGAAGCTAATTTAATTCTTGCTCACAAAAAATGAAAACGGAACCTGTACCTTTGAACCATGGTACAATTTGCCTTACACAGTCTAATTTGAATAATAGTTTGCACACAATAACATTTACAGGTATCGTACGATGCTGAATATTAAAGCAATAAATTTTGGTCACTATATATCTTCCACAGACAGATCAATGACATCGTCAGGTGGAAACGTACCGCAACATGCCAAAAACGACCATTAAATCTGTACATTTCTGAGGTCAGTTGCTTGATACGTTTCATGGATACGTAGTACGCACAACGAAAAAATTCTTTAAGCGGCATCGATACGGAACATGACAAACATTCAGTAAATATTAATAAAATGATACGGAAATCTCCAACCGATCGTGTTACATTTTCTACGCCTGTTTATCTCAAAAGATCTATTTTTTAAATTATTTGATTAATTATTTTAAATTTTTGAAATCTGTATGTAGTACATCTATCTACACGAAATCCGTCAAATTGGCGGGCTAACTGATTTCATGAACAAACCGTTTTTCAAAGACAGTGTGCAAAAGTTTCAGTTATTGTAGACATTTCCCATTATTGTTTCCGCTTACTGTAAGTATTCTCAGTATTTTCTTTTTTTTTTACCAATCCGTCTTTTCTAGCAATCACGAGTAAATCCAGGAGATATAATAAGATGTTGAATAAAATTGTCAACATTAATGAAGATTGTTCTGAGGATACCTCCGTAGAAGATCAATATGAATTAGGCCAAAGCGAAGCTGACAATGAAATTTCTGAATACACTGAAAGTGGAGAGACAGAAGGATCTTCGAATAATGAGGACGAAAACTTCTTAAAAGTATATCATAACAAGGAAATGATGATGATTCTTTCTAGTTCTGACTCCGAGGACGAAAGAACGCGCATTCCAAGCATATCTCAAAATGTAATGGGTGAAATCGACATCCAGTTGACGGGACACAGTGGATAAATGTGAAACGCGTGTGGATCCACGCGTAGGACGCCCATTCGTATGATATTCAAGGATGTCGCAAGGCCTGCTGGCTATGCTAAGAGAAATATTATATCGGGTTGTATAACTAGCTGTTTCGAATTGATAATTGAGTGACACATAATGTAATATTGCACTGAAACCGAGACCTGTCGAGGTTAAAAGAAAACTGTATAATCACAAATGCTGAGTTACGTAATTTCCTAAAAATTATATATGTCTGGGACACAAATGAAGCAAGATCGTTAGAAGTTGCCGAAAGATTACATGAATTTCTTTACATAAATTCGCGCTGATATTCGAAATACGGGAAAGATTTATTAGTAATAACCAGGCTTGTTGGAATCTACATAAAAATTTTCCACGGCAGCCCGATACAGGTTTACGCAATATATGCTGAATAACCTTCATAAATTTGGCATTAGGTTTTCATTACCAGTTGAAGTTCAAACAAAATATATTTTAGATGGTTCGATTGATTTAGAAACCCGATGCTCAAGGGAACAGAGCGCAAAATGACTTTGTTTTGCTCACATTTGTATAAATCCGTTCCAGGAACCATTGCTTTTTACCATAAAACAATGTTTGGTGTGGACGTGGTCGACCAGATGGCACGCAAGTACAGTGTAAAAGCAGGGAGTAGTTTCCAATGGCCTCCTCAAGTATTTTTCAATATTTTAGTTTTGGTAGCGATAAGTGTGTGGATATTATATAAAGAGTGCCAGAGTACCAGATCGAAAATATCCAGGAAGGAATTCATATTTTGTTTAGCCGAGGAATTATCTGGAGAAAACGAGGAAAACATTTTCCAAAAATCAGACGGTTCATTTCTGTGACGTCACAAGTGCGAAAAATTTGCCAAGTGGATTATTGCAAAAAAATATTGCAAAAAAACAACATTCAGTATATTTGCAAAAAGTGTGTTCAATAGATATGATTACCCTGTATCGTTAATGTTATTGTTATTTTTTTAGTGATAATTTGAAAAAAGACTTTTTATTTATTAACAATTTATTTAAACGCGAAGTCTAATATTGTTCTTTTCAGACTCAATTTGAATAAATCGATTTTTTAAAGAAAATTGCGTATTTTCGTTTACCCGTCAATTTGACGGGTCCCGTAGAGATAGATACACTATATACGGATTTCAAAAATTAGAAGGCCTAGGAAAAAATAATTTTGTGCATAAATTCTTTAGATGAAATGATTAATTTACGATGCAAAATGGTTAAAATTGGTTTTTGAGATATTTCATTTCGAAGTTCGAAAAATCCAGTGTTAAATGCCCTCCATCTTGTACCGCAAATCAGATAAAGTATCGAGTGTAATTATATCAGTTACTTTTAGTGTTGCTATTCGTAGTTTTCGCCATTTACCTCTTCACGTTTCTCCAAAGAGTGTCGGAACGATGCTCTGACTGATCTCGCACAGCTATACCTTTCTGCGGGGTGATATCCTCCTTTCTTTTGAATGGATACGCGTGCAGAAAGCGCGCAATTCAAATACTACTACAGCAATTAAAAGATAAAGCAGGACGAATAATACAAATCTCACCACTGAACGAGAGGTGCGATTTCAGACGAAGATATTTACACTGAGGAACAAACGCAATAAAACATAGCTTACTTCTATTTGGATATGACGATCTTTCCAACGATGATAAAATTAATCAAACCGGCTGAGTAGTTTTTGAGGTTACCTTGGACATACTGGCACCCTTATGTGGAGATCTTCTCGCTTTATAATTTGAATATTGGCGGAGAATTTCGATATGCCAACTAGTGTCAGAAAATTAAACTGTGAGTATGTCAGGTATCGATAATATGATCAATGTTCAAATTGACATGAGTATGATAAAATTATTTTATGCGTGTAGAGGTTATGTGAAGAGGATATAGGTGCGTGAGAATTAATGACGAGATTACTTGTTGCAACCGTCGAATATATTTAAATCGATAAATTAGTACACAGCCGTAAACGTGAGTCGTTGGTACGAAGTATAAATCACACAATAGAATCGCGGAATCAATACTTGTAAAGACTTGTCGCGTAACTTGATACACGCTCGTGAGTTACTCAGAAAATACTCTCGATACTATTAGGTACACGATATGTACTGTCGTTCGCGATCGTCTTCGTTTATTTATACTGGTGGGGAGAGAGTCGAAAAATTGAAATTCGTCTTAATTCGGCGGTTTCATGTAACAGTGATATTGTCTTCGCCCGGAGTTTATTTATCGTTGTTTCAAGGCTATGACAATGTCCTGATGAAAAAAAAAAAAAAAAAAAACAACACGTGTCGCTCTCGACTCACGTCGTCGTTTAACTCCTATGCCGTTACACTACCTCCCCACCAGTAATAACATTTTTATTACATTTACTTGAATGTCGCTATTTCTTTTTTAATTTTCGTAGTATATCCCGTGTCCAATAATTACAATGCTTAACCGAAACCTGCCTGTGACCAATCCTGAAAACGGACTCTTCGCCCAGACCGCGTAACGTACCTATTGCTGGTGTTTGCCTCATTCTTTTGATGATTGATAATTGAGCCGCTTTCGTTGCGGGCGTTTGTCTGTTCTACCGGAATAAGCACGTCACGGGTTTCGAGGTCCTCAGGTACTACAAAGGCTGGCTTTAATCCGTCTACGGAAATCGTTAGATCCCTATTGTTGACTCTAATTGTGTATGTTTCTTCGTCTCTTCGCGTTACTTTAAACCCGACGTAAGGTGGCCGTAGAGGGCCTCTAATCGCGTCATATCTCCGACTCCAACTCGCGGAAAATGAATATTTTCTTTTCGCCGTGTCGCGTAACAGGCTGTGGTCTGACTTTCTCCATCCGTTCTTTTAGCAGGTTCGCGAATTCCGAGTTGGCCCGCTGATTGGTTGGTAAGAAGAACGCCGGCAATCGTATGCCGGTGCCATAGATCATTATGGGTGCCGTTGCGTTAAGGTCCTCCTTTATCGCGTTTCTAATGCCTAATAGCACGATTGGTAGAATCTCCACCCAGTTGCTCGTGTCGTGGCACTTGATTGCCGCTTTGAGCTGTCTATGTAAGCGCTCCACCATCCCATTAGACGCGGGATGATAGGCCAGCGTGCATAGATGGGTGACTCCCAGCAACCGGCATAACAGACGCGATTCAAATTGGCGTCCCTGGTCGGTTGTTATCTTTAAGGGAACGCCGAAACGAGAGATCCAGGTCGAAAGGAGGGCCGAGGTTGGCGCTTCCATGTCAGCGATAGGAATGGCTTCGGGCCAGCGCGAAAAACGACCGATACACGTGAGGTGGTATGTCGTGACAGGTTCGGAAGGAATAGTCAGATGTATTCAACGATAAATGTTTATTAACTGTAATGTTTGATGAGTACACTAGGTTCTATTCGGTTCGCGGTGCACGGTTACAAGTTCGAGCTCGGATAGCTATGATCCGAGATGCGCTACGAGTGCGGACGATGATTGCGCGAGATGTCGAAGGCTTGGATAGTTAGTTGACTCGGACGAGCGATTGTAACGACCGTTGTGTGTTGACTCCCTGAGATACACTGACTTTCCGTCACGATGCTGCTGCGAAGGGAAACTCTGCTGGGATGTCTAAGGATGCGAGATCATCGGATTCGTTGAGAAAAGCTTTGGTTCGGAAAGTGAGGGAGATGTACGTTAATGTTTATTGGCTAATTAATGTTGGCGGGAAGCGTCGTACGTGAGAGGAAGCAGATTTCTCGTGTGTTCCAGTAGTAGGTGGTCAAACTTAGGGACTGATAAACAAAGACCGTTTGTCTCTTTGGAGTACCTTAGCTGTAATAAATCCTAGGGTTTATAGCGGGTCCTTAGGCTAGCTAAAAATGTCCGGTACGAATGTGTCGACATCTAGCAATCATCTTGTCCGCAGGTATAGGGTCTTTGTGTCGTGCGCCGCGTCACAGAAACTGTTGGAAGGTTTACTGTCGAGTGCCGCTACACACGTTAGACAATATCGATAGCCTTGCGAATATTGCATTACGATAATGTCTCCGTGTATATGCTCGAATCGACCTGTTAATGTTTTAAACGTTCCGACTGGTGAAGATACGTGCCTGATGACTTTATTACGTTGGCACGGTGTGCATCGTCGTGTCACGTACGGCAATCTTTGTTTACAGACTGCTAGATAAAGTGTGTGGTCATCAGTTTCTGCGTGGCTCGTATCCCCGGATGGGAGAGTCCATGTAACGACTGAAATACATTGAACGGCCTCGAGATTCCGGTCGAAATATCGCAATATATTTCCTCGTCGGAAAATCGAATTTTCTCAAGTCGCAGCGCGCGAGAGTCGGAGTTGAGGATTTGGCGCAGTTCATTGTCCCTTTCCTGCGCTGCTGCTAACGTTCTGAGATCTACCGAGTTTTCCACTGTCTTGATACGGAATAGCGTGTCGGCTATCTCGTTTTCTATGCCTTTTACGTACCGGATGTCGGTTGTAAATTGTGCTACAAATATCCGTTTTATATCTTTGATCACCGCCTCAAATCCTCTCTATTTTTTCCATCATTACCTCAATTCCTCTCTCCCTGGTTGGCGTCTCTTTTTCTGACAAGTTGTAACTATCCAATGTGTTTTTCAAATCTTCCTTATCTCCCGCTTTACCCGCGTTCTTTAATTTTCCTCCGTTTAACGCCATCTTTTGTTTCCCTGCCTTACTTCATTTGCCGCGCTTTTGCCTTTCTAACCTCTTCTCCGCCCGCGTGTTACCATCGCACCGAACCAAATCGAAAGTCGTAAATTGTGCTACATAACCTAAGCAGCGAAATTGTCGCGACGAACATTTTTCCAGTTTTTGTCGAAACGCGTAAATGAGGGTCGGTATAGGTTACGAAGTCTCTAACCTCAACGGCGTGTCGAAAGCGTTTTACAGCGGTGTAAATCGCGAGCAGTTCGCGATCGTAGGCACTGTACTTTTGTTGAACGGGTGTTAGGGATTTTGCGGCAAACCCTAGCGGTTACCATTTGTCATTCGCGCGTTGTTGTAAAACGACTCCTACTCCTCCTCCTCCTACTACGACTCCTGTAGTCGGACGCGTGTACCGTAAGGCTGACGGGCGTACCGGGTATCGGATGCGCTAGCATCGTGGCGTCCGTGTATATAATGGGCAAAGTCCTCTAGGTGTGGTAGCGTATACCTGTTCCTTTTTGGCACGATGTGCAGAGGCGATGCCCACGGGCTTTTCGATGGTTGCATCACGCCTTGCTCAATCATGAGCTCAAATTTCACTTTTACCTGCTTGAGCCTATCCGGTGCGAGGCGGCGGAGTTGTAAATTGGCGGGCCTGGCTTGTATCACGCTGTGTCGAGCCTTCTCTTTCCCGTAAATCAACGGACGAGTGAGGCGGGGAAATTCCGCTAGCAGTTGGTGGTACGCTGAATCACCGGTTTTTATCGACGGGACGTTGTCCGCGGCCGCGTGTCCCTTCGAAGATAACTGGGTCGTCGTATCTAGAAGTTTTTTATTACGTGGCTGCACGAGCAACCCGAAGTGATTTAGGAAATCCATGGCGATAATAGGTGTTTGGACGTCGGCCACGGTAAAATTCCACTTAAAGGCACGCTGTAGGGAAAAATTCAGGTGGATCGCGACGGTCCCGTACGTTGCCATTCGTGTCCCGTTAGCCGCGAACAACTCGTACTCGCTGTTTTTCGCGGGTCCGCGGATTTTGCTGCGCGGGTGGATGCCAATGTCGGCGCCGGTGTTTACCAGATACGAAAATGCGGCGGGATATCAAGCCGTCGTCGTTCGCCGCGTTCACGGACGGCTGGCCGCGTTTCCCGAATTCCAATTGCACGGTAAGTTGCATCTTCTCGCGCGTTGCCGAAACGTCGCGTGGTAGAAATGTGGCGGATCGGTATCAACAGGACGCCGACAGGTCGAGGCATCAACGCGGCGCAACATCACCTGGGCGATCTGCGGGTACCAACCGCCAACGCCAGAGGGCTACGACGACAACGAGTCTGTCTATCTCGCTAGTGGTCGAATATACGGGGCCATGATACAAATACCGCACCTAGCGAGACTCCCTCTACGCCTAAGGCAGGGACTACCGGGCATAGCCTTACTGACGAGTCCACCGGTAGTCCCAGGACGAAACGCAAGAGTCTCTTTTCACCACCTAGCTTCAACTACACCTCCTACAGAAACATAACCCATCTTGCCGCGAAGGGTCTCGGGATCTCGAACAGCGACGTTATCTTGTACGACAGCGTGATCGTGGTCGCGGTTGTCGACGGTTATCCATGCACAACGCGTTCATTTGCGCTTGCATGTGATTCATCTGATCTCTTAACGCGCTGATGGCGGCGGCGGTCGAATCGCTCGTCCCGACGTTTTGTACAGGTGAACAGCTTTCTGCTGTTATCCGATTTGTGCTAACTACAGCAATTTGTCCCAGGTCCGGGCGTATGTCGTGGATGCTGTCGGCGATTCGGGTCAGTGTTTCGGGCCTCTTATCCTGCACAGAGGCCAGGACATGCTGCACGTGAACCGGCAGCCGGCCTTCCCACACGGTGAGAACGAAATCATCTGGTGTTGCGGGGGTGGCGAGGCTCCTCAAATCCCCGTAAAATTGGGAAGGCGTTCTGTCGCCTATTTGCTCGTTTTCAATTAGCTTCAATCTTTTGCAGACTTAAGAGCGGCGTTCGACAGACTTAACAGACAGAAACTGGAGGAGAAAATGAGGAAAATGGGGATTAGCGGAAAACTAACCCGAAGAGATATACGAAGAAACAAGGAATGTAGTGAGAGTCAAGAATCACAACACAAGAGAATTTTGGACTGTGAGGGGAGTCAGACAAAGGTGCCCGTTGAGCCCGACGTTATTCAATATCTACGTGGCAGGACTGGAAGAAGAACTAGGGAAAGGACAGGCTGGGGGTATAGTGGTAGGAGAAAGAAAGGTATGTTCACTAACATATGCAGACGATATTGTGCTGATGGCTGATAGAGATGATGAGGAGCTAAAAGAAATGTTAAAGAGGTTCAAACTATTTTTTAAGGAAGCCGAATTATAACTGAGCACGGAAAAGACCAAAATAGTAGTCTTCAAAAAAAAAAAAAAGGAACAAAAGGAGACAAAGAAAATGGAAATGGGGAGAGCAAGAATTAGAAGAAGTGGACAAGATAAGACACCTAGGGTACATACTGCAGAGATGAGAAGCACATACAAGGCAGGAAAAAGAGAGCAACAATAGCAATGAAGAAAACATGGAGCGTGAGAGAAAGAATATTCAAACAGGACTACAAAAGGAGAATGAAGATGTTTGGAGCACTGGTAGAGAGCGTGGCGCTGTTTGGAGCAGAGGCATGGGGCTGGAACATGGAAGAAAGACTGGATAGAGTACAAAGGAGATATGCGAAATGGATATTAGGCTTAGATATGACAACACCAAATTATATATTGATAGAAGAATGGAAATAAAAGGAAAAGCGTTAAAAAGAGCAGCAAGGTATGAAGAGAAAGCCTTAGAATCAAAAAAGGAATTAGTAAAGGAGTGTATAAAAGAAAGAGAGGGAAACTGGGGAAATGGCCATGAAGGGAAAAGAGTAAGAAAGAGAAAGAAGGGAGGTGAGAAAGGGAGGGATGCAGATAGAAGCAAGAGAGGAGCAAGAAAAGATGACAGCAGACCAAATTATAGAAGAAAGAAGAAAGAGAGAAGCAGAAGAAAGGGGGAAAAGGATAAGGGAATCCAAATATAATATACACTACAGAAATATAGCCAAAGAAAAATTACCAAAGTACTTAGAAGGGAGGATAAAGTGGAAGGACAGAATACTGGCAAGATTCAGATGTGGAAACCAGACCAAAGCAAGGAATACTGGAAAGAAGAGGGAGAAAACAGATGCAGACTATGTAGAAGGAAAGAAGAAGACCTGAGACATGTAATAGATGAATGTGAAATAACGGGAGGACCAAAGGACATAGGAAAAACGCTATATGAGACTGGAGAAGGTTTAACAGAACTGAAAGCAATAATAGAGAGGAGAAGGGCAAGCGACAGGAAGGATGCACAGCAAGGAGGCTAGAGACCAAAGTTGCAATAGTTTTTAGTCATTAGTTGCTAATTTGTAGTTTCTAGTTTTAGTTTTCAGAGATAGAATAATTAAGGTAGTGCAATAGAATAGAGTGGAAAAGAGGGGAGGTAGACATATAAGAAGAGAAATAGACACAAGGGAAGTAAAACCGAAAGGCATGGACTAAGCAATAATAAATAAATTCATGTTGGTGCTCATGCCACAGATATTATTATCAAATTAAGAAATAGTACAGCAGAAACTGTAAAAACATGCGAAAGATTAGAGATCTTTTTTAATTGCCAAAAATTTCATTGGTTCGCCTTTCAAGGTATAATTAAAATACTCGCATATAATGAGCTATTTTTTAACTCCTTAATACACTTACTACTACTACTACTACTACACATACTGCTACTTTATACACTAGCAATCAAGACACACATATTAATTATGACATCGAGTATGTTGCATTTGTGACAGATTTAAATGAAAAATTAATAAACAAGGTGTTGTAAATGTATGTCAGTACTTCAGAATTTTTCAAATTTATCTTAGCCATCTTGAAGACTGCAGTGAAAAAAGAAAATATGCAAACGCTTGATTTCTTCATTAGTAAATAAAATGAAAACAACAGATAGGAATAAGTGGAAACCTGAAATGACTAAGCAGCATTACATTACTTCCCAACCTGCGAGACGCCAATAAAATATTATTAAAATATTAGTTTTCATACCATAATGTCCACAAATAAATAATTTAATATAAAAATAAATATACGTGTACGTATATGCTATAGAAAAACCTTGTTATTATTATGTTAATCAGAGTTTTCAGTTTCCTGTTTGTAATAAAGTTTTTATTAACTAACCTAAAATCCATCGCACACATTACAGCCAATATCACTGCTTTAATCGTTAATTTCTGCAACAAACTAATTTTCTCATGTCATTTAATAACTCCTTAACCTGCAACTACGGGCATAGCCCGCAGTACGATTATCAGACCAAATGTAAATATTACGGGCATTCTCGAACGTAAATCGTAGGTTAAGGGTTAATTACCTTTAGACACTCTGTTTACTTCGCTGTATGTAATCCTACAGTCATTTGCATAATCTCGCAATAAATCAATCGTTTCTGTTTTTGCTTTGCATAGTTAATTTTTTATTACGTTGAGTTCGTTGTATACGAGCAATCCTTGTCCGCGCGATATCACTGCAATCATACGTCCTTTTCTGTTTTGTCAATTAAGAACAACGAAGACAGACATATGGTCGCAGTAATATCTCGCGGAGTTGTACTTACGTAACTGTACACTTACCGTGAAGAAGTGTCAATCTTGTTGATTAACGAGCAACTAATATTAATATTAAACCATATCTGGTCTGCAGGAAAATTAATTACCTGTTCTGTCAACATTTCCATTTGATTCAGCGCGTATCGTTGTTCGCCGAAACCAAGTGCGTATTTGCTCAAATACAGCAATGATCCAGTAGTTGCTGGCGCATGATCGACAACAGTGTGTACACGCCTTAATAATTGACGAACAAAGTTTTCAACGTAATTTCCTCATTTTTCATTTTCGACTAGTTGAATTTCCGAAATTTTGTAACGTCTATGGCCCAACTGTCTGTACGCAGGTTTTTTCTTTTTTTTTTTTTTTTTTTTTATTTATTTGTTGAAATTACAATCAATTCTCGCGTTGAGAATTTTCAGTAATTTTTCTGGCGTGGCGCAGTGACGTGGCTGTTTATTTACAATAAGTTAATACTTATTATAGATAGGTATAATTTATAAGTATTATAAGTAAGTGCATATGCTTAATTTGGATAATTAAATGAATCTGACGTTTAGGTCTAGCGGGTAGTGCCTCTTCAACCTGCGAGTCTGGTCCGTCGTATCGAGTAGTCCAGTGATTAGGGGGTTTCGGTGTTTGTTGATTCTTTTGCTGTATCTGTTGCTATATTTTGCTATTTCCTCTTTGACGGTGGGTATCTTGAGGTCGCGGTGTATTGTTTCATTGGTTACATACCAAGGTGCGTCAATTAGGGATCTTAGCGTTTTCGATTGAAAGCGTTGGAGTATTTCAATGTTGGAGTTACTTGCTGTTCCCCATAGTTGGATTCCGTAGGTCCAGACAGGTTTTATTACGGTCTTGTAGAGGGTAATTTTATTCTGTATATTTAGTTTGGAGCGTCGGCCCGTGAGCCAATAGAGTTTTTTTAGTTTGTCCTTTAGTTGCTTCCTTTTATCTGAGATGTGTGTCTTCCACGTTAGTCTCCTGTCCAGGGTCATGCCCAGGTATCGGACTGTGTCCCTGCTAGGAACTGTTGCATTGTTGATGGTGACCTGGGGGCAGGTTTGTTTTCGGAGCGTGAAGGTTACATGTGAGGATTTCTTTTCGTTGACTTTGAAGCCCCATTTGTGAAACCACTTTTCCATGGAGTCGAGACTTCGCGATGACTACCGGGTCAGCGTGGAGTCGTCTGCAAATGTCGCTATTGTTATATCATTTGATATAGGTAGGTCGGCAGTGTAGATGGAGTACAGTAGGGGTCCGAGGACACTACCTTGGGGTATGCCGGCTTCTATTGGGAATGTTGCGGAAGTGGCGTCTAGGTATTTAACCATGAATTGCCTATTGGTTAGGTAAGATTTTAGGATGGAGTAGTAGGGGTGGGGTAGGATCTTTTTAAGTTTGTATAGTAGCCCTTCATGCCATACTTTATCGAATGCCTGTTGGATGTCTAGGAAGACCGCTGAGCAATATTTTTTCTTTTCGAGTGTTTGGCTGATCGTATGAGTTAGGCGGTGGATTTGCTCTACTGTAGAATGATGTTTTCGGAAGCCGAATTGGTGATCTGGGAGTGTTTTCAAGTTCTCTAGGATTGGAAGGAGTCGGTTCGTGAGCATCTTCTCGAATAGTTTGGACAGGGTAGGTAAAAGACTGATTGGGCGATAGGAGCAGGTTTCGTATATCGGTTTACCGGGTTTAGGGATGAGGGTAATCAATGAGATTTTCCAAGCCTTAGGATAGTGTTCCAGGCGAAGGATAGCATTAAAAATCGATGTGATGAGTGCTATCCCTTTTGTGGGAAGTTCCTTGATTGCTCTATTGCCTATTAGGTCGTGTCCTGCTGCTTTCTTGGGGTTTAGGCGACTGATTGTTTCTATAGTCTCAGCAGAGGAGAAGGGTTCGATAGGAGGGGACATTTGGAAGGGGGTGTGCAGGTATTCAGTAACGTCCGCGGCGGTTTGGGGGGAATGGGGTTTGAATACTTTTGACAAGTGTTTTGCAAACAGGTCGGCTTTTTCTATGGGGCTTCGCGCCCATCCACCTTGCGGACGGCGGATAGGTGGGATTATTTGTGGGGGGCGTGTGAGTTTCCTGGAGGCCTTCCATAGTGAGTAGTTGGCGTCGGCTGTGGGGGATAAGCTGGCGAGGTATTTATGGAAACAGTCGTTTTTATAGTTTCTTAGGGTTCTGGATAGCTTTCTAGTTGCGTTGTTAAGTTTGCGTTTGTCCTCCGGTGTTCTATGGGTCTGCCATACTCTTCTTAGTCTTCGTTTTTCTGCTATTTTTTTTAGTATGTAATGGGGATATTCTTGTTTGCTGTTAGATGGCTTTGTCGGTGTGGAGAGGCGGATTGCGTTTATTATGCTCGTGTTTAAGTATTCCGTGGCTGCTTCGATATCTTCCTTTGTTTTTAGTGGGGTGAAGGCTGAGGTTGAGTGTGTAAAGACTTCTCTGAAGAGCTGCCAGTTGGTGTGTTGGTTGTGAATGGAGCCATTAGGTGTATTCTCGATGATTGTTGAACTGACTGTTGCTATCACGGGGGAATGATCAGAGGAGAGATCAGCCGAGGAGTTGATCTGGACGTGTCTTGATGGGATATTTTTAGTTATGAAGAAGTCGAGAAGGTCGGGTATTTTGTTGGTGTCAGTGGGCCAGTATGTGGGTTCGTATGTGGTGAGGTAGTTGAGGTTGTTGTTTGTTATGCTGTTTAAGAGGTTTTTGCCTCTTGCTGTAACCAGTCTGCTGCCCCATTGGATGTGCTTGGCGTTATAGTCTCCTCCAACTATGAATCTGTTGCCCAGGGTGTCCAGGAAGTTATCAAAGTCTTCTTTGGCGATGGAGTGTCTGGGAGGGCAGTATACTGCTGAGGTGGTGATTGAGCCATGACAGTCTTCTATTGCTACGTTTGTTGCTTGGAGGTAGTCTTTCTGGAATGATGGGAGTTCGTAGTGCTTAATACTTGCTTTGATTATTATTCCGGTGCCACCGTGGGCCTTTCCGCTGGGGTGTTGGGTATGGTAGAATTTGTAACCATTTATTTTCAGGTAGCTCTTGTCGGTGAAGTGGGTTTCCGACACGAGCATTACGTCGATTTGCTGGTGTTTTAAGAAGAGTTCTAGTTCAAGTTTGTGTTGCGCTAGACCGTTGGCGTTCCAGAGTGCTATGCGCCTTGGTTTTATTTTGAGTCGGGGCGTGCTAATTTTTCCACGATGAGTGTTAGTAGCGATAGCAAGTGATTTATTTGCTCCGATTGTTTCTCTATTAGCTTTTCAAGCCTTGAGGAGTTGTCTGTGTTTGGTGGGTTGGGGTCACTGTTTTGGGGAAGGTTCCTTTGGCTGTTCGGGTTATTTTGGATGCCTTGTACTGCTTGGGCATAGGAGGTTGAGGTGGAGATGAATTTGGTAGGACTGTGCGTTTGGTTGGTTGAGGGGGTTGGGGTAGTCGTGAATTTCGGCGGGCTGGGTGTTTGGTTGGATACCTCTTTTGCTCTGAGCTTAGGGTACCTGTTCGTGTATAGTGTTTTATATGCTGGGCAGCCTTTGTAGTTGGCAGGGTGGTCCCCTTGGCAGTGGATGCATTTCGCTGGGGTTTCCGGTGATTTGGCGCACTGGTCAGTGGAGTGAGAGCCTGCGCATTTAACGCAGCGGAAAGTATGGTTGCAGTATTTCTGCGTATGACCGTACCTTTGGCACCTTTTGCACTGCACTATTTCTTTTTTCACGAGCGGTGGTTCGATCTTTACTATCGCGTTCATTAGGCGACTGATGTTATATATTTCCTTATTGTTCGGTTTTTGTTTAATGTCTAGGAAGAATAAGGATAACGGGTCTTTCGAGACTCTATGCCTTATATTACTTACGTTGACGACTTCGTGGCCGAGTTTTGAGAGTTCGTATTTTAGTTCGTCTATGTCTGCTGAGTGGTGTATGTTTCGTAGGACCACCCGGAAAGGCCTTTCCTGTTTAAGTTGGTAGGTGTGGAAGTTGGCGTTCAGGGTCCTGAGTGTCTTGGTGAGTTTTCTGTAAGCTTCTGGGTTCGTCGGTAGTATTTTCACCTTGTTGTTGCTTATCTTAAGGTTATATTCCTCCTTGCTGGTATCTCTCTCTAGGGACTTGGTCATTGTCTGTATGTCAATGACGTCGTCCACAAAAATTGGTGGGGGAGGGGGGATTCTCTGTGAGTGTTGGTTTGATGGCGGTTCTACGATTTCCATGGCGTCGTTTGAGGATTCCAATACGGCGAACCTGTTGTGTGTGTTTATTTGCGTTGCTGGTTCTATTTTCCTCTTCTTTGTAGTGTTAGCGTCGTTAGTGCGGAGAGTTCTGCTACACTTCTGCCACGGGGGGGGTAGCTCGGGGTAGCTGCGAGTCTGCTCCGGAGAGCCTGGTCGCGGTTGCTGGGCCATCATCGAGCTAGTTAATTCGGAATGAACAACTAGTCGTGAGGCTGTGAGGCTAGTATTCGTGTTGGGGTTAGGTGCGTGGGATTTTCTTCTCCCTAGGGGGTAAGGGGCACTTAGCTGTGTTCTCTTTCGACGGTTGGGCGACACGTGTTGTTTTCGAACTACGCTGGGCACTAGAGACACGTCTGCACGCTTCGGCACTCCACAGCGAACTGTCTGTACGCAGGTGACAAAAGAACCAACAATCTCTTGGGTCAGCAAATATGCTGCCAGCATTATCATCAGCCATAAGTTTAATGTATGTAAGAGTTGACCATAAATTGAATTATAGTAAAAAATAATTCGATTCTTGTACTTATATAATTTTATTCTAAAGCATTCTGTAATTTATTATTTATAAAAGTAGACAGGACGCTTCGACTTTCTTTGTCTGTACCACTATAATAAACATACATACAGATATTGTAAATTGACATTGTTGCGCTATTCAGAAAGTCGACTGCATTCTATCAAATATGTATGTACAAATCATATCCACAGGATGAAGGAAAGAAATTACGAAATATAGTACTCAACGTCTGTAACAATTTTTCTTCATCGACGCTATGCTTATCTCACACTATACGTTTCGATTGCAATGCAATATATCAACATCAAAGGAACGTAACAGGAAAAATGGTTGAACCGCTGCTTTACTAACTGTTTGTTCCCCGATAAGTTCGGATAAACAGACTATATTCTGACGCGAATTTCGCTATTCGCAATATACGATGAAAATATATTTCGAGTTCATAATTAGACGTTTCTATTATGCAATAAACAATAAGAGTCGCTGTAAATCAATTTGCAAAAATTGCTCACTTATTTGAGATATTACAAAAAAATTATTCACTGTAAACTCCGTTTCTTGAACCAATCCTCTTTCACCATATCGGCACCCTTCTCTGCGATCATGATAATCGGAGCATTGGTATTACCACTGACTATGATTGGCATAATCGAGCCATCTATGACTCGAAGTCCGGTGACTCCGTAAACTCGAAGCCGAGGGTCTACTACAGCCGTTGGATCCGAATTAGGCCCCATCTTGCAAGTACCCACTGGGTGATATATAGTCGAGGCATAGAATCTGGTCACGCACTGCCAGTATGGATCGGTATACATAGGAATATTCGTGCAGCCAGAAAATGGTTTCGGTAATAATTTGCTTCCATAACGTCTAAATGATGCAGTTTTACTCATCTCGACCGCAAACTTAATTCCTTCTACCAATGTCGCCATATCTTCCGGGCGTTCGAAGTAGTTGGGATAAATCAACGGGTAATCGGAGGGATTGTTGCTTCGAAGCTTGATAACCCCTCTACTTTTCGGCCTTAGAAGCGTGGGAATCGCGGTCCATGCGTCCTTATTAAGAAACTCCCCAAATACAGCATCGTAGTATTTTCTATTCAGACCGTAAATCTTTCTAAGAGTTCTGCCGCCGTCGGTGTTCTCAGCCAATGCCGCAAAATGCAGTTGCATGTCTGGGAAATCGTCGGAGGCATTCGTGTATTTGGTATTGATAAAAGCTAGTCCTTCGACACCTCCTGGCTCTGTAAAAGGACCGGCTCCGAATATAGCGTATTCCAGCAAATATCGAATATCGTACAACCTGCTCTCTACCAACGATACTTCTTCATTCAGCAAGAAAGTAAGGCCTCCCACCATTATATGGTCTTGAAGGTTATAACCCACACTTAAATTCTGAATAACTGGTATCCCGTGTTCCTTTAAGTGTTCTCCAGGACCTATTCCGGACAACATCAGCAATTGAGGGCTGTTGATAGATCCTGCGGAAACTATCACCTCCTTGCTGGCATGGACGCGTAACGTCCTTCCGTCTTTAAAGAACTCTACACCGTAAGCCCTCTTTGACGACGGATCTATTAAAATTTTCGCAACATGTGCGTGCATAGCGACGTGTAAATTCCTACGCGCGCTGGCAGGCCGCAGGAAGGCCTTCCCCGTGGAGCACCGGCTCCCATGTCTAATGGTCGCCTGAGCAATCGTAAAGCCAGTCTGCCGTTCTCCATTAATGTCTCTATTCTCGTAACCCATTTCTCGTCCTGCTTGAAGGAACGCATCAGCCAGTGGTGTGTGCCATTTTGATTCTTCGACAGTTAGGTAACCCCCTGTCGAATGATACGGAGTCTTGCTGTAGTTCTGATTCCGATTGTCTTCCGATTTTTTGAAATAACTCAGGACGTCCTTGTAGGACCATCCTGGATTGCCCAGTTGTTCCCAGATGTCGTAATCTTTTTTGTTACCACGAACATAGAGCATGTAATTTATCGTGCTGCTGCCTCCGATCACTTTGCCACGTGGCCACCGGCAGCGACCCCCCTCCATCGCTGTAGGCAGAATTTGCGATAAAACATGGAAGACGATGCGAATAATATGTAATCGATTATTAATGTTGGTGGGTGATTGATGTGAGTTTATATCTCTTTGGGTGCGACGATTAGATCATTTGCCAGTTAACGTTAATGGGTTAACGTTAGAACTACGTAAACGTACCTAAATATTATATATAGGTCGGTATAATTCAGACAATATTAGTTAAACTAAATAGATCCATACAATTATTTAACTATTTAAGCAAAAATCTGTATTAATCTTGTTAAAGATATGTTATGTATCTTTCTATGAATTTTAAAAATCAAAATTTCCCGCCACTCATATAGACGTATTGGGTAATTCTGGTATTAATATTTATTTGGATGTATAGTTATGCGTGCATTAGTATTATTAGATATTAATTACCTCTACAGTAATTTGGATTGGGTTCCGTCGTGTATTTCCAGTCGATCTCGGAGAGCTGCAGATTGGCGGCAAGAAGAGGAATATCGTATATAACGCTTCCATCGCCACCTGCTTCCAAAAGGAGTACATTCCAGTCTTCTATCTCGGACAAACGACTCGCCAAGACAGCTCCTGTAATATGAAAAAATTAATTTATTTAAATATCTCAAATATTTTTATATCAAAAGTTGTTAGTTGAAATTCAAAATTTGTCGATACTACAAATAGGATTTCATGATAAACCTAAAATATGTTTACAGAATACATCTGAAATTCGTTTATACGTAGGCAATAGGAAGTTAAAATTTGTACGCCAATTTGCATAAGAACGCGCAACGTCATAACTATACTACATAACAGATGTATTCTTTCTTCCACGTAAACATACAGTTATGTTTGTCTCTGTCACACGTTTATTAGGTTTATCATGGAATTTGTGTCGATGGCATCGAAAGAACATACCCGCAGAACCGCCACCTACAACTATGAAATCGTAAGACGGCATTAATAATTTAGAAGGAACATTCGTCGCGGAGTAATTAACAAACAAGTACGTGACATATAACGACACGCTCAAGAATGCCGAAAGCATCGATGCGATCTTTCCCGATTGCAATCCTCCGAGAATATTGTTTATGACATCCATTTTGCACTTCTCCGGTTTCCCTTGTCAACCTGCAATAATAAGTCTTGTTACCTTTCTAGTAATCTTGCCTTTCTATGCCTAATAATCTTTCTAATGATTTTTACGCGTATTACGATTTTATCCAGTTCATATTTCGTCTTTGATAAATAAAATAAATAAATAAATAAATATTTGTTTTTGTAAATTTGTTCTCGACAAAAGATTAATAAAAGCATGTGTGTTTAACGAGCGAAGCTAATTTAATTCTTGCTCACAAAAAATGAAAACGGAACCTGTACCTTTGAGCCATGGTACAATTTGCCTTACACAGTCTAATTTGAATAATAGTTTGCACACAATAACATTTACAGGTATCGTACGATGCTGAATATTACAGCAATAAATTTTATTGCTGTCACTATATCTCTTCCACAGACAGATCATAACATCGTCAGGTGGAAACGTATCGCAACGTGCTAAAAACGACCATTAAATTTGTACATTTCCAAGGTCAGTTGCTTGATACGCTTCATGGGTACGTAATAAAATTCTTTAAACGGCATCGATACGGAACATGACAAACATTCAGTAAATATTAATAAAATGATACGGAAATCTCCAACCGGTCGTGTTATATTTTCTACGCCTGTTTATCTCAAAAGATCTATTTTTTAAATTATTTCTATATTTATTTATTTTACTCATTTACTGATACCTCATTTCTTCCTTCAGACGGCTTTGGGGCTTTCATTGTTACATTCTTGATCAACTTATCTCTAACAGATAATAGCGCAATAAATATCTCTTTGGTAATTAGTTAGAAAAGCGTACACCTCGCCAATTTGGATGACCTTGAAACGCGTTATCAAGGTTGACATTCTGAACAATCTTTTCCTATAACTATAGACACCGCCCTATCTTAGTTACCGAGATAATCGCAAAAGACTTCAATTAAATTTTCATTACGATTGTAATTCGCCCTAGGACAGGCGGCCAAATCTTCCGAACGAAGCTTAACTCACTAGTGCGGAGATAGCAATTTTTAATTATACACAACCGCAGAAAATGGATCATAAGTCCGGCTGAATTTATAACCCTTGGCGTAAAATGATTCTCGATAAATTGATTGACATATGGACTGTTGTACCTTTCACCGATCCTCAATTGGTCAACAATGTAACAAATAATTCTACCGCCGCTGAAAAATTGTTTACAGAAGAGACATTGCTAAGAAATTGAAATTAAGAAAAAGAAATTGATCAATGCCTTATGAGTTCGGCTGTATTAATAGCGGATGGCACAAAATAATATTCGATAAACTGTCTGATGCTTGGAATGCTGCACTTAATACCGACCGTCAATTAGTCGAAAGCGTCACATATATACCTTTATTTATTGAGAAGTTGTTTACAGAGAAAAAACTTGTAAAATGAATTCCTAAGTAAAACATATTAAACATAAATTTCGTTCTACCTTGAAAACTAACGTCGAGTGACAGGTGTGTGTAGATGTAGCAAAAAGTTGTCCAGAATGTTTGTTTTGACGAAATGTTTCGGTTTCATCCAAATTGATGAGTTGTATCCTATCCTAAACAATTCTCTATTTGACATGTACACAAATGGCGAATAAAATTATCAGATATTGGAAAACCTATAACATATACGTGAATCTTATATCTTATGGTGTAGAAGATCAGAAATAACGGAAAAATCGAATATTAGCGAAAATGCGGAGATTTTGAGAACACGTACGTGGGTTGAACCTCAAACGTAAGAGAGTGCACCGATCAAACGCAAAGTGCGGAGACGAATGCTTCTTCGCTAGTGATCTCCCGTGTACTCAATATTGACTAATTATTCTGCAACATAGCTTATATGCAACGAAGAACATATAAATATACGTCAAACAAATATATGCATGTTTCTTATGTAGTCTATACATACCTTGAAGAAAACTTCTCATGGAAATGAATCAGTCAAGTGGATGCTAAGATATGTGTTGCTCGTAACCATGGACGACAAAACAACAACCTTATTTGAAGTGACTAGTTACGTAATTGTTGTATTAAATAATATTTTAAACGAATTATGTTACATTTTTCACGTATGTGCCATATTCTTGCCTATAAGAAGCACAATTCAATGATCAGTAATTAACACTAGGTTTACGGGACCCGCCAATTTGATGGATTTCCAACTTCGAAACGAAATATCTGAAAAACCATGGCATTAATTTCAACCATTTTGCATCGTAAATTAATCATTTCACCTAAAGAATTTATGCACAAAATTATTTTTTCCTAGGCCTTCTAATTTTTGAAATCTGTATGTAGTACATCTATCTACACGAAATCCGTCAAATTGACGGGCTAACTGATTTCATGAACAAACCGTTTTTCAAAGACAGTGTGCAAAAGTTTCAGTTATTGTAGACATTTCCCATTATTGTTTCCGCTTACTCTAAGTATTCTCAGTATTTTCTTTTTTTTTTGACCAATCCGCCTTTTCTAGTAATCACGAGTAAATCCAGGAGATATAATAAGATGTTGAATAAAATTGTCAACATTAATGAAGATTGTTCTGAGGATACCTCTGTAGAAGATCAATATGAATTAGGCCAGAGAGAAGCTGACAGTGAAATTTCTGAATACACTGAAAGTGGAGAGACAGAAGGATCTTCGAATAATGAGGACGAAAACTTCTTAAAAGTATATCGTTACAAGGAAATGATGATGATTCTTTCTAGTTCTGACTCCGAGGATGAAAGGGCGCGCATTCCAAGCATATCTCAAAATGTAATGGGTGAAATTGAAATTTCAATTGACGGGACACGGTGGATAAATGTGAAACGCGTGTAGGACCTAGGCCTATTGGCTATACTAAGAGAAATATTATATAGGGTTGTATAACTAGCGCTTTAGAATTGATAATTGAGTGACACATAATGGAATATTGCACTGAAACCGAGACCTATCGAGTTTAAAAAAACAAACTGTATAATCACAAATGCTGAGTTACGTAATTTTCTAAAAATTATATATGTCTGGGACACAAATGAAGCGAGATCGTTAGAAGTTTCCGAAAGATTACATAAATTTCTTTACATAAATTCGCGCTGATATTCGAAATACGGGAAAGATTTATTAGTAATAACCAGGCTTGTTAGAATGTACATAAAAATTTTCAACGGCAGCCCGATACATGTTTACGCAATATATGCTGAATAAGCTTCATAAATTTGGCATTAGGTTTTCATTATCAGTTGAAGTTCAAACAAAATATATTTTAGATGGTTCGATTGATTTAGAAACTCGATGCTCAAGGGAACAGAGCGCAAAATGACTTTGTTTTGCTCACATTTGTATAAATCCGTTCCAGGAACCATTGCTTTTTACCATAAAGCAATGTTTGGTGTGGACGTGGTCGACCAGATGGCACGCAAGTATAGTGTAAAAGCGGGGAGTTTCCAATGGCCTCTTCAAGTATTTTTCAATATTTTAGATTTGGCGGCGATGAGCGTGTGGATATTATGTAAAAACTGCATCAAATCGAAAATATCCAGGAAGGAATTATATTTTGTTTAGCCGAGGAATTATCTGGAGAAAACGAGGAAAACATTTTCCAAAGATCAGACGGTTCATTTCTGTGACGTCACAGGTGCGAAAAATTTGCCAAGTGGATTATTGCAAAAAAATATTACAAAAAAACAACATTCAGTATATTTGCAAAAAGTGTGTTCAATAGATATGATTACCCTGTATCGTTAATGTTATTGTTATTTTTTTAGTGATAATTTGAAAAAAGACTTTTTATTTATTAACAATTTATTTAAACGCGAAGTCTAATATTGTTCCTTTCAGACTCAATTTGAATAAATCGATTTTTTAAAGAAAATTGCGTATTTTCGTTTACCCGTCAATTTGACGGGTCCCGTAGAGATAGATACACTATATATGGATTTCAAAAATTAGAAGGCCTAGGAAAAAATAATTTTGTGCATAAATTCTTTAGATGAAATGATTAATTTACGATGCAAAATGGTTAAAATTGGTTTTTGAGATATTTCATTTCGAAATTCGAAAAATCCAGTGTTAAATGCCCTCCATCTTGTACCGCAAATCAGACAAAGTATCGAGTGTAATTATATCAGTTACTTTTAGTGTTGCTATTCGTAGTTTTCGCCATTTACTTCTTCACGTTTCTCCAAAGAGTGTCGGAACGATACTCTGACTGATCTCGCACAGCTATACCTTTCTGCGGGGTGATATCCTCCTTTCTTTTGAATGGATACGCGTGCAGAAAGCGCGCAATTCAAATACTACTACAGCAATTAAAAGATAAAGCAGGATGAATAATACAAATCTCACCACTGAACGAGAGGTGCGATTTCAGACGAAGATATTTACACTGAGGAACAAACGCAATAAAACATAGCCTACTTCTATTTGGATATGACGATCTTTCCAACGATGATAAAATTAATCAAACCGGCTGAGTAGTTTTTGAGGTTACCTTCTACATGCTGGCACCCTTATATGGAGATCTTCTTGCTTTATAATTTTAATATTGGCGGAGAATTTCGATATGACAACTAGTGTCAGAAAATTAAACTGTGAGTATGTCAGGTATCGATAATATGATCAATGTTCAAATCGACATGAGTATGATAAAATTAGTTTATGCGTGTAGAGGTTATGTGAAGAAGATATAGGTGCGTGAGAATTAATGACGAGATTACTTGTTGTTGCAACCGTCGAATATATTTAAATCGATAAATTAGTACACAGCCGTAAACGTGAGACGTTGGTACGAAGTATAAATCGCAGAATATAATCGCGGAATCAATACTTGTAAAGGCTTATCGCGTAACTTGATAGACGCTCGTGAGATACTCAGAAAATACTCTCGATGCTGTTGTCTTCGTTTATTTATACTGGTGGAGGGAAAGTCAAAAAATTGAAATTCGTCTTGATTCGACTTGCATATAGCGGCGACATTGTTTTTGCCCGAGGTTTATTTATTGTTATGTTTCATGCATCAAGGCTAAGACGATGTCCTGAGGCAAAACAACAGCGAGGCTGTCGACTCGCGTCGTCCTGTGACTCCTGTGCCGCTGTATGCGGTTATATAAATTTGTGCAATGGATATTTCTCGTAGACAAAATAAAAGTAGAATACAGTAACCGATATTCATACGTACACATATGTATTTATATTCGGACATTCTGTAACACAGAATAACTTTTGTAAAATTGGACCGAAAGATTCGAGTTTTTCTTTAAATGTTAGAAGAATGGGTTTACTAGATGACGTCTAAAAATTTGTTGAAAGTTGCAACTGGTCCGAATCGGGAAGAAGAAAATAAAGGTCATTCTTTACAACTTGTTTATCTGCTGCTGTAATAGAACTTTAAACAATACGTCTGATGATTTAAAAATTTTAACCATTTGTAACTCATAGCAATGTTTGCCCATCTCGATGATCTCTCCAGCATGTACGTTACTGACATGAATGTACAAAACGTATTGCTCAAATTTTCATTGTGGGTTCAAGTAAAAAAGTTTCTGAACAACACTAGTTCGTTTCTTGTACGTTGAGTTATCCCCAATACAAATGCTGCACCAAGTGGTCAAATGCTGTAGCCGTTCCTCATTAGCGAATACAAGAACCTATTGAGTTTCCGTTATCGACGAACCGCAGACACAGACTAGTTATACGAATAGACAAATCACCTCAGAAATCTTTGTAGCCCAGCGCAACTACCATACCGACATAGAAATTTGTTGAAGTGGTCACCACTTATAAGAAAACTCTACATCTGGTCTTTTTAGTTTTCTCAAGCACTTGAGCCATCGACAGCGTATAGACAAAAGACTGCGACGAAGACAGACCATAAACAGTAGACAGGCGACGTTGGCTTCCGGGTTTTTTCAGTTATTGGGTAACACAGCTAGCGTGCGGATCTGGACCAGTTCAAATTGTATTCTTAGTTATAATTACACTTCTATTTAAATATATTTTCTGCCTTACAATTTATCCATGAGTTTTCTCTGTTTACACATCGAATAACCTCAACAAAATTCAATATTGACATTAGTGTCCTCTACTCGTAAACAACGACAACGTGATTAAGTATTTACTAAAGAAGCGTGTTATTTCGTGGATGCTGTTTATTGTATTATAGATACACGCATTTAAAAAAAATTACACGGGCGAGCAAAGCTCCGTTTCACAAAGAACATAAATTGGTTATGGTCTGAATTAAGTGCTGTCAAAAATATCTATCATTAAATTGAATGACTTGAAAATCATAAAAGGTCTTTAAAAATTTCTTTCACAGATATATCATACATGTATATGCTTTAATAAATAAAGTTTATGGGTTACATGTTTATAATTTACATCGTATTTCACAGTCTAAAGGAAAATCAATACGCTTAATAATTTACGCAAGTCTCATTTGTTGACGAAAAGAATTTCAATAATTTTCATATTGCGATTATCTATAGTATCTCCTTTTATCTTTCCTATTACAAGATTACATTACAAGATACATTATTATTTATCCTATTACAAGATGAATGTCTGTAACAATTTTTCATCATCGATGTTATGCTTTCCTCGTGTTCTAGAATACAATAGTAATGAAATAAATGAACCATAACATCAAAAGTATGTAATAGGTGAAATCGTAAAACTCCTACATTTTTAACCGTTTGTTCTCCGATAAGCTCGGATAAACACAATTTTAACGGACTAACTTGCGCTTGTTAAAATTTAACTTACTTGATATTCATTTGATGAAATGAATATATTCATATACATAATATATGATGAAAATTTACTCTGAGTTAATAATTATAAGTTTCCATTATGTAATATAAACAATAACAGTCGATGTACATTAATTTTCATCATTCGAAATATTACAAAACAAATTATTCACTCTCAAATTCCGTTTCAACAACCATTCCTCTTTTATCATATCGGCACCCTTCTCTGCGATCATGATAATCGGAGCATTGGTATTACCACTGACTATGATTGGCATAATCGAGCCGTCTATGACTCGAAGTCCGGTGACTCCGTGAACTCGAAGCCGAGGGTCTACTACAGCCGTTGGATCCGAATTAGGCCCCATCTTGCAAGTACCCACTGGGTGATATAGAGTCGTGGCATAGGATCTGATCATGCACTCCCAGTATGGATCGGTATACATAGAAATATTCGCGCAGTTAGAAAATGGTTTCGGCAATAATTTGCTTCCATAACGTCTAAATGATGCAGTTTTACTCATCTCGACCACAAACTTAATTCCTTCTACCAATCTCGCCACATCGTCCGGGTTTTCGAAGTAGTTGGGATAAATCAACGGGTAATCGAAGGGATTGTTGCTTCGAAGCTTGATAACCCCTCTACTTTTCGGCCTTATAAGCGTGGGAATCGCGGTCCATGCGTCCTTATTAATAAACTCCCCAAATGCAGCATCGTAGTATTCTCTATTCAGACCGTAAATATATTTAAACACTCTGCCGCCGTCGGTGTTCTCAGCCAATGCCAAAAAATGCAGTTGCATGTCTGGGAAATCGTCGGAGGCATTCGTGTATTTGGTATTGATAAAAGCTAGTCCTTTGACACCTCCTGGCTCTGTAAAAGGACCGGCTCCGAATATGGCGTATTCCAGCAAATATCGAAAATCGTACAACCTGCTCTCTACCAACGATACTTTTTCATTAAGCAAGAATGTAAGGCTTGTCACAATTATATGGTCTTGAAGATTATGACCCACACTTAAATTCCGAATCACTGGTATCCCGTGTTCCTTTAAGTGTTCTTCAGGACCTATTCCAGACAGCATCAGCAATTGAGGGCTGTTGATAGATCCTGCGGAAACTATCACATCCTTGCTGGCATTGATGCGCAACGTGCTTCCGTCTCTAAAGAACTCTACACCGTAAGCCCTCTTTGACGACGGATCTATTAAAATTTTCGTAACATGTGCGTGCATAGCGACGTGTAAATTCTTACGCGCGCTGGCAGGCCGCAGGAAGGCCTTCCCCGTGGAGCACCGGCTCCCATGTCTAATGGTCGCCTGAGCAATCGTAAAGCCAGTCTGCCGTTCTCCATTAATGTCTCTATTCTCGTAACCCATTTCTCGTCCTGCTTGAAGGAACGCATCAGCCAGTGGTGTGTGCCATTTTGATTCTTCGACAGTTAGGTAACCCCCTGTCGAATGATACGGAGTCTTGCTGTAGTTCTGATTCCGATTGTCTTCCGATTTTTTGAAATAACTCAGGACGTCCTTGTAGGACCATCCTGGATTGCCCAGTTGTTCCCAGATGTCGTAATCTTTTTTGTTACCACGAACATAGAGCATGTAATTTATCGTGCTGCTGCCTCCGATCACTTTGCCACGTGGCCACCGGCAGCGACCCCCCTCCATCGCTGTAGGCAGAATTTGCGATAAAACATGGAAGACGATGCGAATAATATGTAATCGATTATTAATGTTGGTGGGTGATTGATGTGAGTTTATATCTCTTTGGGTGCGACGATAAGATCATTTGCCGGTTAACGTTAATGGGTTAACGTTAGAACTACGTAAACGTACCCAAATATTATATATAGGTCGGTATAATTCAGACAATATTAGTTAAACTAAATAGATCCATACAATTATTTAACTATTTAAGCAAAAATCTGTATTAATCTTGTTAAAGATATGTTATGTATCTTTCTATGAATTTTAAAAATCAAAATTTCCCGCCACTCATATAGACGTATTGGGTAATTCTGGTATTAATATTTATTAGGATGTATAGTTATGCGTGCATTAGTATTATTAGATATTAATTACCTCTACAGTAATTTGGATTGGGCTCTGTCGTGTATTTCCAGTCGATCTCGGTGAGCTGCAGATTGGCGGCAACAAGAGGAATATCATATATAACGCTTCCATCGCCACCTGCTTCCAAAAGGAGTACGTTCCATTCTTCTATCTCGGACAACCGACTCGCTAACACGGCTCCTATAATCATGTAAATTGGCAGAACATTATAGAACATAAGTAAGAAAACATCAATCTACTCAAACATTAGAAATACTTTTATTTCAAAAATTTGTGGTTTAATATGAAATTATCGAGAAAGGAAAAATATTTAGTTCATACCACAAAATGGATTTCGTGATAATCCTAAAATATGTTGCAATAATGTATAATTTATACGATATTTATAATGTAATATATATTTATAACATATTATAAAATAAACTTAAATTACGTTTATATGCAGGAAAGGTGAAGTTAAAATTTCCTTGTTAATATATACAACACGCATAACGGTATTAAATGTACTGCACAACAAATAGAGCGGCTAAAAGAAAGGTGTAATGGGTAATCGAGATGTGTATATTGTTAGATTTGTGTGTTACTTTATTATATGGATAATAAAGCGCTCCATCTCGCGTGAAAACACGCAGATACGCGCTTCTTTCTCATACTTTCATTTCGTTTATGATGTAATTTTCTATCGACATCATGAAAAAACGTACCTGCAGAACCGCCGCCTACGATTATGAAATCGTAAGATGGCAAGAGTGATTCGGAAGGAAGATTCTTCGAGGAATAATTAACAATCGAATATATGACGTATAGCAATACGGTTAAGAGAATGGAAAGCGTCGATCTGATCAATTCTGATTGGAATCCTCCCAGAATATTGCGGCTGACATCCATTTTATACGTCTCCGATCTTCTTTATCAAACTGTAACATTAAGATATAACAGTTTACCAATTATCTTTCATAAACTTCTGTAAGTGACCACTCGCGGCAATTTCGTGATTTTTCCCATTGACCATAGCACACAATAAATCCTTTTCAAATGCGTAACAACATATAATTGTAATATCGGAAATTTAGGATATAAATTTTTCCCCGATTACTTACAATTTATTAATATTGAATTGAATATACAGGTGTTAATTGGACAGAAAACGATGTTTGTTTAACCGAAACTAAATGCGATACTCGTATCAATCCCAAGTAACTTTACAGTTATCTGGCAACTTTCGTCACAACGAACTTAACACTCTCACTCTGTCTCTCTCTCTGTCTCTCTCACTCTCTCCTTCTCTCACTAGCAACTCTACAACTCGATCTATTTTTTCAACTCTACTCTTCGATGTCTCGATCAGTTATAACTCTTGCAACACACATACTTTTCGACTAGCATACTTTGATCTCTCGGACACCCAAACATAATGCTATGTTTGAAAAACTGCTAAGTTCTCGCGCATAATGTTATTGATACTAGAGAGGTTAGAATTTCTTAAACTTATAACGTATTAAGGTATAAATGTGTAATTAATATGCGCATTTGGGTGATGTCAGCGCGTCTTTAACTTAATATCTACAGGATATATATAAGAAAAATATATTGAGACGATTTCGATGCAGCTTATATTTAGTTCTTCAAAAAATTGTTCCTGCAAAATTGATCCTCTTCCTCTGAGAGAAAAAGATCATGACCTTGATAAGTAAAAATGTACTATAGCTGATAAGTAATGGAAATTGGATCTAGAAATATCTGGAATTAACTGTTACACGAAGCATTAAATGTATCAAAGAAACTCGTTGGACAGCATCCATATGGAAACTACTAAGCATTCAGTAATCTCGAACATAATGATACGTAAACCTTCACCCGGGCTTGTCACATTTTTTATGCTAATTTAATTTGGAAGTAATATTTATTACTTTATTTATTTGTGTATTATAACTATTTACTGATATCTGGATGTTACACTGTCGATTTACTTTTCTCCAAGACATAGTAGCGGAATAAATATTCTTTTATGGTAATTATTCTATAGAAGGTACTCATCACCGATGTGAATAATATTGAAACACATTTTGAAGATGGGCATTCTGAGCAATATTTTTCTATACCTGTAGACGCCGCTTGGCCTTGGATTCCAAGGAGTTGGCAAAAAAATTCAATTACATCTAAGTTACGACCATACTTTCTCCTGGAACAAGCGACCACACTTTCATATAAACCGAATTAAACAGAACTCACTAGTGAGAGAGATAACTATTTTTAATTTTATACGAATATGAAAAAGAAATTGATTAATGGCTTATGGGTTCGGCTGTATTAATAGCGGATGGCACAAAATAATATTCGATAAACTGTCTGATGCTTGGAATGCTGCACTTAATACCGACCGTCAATTAGTCGAAAGCGTCACATATATACCTTTATTTATTGAGAAGTTGTTTACAGAGAAAAAACTTGTAAAATGAATTCCTAAGTAAAACATATTAAACATAAATTTCGTTCTACCTTGAAAACTAACGTCGAGTGATAGGTGTATGTAGATGTAGTAAAAAAGTTGTCCAGAATGTTTGTTTTGACGAAATGTTTCGGTTTCATCCAAATTGATGAGTTGTATCCTATTCTAAACAATTCTCTATTTGACATGTACACAAATGGCAAATAAAACTATCAGATATTGGAAAACCTATAACATATACGTGAATCTTATATCTTATGGTGTAGAAGATTAGAAGTAACGGAAAAATCGGAAGCGAAAATGCGGAGACTTTGAGAATACGTACGTGGAATGAACCTCAAACGGAAGAGAGTGCACCGATCAAACGCAAAGCAAGAAGGCAAATGCTGCTTTGCTAGCGAACCTTTGAATACTCAATTCTAATTAACTATTTTGTTTCTATTCATCAGTTATCTCATTATCATCTGGTCAATTCATAGTTTATATATAACAAAAGACATATAAATATGCACCAAATAAATATATGCGTGCTTCCTATTTAGCATACGTTCATTAGAAATGAAAATAACATGAAAATAAATTAGTCAAGTATGCGCTAAGAAATGTGCTGCTCACAAATATCAGCGAGAAAATATAACTATTAGTTAAAATAACTTTACATAATGGTTGTGTTAAAGATTGTTTTGAATAAATTATGTTACATTTTTGGGAATTCACCGGATGTGTGCCATTTAATTTTGTTATATCTCATTCTGTTGCAGATACTAAGGTGATTTTGAACTTTTTTAAGTTCAATGTTCTTTTTTTGTAAGTTCTACGTCATAGCCGATAAAAAGCACAATCCAATGATCTGTCATAAGGTGACCCTGAGTTGATCTTGTATCTGAAAATCAGATAAAATAGAGAGTGTAATTGTATCGGTTGCTTTGAATATTTCTATCTAAAGTTTTCGCCGCTTATCTTTGCTTATATCTGCAAAGAATGTAGGGATGATTGATGAACTGCTCTAAGCGTATCTAATGTAATTTTGGCGCACGCTCTTTCGATACGCTCCATCTTCTTTTTTCAATCATTAACTCTAAGGTGATTTCTGAGCACGTACATTATGGCATAAACGCGATAACCGTGTTTGTTTTTAGTCTTTTGTGCTAATGACTTGTTTGATCATGTATTCACAAAAATCTTAATTCAAATACTACGACTATAACTGTATACTATCGAACAGTCGAGACTGACGAGCTTCCGTTCCTAAATCTTGACCCTCTCCTTTCCTTGTTTTGAGCGTATGTTTATGATATTTTGAGAGAAGCAGCACCTACGTGCGCGGTGATATCCTCCTTTGCTTTGAATGAATACGCGTGCAGAGAGCAGTTATTACAGCGATTCGAAAATAGGATGCTACAAATAATAGGAAATGCATCGTTATACGAGATGTACGATCATAGAAATTTACAAATAAAAGAAATCAAAGACGAAGGCAGTAAATGCTACAAATGTTACAGTATGCTACAAAACACAAGGCACCTGAACAGTAATATTTTAATGCAGAAACTGGCCTAAATCGATGTTCAAAATGTTTAGCTATGCTGCAGGCAAACCTCCCATGTTCTTTATTTTCTATTTTCTGCCTGCATTCATTTAATATCTGTACCTTCAAAGACTACCTAGGAAAGTACTGGAAACATCTTATATATTACATTCAAATTTTTATCTCATATTATATTGTATGCGGTTACTAAGAGCCACATAAGAACTTGAAAGAAAGCATTCGCTGACTGCCTGGGTGGTTTAACCAGCATCTGCCCCACAACTGGAAGATCCGCATTCGAAACCTGGTCGAATAACACGAACAGAGGTATGTTTTAGTCCCTACAACGTTTAATTTCACTTGTCTTTATGTATTCAATATTGAGTACTTATTGTGTATACTTACTCTATATTTATGTAAGAAAACGCGAGGTTTCAAACGTTCGTAACGGTGGGCTGAATTCCGTCATCCGTGGATATAGGAGAAGATAGCGAACACTTGATGGCATCGCAAATTATGCCTTTTGCGTCACTGGCTAGTGGGCCTCGACGGTTTCGTAATGCAACGCCTAAAATACTCGAGTGTTTTTAGTAGAATCGTTGCTGACACGGGAGTACTGCCTATCCTTCGAGTTTTACGCTGATTCAAAGTGCAATGCTGTTATAAAAACACTGGATTTTATTCACTTGAAATTCATTCACATTGAATTTATTACTTAAATTTCATGGTCAAGTTTATTTGAAACGTTTTATTCAAGTGGTTTCTTCCCATACTTTTATATTATACAGGGAATTACCTGCGGGCCCGTCCAGGTAGAAAGCTGATATCTTTTTCTATTTATTTCTTGATCTTGTAATGCTTCTGCGTAAACTACAATTTTACTTTTATTCCCAGTCGGAATTAATATATATCGATTTTGTGAACTTCCGGATCTAGATATAGACATATTATTACATAGGCATATTATTACCGATGAGAAAAACATTCTTACTTTAAATCTGTATCTATGTATTTATGAATTTAAACTTACCATTTGTTGATAATTATTGCGAGAGAAAGTTTAGCTGGAACCTACAATAGTTCGAACGTGAAAAGCAGATCGGCGGGAACTATGAGAATTCGGGGTTTAGGTGCTACCTCTATCGTCAGTAATATGATCATATAAACTGATTTCGAAATTGGCTAGGAAAAACCGTCGGAAAACTGAGTCGTCTCTAGTCGTGAAAAATCTACATGGAAAGTTATCGTATTCCAGGATCTTGCGAGACAGATAGAAATGAATCGAGAATCTCAGCAGACATAGCATGACACGCAAGCGTTGAACCTAACCTTCTTGTTTTCCATTTTGATTTTTCTATGTTTATTTTTATGTATGATAATTATGAATGGTATGAAATCTATATTATACGAGACTACACAACAATATTATTATGGATCCAGGCTATACATGATTATCTAAAAAGTAACCGCGAATTAGATAATTTATACTATCTGTACTGATATACTAATGTTAAAGACGACTACGTACTTTACACCGTGTCGTATGTACAGTAGTCCTTTCGATATCATTTTATATATAATCGAATTATATGCATTATTCTGTATGTACTTCTAATGAAAAACTATAGAAACCAACATGCATTTCAGATTTCAATATTTTTTAAATATGTTATAAAGCATAACATTTTGAGCAACTTTTTCCTCTAATGTAACTATAAATCAGCATAAACATATATTCTGGTACATAGTATCCATGATATTCGCAAAAAATTATCGATATAATTGCGTGTCCATAATAGCGTATGCTATTTGATTCCCAAATGCCGGGACGAGTATATTTACGTAAACGAAATCTTTACCCAACAGGCAGCTACATGTACAGTAGGAAGTCGTTCAAAATGTTGATTTCTACGACATATCCAAAAAATCTTCCAAATTCAGTTAGACTTTCTACTTTTCTAATGTTATAAAAAAAGATCAACATGTAAGGTACGTGTGCATCAGATTACACTTCGCTCGATGGATAGTCAAGGTCACGGCAGACACGCCAGATATCCGTCACTTTCGCTACGTGATTATTTTGAGGAAATGTTCTTTCCAATGGAGAATAAATTATTCAAATCGCTTGAGTAGCTTTTGAGATTACACTGGACACACGCATCCTGGCGTGGAAATCGTCTTCCATTATAATATAAATATCGGCAAAGAATGTTCGATACGCCAACTGGTGGCAGAAGATTAAAATGCATCATTAATGTAGAAAATTGATCTTATTTATTTATGCATACATTTATGCATGATACGTTAAAAAGTTGCACCTGCTATTTCATACAATAACGCAAAGAAAAATTACGGCTGTCTTCATTTTTTGTTTTGAATATGTTTGAGTTACAAATTGATTCAAAAACGTCTTCTTAACTTGAAAACTGCATTTACGTGCATTTATTAAGATTTGTGGGGAAATTATAAAACGCTTGCGTTCAACGTTCAAACATGTACGTAAAAATGAATTTAAGATAATTTAAGTTATGCGGTTTGTGATTCTTTTTTATTTTACACAGAATTACAAGTTAGCGGATTCCTTTACACAAATATACAGAACCTGTATGCAACATGGTCCCTGCTTTTGCAGGAACGAAATATCTCTTATTATACACATAGAATAAATTCGTATTTTCTCGACCAGTATTAATGAATACAATTTAATGTAACACTAAGGTAAGATTAAGAGATCTTTTCAATGAACTTGGACTGAGTCAATCTAGCTTATTTTACAAAAGTTCGCATTTGTCTTGTCTAATACAATTGAATATTTATACACAATGTAATTCGCGTGTAATAAAGTTGAGGGTCCATGCATAGAACTTTTTCGATGCAATATATTATACAATCTTACACGTTTATACCATTGATTATTTTTACAGCAATGTTAATGAAATTTGTACAGAATATATTTTGCTTCATACTCTAAGTATGTACATGAACCGTTTTTCTCTGGCAGTTTTTAAATTTCTTTTTTGTATTGCCACACTCATTACTTCAAAATCGGAGAATCAATGTTTTGCCATGAAGCTACAATTTATACTATCGTAGAAAATCTAATGTGAAACATCGCATAGTATGAAGTTAAAATTATTATGAAAGTTACATAGTATGAAGTTAAAATTATTATGAAAGTTGCATAGTATGAAGATTGGTAGAATAGAAGATTGTGTAAAAAAGTATGGGAAACGTTTTTGATATTGCTTCGAATAGAAAAAACGTAGTCAAAATCACCACAGTGGGAAGATACGATAAATGCAGTTGAAGACTTCCTAAACACTTTTGGCATTCCTTTGGATACCGATCGATGATTTCGGCTTCTCGATTTCTTGTTGTGCTTCCCCTCTTACAGTAAACGTTACGTAATATTTTTTCGAACGATCCAGTCTTTCAGCTGGAAGAGCTATTATTTGCTTCTCTTCTCCATGTGTTACTTCCACCTGCAACAAAGATAGAATTTTTTGTATAGTTTCTTAACGTAATTTTTAAAGAAACACGCACATTACTCATATTATTTTTGTTCAAATAAGTAAGCACATAAGGATTTCATTTGACACGAACTAACTTGATTTGAATCAAGTATTTAATTACTTAGTATTTAATTATCGCACTAATGCAACTCTTGCATAATTATTTTCAGTTTAAATGACTAGATTTTACCCTCATTTGCCCCTTTCCACGGCTCTCTATCTTCGGAAGAAGATCCGCTTGTTCTTGGCCGCCTCCACCTACTGCAATTATAATCTACAATCACAATAGGGAAACTGATTCCTTTTGAAAGTCATTTGGATTGGATTCTCGTATTCAGCATACCATTTCGGAATTATTAATCATAAAAATAGTAACATTCCTTTAAACTTTTCGCGATTATGTATATGTCTCATGGATATTTTTTCAAAAAAACGTTGCGAAACTTTTGTGTATAAAAATTTCTTATGAAAAAATTTTCTATTATTTCCCAACTTATTAATTATTTAGAACGTTAATGGTGGAAGGTTGAGAAATATTATTGAAATGTTATCATATCAAACGTTGATAATTAAAAGAAATTAAAGAATACAATTAACATTGTATAAATTTTCTTATTTGACTACTTCACGTATAAACGTCTGAAATGGAATCCTGAAACCTATCAACTATGACAATGCACGGAAATAACGTACGATATGTGTACGCTGGGAAAGAAGTGTAAGCACTAGTGGCGTGATGACAGCGGTGAGTTTTTTGGATGCATTGCTTCGCTTCCATACAGAAGTCTGGAGTTGCTGGCCTTTTTTGAATCTTCCTGAGCTGATCGTACAGGAAGGCCTCGAAGTGTCTAGTAAGAAATATTAATTACATTTTCATTCACAATACTATAAAAATATACGCTAAGTCAATTAAGGAATCATTATGAATGGTTTTATAGTGTGGCGGATCGGTATCAACAGGACGCTGACAGGTCGAGGCATCAACGCGGCGCAACACCTCCCGGGCGATCCGCTGGTACCAACCGCCAACACTAGAGGGCTACGACGACAACGAGTCTGTCTAACTCGCTAGCGGTCGAATATACGAGCGATTGATACAAATACCGCAACTAGCGAGACTCCCTCTAGGTCTAAGGCGGGGACTACCGGGCATAGCCTTACTGACGAGTCCACCGGTAGTCCCGGGACGAAACGCAAGACTCTCTTTTCATCCGCCACAATAGCATCAGTAAAGTAAACAGCAGCAAACGAGTCCTATATATAGACTCGATAGACCGTCATGTTATTCATATGATACTTTTAAAAAAATGGGTTTTAAGACAGTCGTTACAAAAAATGCACAGGCACATAAAAATCAAAGTGACACAAAAAACGATCTTCTAATTGTTTTAAACAGCGTATTTTTTTATATTTAGAAAACAATAACCTGAACGTTAAGGGTTGATCGTATTTTGCCACACCAAGGGTGGGTCCAGACATCCCAGCTTTATGGAAAGCATCCACCTGAAACAAAGGATATAATTCAGTGTGATTTTAGATCCTGATTAAGTATTTTGAATTAAATAAAATCTTAAATTCCAATTAAACAGATCAATGCGTAGATTATGTTGCATTACATAGGGAGAAATAGGCAGGATTATTACTTGTCTCTTAACCAAAACTTGTTCATTCGCTCTGCCATGACGTATCTGTAGTCTCTTCAGTTCCATCAGTTGGAAGAATATCTTTCTTTCCAAGTGATATCGTCGTAAACTGATTTGGACATCTCTTATTATGGTGTCTTTGTTAAGGGATTGTTGCTTATCGGTATTTGGACAACATTTCATGATCCTTCTTCTCGGTATCCGTGATACCCTAGGGCTGGGTTCTATGCCACTATCCCTGCCGCCGCTGTCACGGCGTTGTTTCCCTTGCAGTCGACTGACTCTACTTTCCTGAGGACTTTGAACTCGTGTCAAACGAGTTCGAGTACCGGATTGCACCTTTGTGAAATGAAGAGAAAAAATAATTGGTTACGAGAAAACAATCTTCTGGTTGCAATGTTATTTACACAATATGTATTACAATACTATTGTTGATGTGTTGTTTGATATGGTGAATCCAATATTACGAATTAATGTGAATCTATTTCGTACTAAAATATGACATTAAATAATGAAATATTCTCGATGGTAAATTTGAAAAAGATGGTCAAGGCAATCTTTTCATTTTCACAAATTTCTACCACTGATCGATACGAATAAATACGAATGGTACTCGCATGTTGTTATTGACATTATAAACATTTAATTTTCAAATTCACGCACAAGAAGCTTATTTTATCTTTTAAACCGATTATACATATTTATACATATACAAAAATTATATTTCATATTTTTATATTGGGTGTATAGTAAATGTCACATTGAATTGCATCATATTGATTTCAGGGATGAAATAAACTTGCAAAAATTGAAATACGGTAAATAATGAAATTTTCCCCATTAAATATGTCACAAAGTATATTGTAGGGAAAGACGTAAGATCCACCGGGTTATCTCCAATCTCACAAACGACGAGGAAAGACTAAATACTATTTCTATTCTACTTCTTCTACCATCAGAATTAGCCTACTTGGGATAACGAGTCGGTCGCCGAAGTCCTGCAAACATCATGTCCAGCTCGAGACATTTCTTCCTCGCTCGTGCTTGGCAATACCCTGATGACACCCATCTCATTATCATCCTCGGCTTCCGTCTCGTGTTCTCCGTCCTCCCCGATAGCGTCTCTGATCTCCTTGTCAATCTCCTCGTCCTCTTCGTCCCATTCTGGACTCTCAATCACCGCCACTATAGCGCTCCTATCTGGAGAACGTTCTTCTGAACTTTCGAACAAACATTTTCTTACCGACGATCGTCCAGTTTGTCTAATTTTTCCCGTTGACGGTCTCGAGCGTCTGGTTTGCGCCGATTTCGGAGAACTCGAGGAACTTTCGTCAATATATCGAAAGGTCTCTACTAAAAGCACGGCAAACGGTATAAAGACACTCATGGAGTGGTTTCAGTACTCACCTGTCCCCAGTGCGTCTTCCATAGGATGTGTCTTCACTTTTTTAGCTTCGTCTTCATCCTTGTGATCTTCTAAGTCGGACTTTGCAGGAGACGAGTCTTGAGCAACTTCCTCCTCGTCGTAAATCTTTCGTTTCGTGGCAGTTGGTGTATCTGCGCTTAACGATTTGTCTTCCATTAACGCAGAGTCTTTAGAGGATGAGAAATCGACAGATTTTCTATGAGCAGTTTGTTCCTTCTCATCCGGTGACTCCTTGCTCGAGCTTTTTGTTAAGACGGCCGATGTGGCCTCTTTCGTTTGTACCCCGTCAACAGCAATTTCATCCTCCTTCTGCACTTCTGACGTCTTCTCTGCAACTACTTTGCTCGTTTTTTCCCTGGACAATTTCATGGAAACGTTTTTCGTGGAAGATTCGCGCTTCTTACCAAATTCTTTCCTCTTTTGAGTCCCGCCGCTCTTTTTGGGACTCTCATCCGACTTCGAAGACGAGGACTTTGATCTTCTTTCATCGAAAGACGCTTTTCTCTTTACGGTTGCAGATTTAACTTTTGATTTACTTTTCGTTTCTTCCGACGCCGACTTTTTCTCTTCTCCTTCTGACGGTGAAACGCCTTCCACGGCTGTCCTTGGTGTAGTGTCCTCTTTCTCTAAACCTATTTGACTTTCCGGACTTCCAGATTTGGTCGCTTTCTCCGAATCTTCGTGGTCCTTCACTAAGATCGACTCAGACACGTCCGTTTTCTCACTACGCGTCTCTTTATCGAGATTCTCGTCAGGTTTTGTTCCAGATGACGCTTCGTCTGATCTGGAAACGAGATCGTTTTCCTGTCGGCTCTGGTGTCGTTGATACTCTTCAGAATCCAACGTGGGACTTTCCGACTCAATCGGCTCGCGTGCATCTAACCTGCCTGGAAAGAGGACTCTACAGAAAATTGGCAGAAACTTTTTTTAAATAAAATCTACAGGAAATTAACAAAAATGTTTCTTTAACAGTAAGTTACAGTTTCAATATATTATGCATAAAAATAAATACAGTAACAATGATATTGACATACTTACAATCCAGCTGTTATTCCGTTTAAAGTCTTACCTTTCTCGCTTTCATCTTTCCTCTGATCTTTTTTCTTTGCCTCATCACTAAACGAGGTCTCGATTTGATCATCCTGATCTTTTCTCGTGTGGTCCACGGCTTTCGTGTCTTCTTTCTCTCGGTCTGATTTTACATCTTCCTTCTCTTGGTCCCGTTTGGAATCTTCCTTCTCTCGACTCTGCTTCGAGCCTTCTTCTTGTTCAATTTTCTCTTGTGCAACCTGCTGTCTCATTTCTTCCACATCTTTCTTCAAACTGGCAGCTTTCTGCACAAGATCGGTACGTGATGCGTCACTCTGCTCTAAAATATCGTCCGCTTTGCCTGAACTAACGTCTCCCGCTATTTCTTGCATCTCGATCACTTCCGTTCTTAATCTGTCGTCGAAGGTGACTTCCTTCGAAGCTTCCGCTACGGATTTTGGCGTATCTGGACCTTGATCTTTATGGACCATCGCTGTCACAACGACGCGTTCCACCGTTTCTTGACTGGTGCTGTCGGTCACGTCTCTACGATATCGACTTTCAACGATGTTCCCTTCGTTTTGCTTTTCCTCGTCTATCGATGTTCTAGGTGTTTGTTCGCTGTGAAGCGTTGATTCTGTTGGTCCTTGTTCTTTGTCCAGCGAATGCATTCGATCGGTTGCACTCTCGCCATTGTCCGATGTTTTCGATCTGCTGGATTTCAATTTCCTTCTGGTGCTCCTGTGAGTCTTTGTGAATTTCGTTTCTCTTGAACTTTCCCTGGGTGTCTTTGATCTTCTTCCAGATACCACCTTCTCGCATTTCCTCTCCAAAGATTTTCGTACCACCACCACTTCCAGGCTATCGTCGCTCACGCTTTCGTCGTCATCGCCTCTCTTTGAACCCTCCGTTCCATTAGTTTTGCTCTCGTCTTTTCTCGAATCGAATTTTTGCTTCGACGTGTCTTTAGCGCGTTCGTAGCTGCCTGACTCTGAGGATGATCCGCTTGAGTCGTGTCTGGATTTCGACGATCGTTTTTTACTTCTTTCCCTTCTCAATTTTCGATCCGTATCATCTTCTTCGTACCTGCAATATGTTGTCGTGATTATTTATTTAAAAGTGTACTTTGGAACAAATAATAGATTCGTTACTATTCATATTTAAAGTTATGAATAAATTGAAATCTCATCTCTGCAGAATGATTTGACATTTTATCATTATTTTAAGTTTTCCGAATAATTAATAGTTTCCGATTATGATAGTAATTAAATAAAAAAGATTATATTCGTGCGATTTGAAAGTATAATTTGTGAAAGTTTCAGTTTATGTTTTAAATATTACGTTTCGATTTCTCAATTTCCATACTTTCGAATTTGCAAATTCTTAACCTGCAAACCATCAAACATTTAGGTTTTTAAGTTTTTGTATTTCCAAAATTCCAATCTCTTATACTTTCAAATTAACGAATATTCGCGTTTACAAATCTGCAAATTTGCTGCATTTAAAAATTGTCGAGTTCTTTTTGTGTTTTTTCTAAAATATAAAAAAAACGAAAACGGCGAAAATAAAAAAAACTTAATGCTTAATAAACGTAAATGAGTATAAGAAGAATATAATTATGAGAGATATGACGTTCGAGGAGAGACGTCAGGCTTTCGGGATTTCAGTGTTGCCAATATCAAAACATTGCATTGCTTGTTTCATTTGCTTTATGCTGTTTGTCTTCCTACGTTAACGAAGTTTGTTAGTTTTACAGATTGTAAGTGAATCGTGGTAGCGATGTGGCCGGCGGTGCTTTTAACGGAATATTTTGTAGCTTGTAACTCGAGTGTTTGGCATCGGATCAGCGAAGGCTTTTGATCACCGATGCTGCACTGCCACGTGCATCTCCGTCGAAGCGCACGTCGAGCTGTCTGTCTTTTTCCTCTATGTCTCCCTGTAAGATCGTGTTATATTTCAAAGCAAGTCTACTGCACTTAGTATTTGCATTTTCCTTCGCAAGTTGTTCGTCGAGTTCACTTGCACTGTCATAAAACTTAAAAATTTCTAGTTTTTTGAAATGAAGTACGTTAAGATGAATTTACGAAATATTTATTTGCAGGTATAGGTTATTTTCGGTGTAGCACGGAGAAATACGAAAGTGCGGTGTCTCTCCCGGGCACTTGAGATAGGTGCTGCACTTTTGGTCGGCATTCACACGGCGGCCACAACGACACTGCATCAGTGGATGCTAAATGGGCTTAAATGATGCTTTCAATGTTTAAATTACAAAGAACATGCATCATGTACGATATTATGTGTAACGACAGTGGAAGAAAGAAGAGAAGACAACTAAATGGCAACTCGGGCAAATTACAATGAAAGACAATTGCACTGAAAAACAGAAATAATAATAATTTCATTGTACTTTATAATTCTATAAAATAAAAATACGTTCTGTATACAAATTTCGACTATATTAATGCATAAATTTATAGAGACTTGTTTCTTGGCACTTACAGTGTTTTCTACAAGCACTTTCCAACTAGCATCAAAGAATTTTGCAGTGAAGAATATAACGAGTGAATGTAACAAGTGTAAATTTTGAGTAGTACATATTAGGCATTGGAAAAATATAAATATGCGTATGTATGCAATAGGTTGTCCAAAAAGTTTCTTTCATTTTATAAAGAAATAATAGACGCACAACATTTTTCGTTTTATATTATTTTATTGAATCATTGTTCTGTTGGAACAAAATGGATCTATTAATGGTGCATCTATTATTTCCTTATAAACGAAAGAAACTTTTGAGGCAGCCTAATACATCTACTGTACTTCAGTTTCCGCAACTACGCGGTCAGTCGGTGTCCCTAACCGACGTGTTATTCGAGGAAACACCGTATGTAATTTAAAAATATCTTACCGTGCTGATTCGCTACGAGCTCTCCTTTGATGATCTTTTTTCGAGGATGACTTCGATAATCTAACCTCTTCCTCGCTGAAGCTCCGGCTATCCTGGCGCGCCAACTTTCTTAAATTTCCTCTTCGTCGCGTTCTCTTCTTAATCCATTGCTCCTCGTAGTATAATTCCGGAAGTTTGCAACTACGATCTTGTCTACGGGGACTGCTTTCCGTATCGGTGCTGCTATCCAGATGCCTCATTCGCAATTTCGTTGAGAATACTGAAATCGATTCGATAAAAATGAAAAATCCAAAAAGTCCGAATCAAACTATTATGGAAATTGCTTCGAAGGGAAATTGGTAAAAGTTGCAGCATTTACGAACGAAAAATTTGTTGTAATACGAAATCGATTATTTGGTAAAATGAACGTACTTGTATTGGTTCTTAAACATGCAAGTAAGTCGGATATTGTCATCAATATCATCATCACCAATATCATTCCTTGAGAAACATTGAACAATTTATTCACAGTTCTACGACAAGTTCCTGAACATTTAATTACGATTTTCTGATAAATCTTATATAATCTAATCATGATCTCCTTTGACAAGTCTCGAACAATTTATTTTCAATTATTACAACCGCCACTATCACCACAATTACTAATCGCAATTAGTATTATCACAACAATAATGCTTTCCACTCTTTCACTATTATCGAATAACTTTTCAATAATTCACACGTGAACGTTCTAGGATTCTCAGACGACTGAAAGAATTGTAAGATAACTTTCTTGATTCTCAGTCATACTACACTACCACAGTCTTGCAGCTTTCACCACTAACAACACGCATTTCTGCCATGTATAACCAAACCTCTTGTCAGAAATCTAATAAATATTTTAACGTAAGCGATATTTTTATATAAACATTCAATCTCTTTGCACATCGTCCTATTCGTATCTCACCGACGCATCACTTCCTTTGTCAAATCACAGCCGCATTTAGCACGTATCACACGTAGCAATCAACAAAAGACTTGGGTACATCGTACGTCTTATGAAAACGACATTTCTGTTAGAATGAAATGCAAAATTTTACTACAGAGTTGTTACTTTTTATGTCGTTTCTACATTAGGGTAGAGACAGTTGTTGTACATGTATATGAATATATTATAAGTAATGTAAAATGAAAAGAGAATATTATCGCATGCAATGACAGACGAAACCCTTTGAGATAAGGAGATCAACGTGGGGGTCACTCGATAACATCATCGATAGGATGCGAATGTATCGGATGGCTCACTTAAGCTAAACGATAGGTTAGAAATAGAGATATTCATTAAGATATAAAAGCTTCAACAGCGTGTGAGAAGGTCCCTAACCTCGCAAAAGGATACGATAAAATAATTGTATATAATACGTACTAATAAGCTTGTCACAAATGTGCATAAAGCTTGTACCATAAACAGGAAGTGATACATCAGATTTGATTACGGTATAGTACGACAAATATGCAAATTACAACTATCTCGTACCGGTATCTTAATGGAGATTGTCATTCGCGTGCTATTAATCCTCATTGTTACAACGAATTATCAAATGTCCCTAGAAATAAAGTTATGAAGAAAAAGTGGCGGTTTATAAGAAAAATTTTAACGCCAAAATGTCTGATATTGCGTCTTTGAAGCTCATAGCATAGAACATAAAATTTTTTCTACGCATAATACATGTTATAAGACTTTTCTTATACTTAATACACTTTAAAGCATTTTTGTAAATAAATACGTATATACCTGACCTGACCTTTATTCGGCACAGTTTTCTGCATCTTCAATTTCTGTGCCGTAGTACCACCGTGCATTTGGATCAATTTCGCACAATCCCTGTGTCCCCTGTAAAGCGCCGCGTCCAGAGCTGTCATCAGATTGCCTTTGCTAGTTCGGAGAACAGCATTGATCCTCGCGCCATTGTCCAGAAGAACCTTGCACACATCCAAATGTCCGTGAAGTGCAGCCACGTGCAAAGGTGTCTTGCCATCTTGCGTGGCAACGTCCAAAGTGCTTGGCCGTTTTTTCGCCAACCATTTGATTAATTCGATCCTACCGGAAGCAACAGCTTCATGGGCGACACCGGTTCCTCGTACACTTCTCGCGTAAAGAGAACCACCGTGCTGGGCAAGAATCTTCAAGGTTTCCAGTTGTCCTTTCGCTGCCGCACAAAGTGCTGGTCTAAAATATTTCAGATTTTTTTTAACTTTGAGCTTTCTTTGTATTTTCGTCTAAGCTGGATATTTTTCATACTCTCGTTTGATTTAGCTTTTCTCTTATATTTCCTGGAAGCCAGATATTACATATTTTAGCTCACTTCCATTTATACATTTATTTTAACTTTATAACTGCTCGAGTCACATTCCTTAGTTTTCATATCTAAAGGCAACGTCTATGTATGTGAGTACATCGTATCAGAAACGTGTATCATTATTGATAATGACAGTCTGTCTATATGTAGTATCTATAGACTGTCTGGTATTGTCTATTATTATGTATGTACGTATGTGTATATGCAAGATAATAGTGTCAATGCACCCTATGACCTATGAATTTTAATACTATAATACTGACAGGACAAAATTAATGTTGACATAGATGCAGTATAGTCTGTAGAAGAAATACAGTAAGGTCATAAAACTGGTTAAGGGTAGATTATTGGTAAAGTATAGGTAGGCCGTAAAGAAAATAATTATAAATTGAGGCATTTTGAGAGACATAGGGACCTAGTTCAAGACGCTGTACGTATGATGTGAATCATCAAATGGTATAGTTGAAAAATTGACCTGTTTTTTAACGTTACAGGAAAATAAAAATTATCTAAATTACAATATAAATATAAATTTTCTTATTATTTTATTTAGATATATAGAAATATAAGATTTCGTTGAGATCTAAATTTAATCAGAAGATAATTTTAATAACAACCCTTCCTAAAAAGTTTCAAGTGTATTTACTGAAAACTTACTGAGTTATGAATGCACTCAGTTTAATAAACCCTGTCTTGAGAAAGACGTTCTAATTTATGACCTCACTGTTTTGAGACCACTGATTAACCGCGTATTCGACTACTACCAAAGACTCTCGAAATAAAAATCTAAACTTCTATCACTTTTGTCGTACATGAAATGCCCCAACAAATCTTTCGTTTATGAAGCTTTTACCATAGAAAGCTAGAACGAGTATTCTCTGAGAACTATGCACATCCAATCTACTTAATAGATTAGTGAAAAATAAATTTCCTGTTTTAATTGACAGTCTCGTTAATATCAATACAATTTGTTTTTTATTTTAACCGACAAAATTGTATCATAAAATTGAAGTCTGTGCTTCAATGAACATTCGTTCCAGCTTTCTACAGTACTTACGTTCTACCCTTTCGATCCTGCCGATTCGGATCGGCTCCTAACTTTAGAATTAAGGCTGTGGCATCAGCGTGACCAAGAGTGGCAGCATAATGTAGGGCTGAACATCCATTATCGTCTACGTGATCAGGGTGAGCACCGCAGAGATTCACTAAGGCCTCCACGCACCTAGCGTGACCTCTGGAAGCAGCGCAATGAAGTGCTGTCAGGCCATCCTTGTCTGCAGCTCCTGCGGCAGCTGAGCCACCGGCTCTGTATTTTAATTATTGCTTTTAGAATCATTCGTCTTCTTTCTTCGTTGAACATATATCGAAAAACTACTTCCTACCCGATTTTGATGATTTGTATACTGACTTGGGAAAAGATGGAAGGCATCTCAACTCTATGGATATATTTTCTTCTTTCCTTTTTTGGGTTCGCCGATGTATTCGAAATCGCTTGACCAATCGGGATGATTCGTTTTGCCTCGTAAGGTATATCCTCCCGCTGATCTCGGTAATAAGCTTTTCCGGATTTATTTATTGCAAACTATTTTCCTTCCGAACAATCTAATTTTTGTTTTCCTATTTCAACAATTTTTATCAACTTTTACCTGTACAGAGAACCGTCGGCCAGGCTTAGTTTTCGAGATGTTCATAAATGCTGTCGGTAGGTACTATTACAGTGAATTCTGCTTTTAATTGTACATCCATGGCAGCGTATGCGCGTCAGTATTGCTTCACGGCGCGGCGGCTAGATAAAATGACGTCTAACCTTAATGGAATGGTTGTCTGAGAAAAGGATGTATGTTACATTTCATAAAATTTACAGGGAACGTAAAAACAATTCATTGTTCACTGTAGTAATAAAAGAAGCAGCTGGTGTAACATACAGCATTCTTCCACTTTGTAAAAGAAGTATTAAATTAATAATGAGAAAGTAATTTATTAATTGAAAACATAACATTGGGTATAAAAGTCATTATTTTTGATATTGGCAAGTAAATTTTTGAAAAGTCATAAAAATAATTCTTTTTTTTAAACGTACTTGGTAATACGCCTTTCTTCCACTTCTTCGCTACTGTTTACTCTCTTTTCAACTATAGCAGCTCCTGACCTCTAACGTCATTATTGGGTACTAAGAACGTTGCCAGAGATCTTCTACATCATATTGGGCCTTATTCCACGGAAATTTCTTAGGTTTAGATTAGGTGTCATTTTATCTGACCGCCACTGTGGAACGGCCGGTAAACAATACTAACGCATACCTTGCTACGAACGCACAATTATAGGCAGAATTCTCTATAGTGATACCAACAGTTATTAGCAAATATCTCAAAAATCAAGACCGACTGTGATTTATATGTATAGGAAAAAGATATTCAACATGCCGAGGTTAACAACACATTTCAAAATCATCGAAATCGGAGAGGAGATAGTTTCTCTGCAGTTCCACCATATAATATGTAAGTAGTTTCAGAATTTCGATACATATTTGTCACTCATACATAGTCGGATCGTTTCTAGATCTCACAATGAATTAATTATATATTACGGTACTTTCGGGATCTTGGTACGTTCACATGCAATTGTAGTTGCATAGTTTCGAGATCTCGATATGTTCGCACGCAATCGGATAGTTTCGAGATCCTGGCGAATTTTGTACTTTCGAGAGCCGGCTCGATCTCGCCCGAGTTTTGCCGACCCGTTCCGAAGCACGAAAGTCTCATGAATTCGAGAATCAATTAAGGTATTTCATACATTTTACGATATAAATATTTAACGTTGCAAAATTCAATTCTAATCCCAGCGACGTCACTTACGAATGTGTTACTAGTTTTAAAAAGAATTATTTTCTCAAATTACCATTATGTATTGTTAAAATTTAAAGCGTCATTCTTTGCACGATAAGCTACCCTAAAATAGGATTGTTTTCGGCGTTAACGTTCAACGACAGTGAAAGACCGCGTATTCGAGTGAAATCAAACTTTACCTCGCTAAAGCCAACACAGCTTCCACGCTACCGGCACTTGCCGCCCATAGAATCGGCTGTCTTCCATCTTCGTCTTTCGCGTTCACATCGGCACCGAATTCCAGCAGAGTCTGGAGAACTTTTAAACCAACTTTCTTAGGTACAGCAAGTTCCGCAGTCGCAGCTGCACCACAACATTGAGCGGCATAGTGAAGAGGAGATCCTCCGCGAAGATCGGGTGTGGATGGCCGAGCACCCGCCGCTAACACCAAGCGAACACATTCTGCTTCCCCGCACACTGAGCAACAAATAAACATACATTTTTATTTCTTTATCGAGTTTTCAACTTTGCATGTGTTTATCCCGATATAACTGTTTGCTAACAAGCCAAATTTCTGAAACATTTTTCAGAAGATATAATTGGGAAGATAGCAATTCAAGGTAATTTAGTTTTTAGAAACAGTTATAATGTTTCAAGAGATTCATTGCTTACATTTTTTGTACTGCTTATCGAAGTAACCATTAAATTATTTTTTTTATTACTTTCAGTTTCAAGCTACTTATTAAAATGCACATAATGTATTCTGTAATGATATTAATAAGAAATAAATAAATATTTTCATGACTATTATTAAACTATATAATATCATTCGTACTACAGCAATTTAAATAAATTTAAATTTTAAATTTAATATATATATTAACTTCGTAGGCCTTTCGCTTTGCAAATGTCGTAATAAACTACATAAGAGCTTGGATTAAACATTTTGAACGATAGGTCTCTGTTTTTATACTAATAAATTTAAGGTGGTTAGTTATTTTAAATATAAACATATAAATAAATTTACTATGCACATTAAACTAGCAATGAACTTTTTTCGCTACAATAGTAAAATCAAACCATTTGGTAAACATTATGTTGCAAGAATTAAAAATATCATTATTATGCGTACGCATGTAATTTTTTATTTCTTGTTTTCTCTAAACAAATTGCCATCCAGTTTCATTTTTTGCCAATGAAAAATGCAAATCAATAATATTAGCAGTTATTATGCAATACATGTCAACTTTATAAAACATATGCAAAGAGATGTTTCATCTGAATTATCATCATCTATGAAGTTGCTAGCAGCAAGCAAACTAATTTTTATGCGAAGTATTTTCTTGAAGCCGTCGCCTTTCTAAGAAAAAAATATCAACAAATAGTGCGTATGTAAGTAAAACAAATCGCGTAGTATAGACTCAGCATTGGTAAGATAGACTTCCTTCGACCATAGTTCTGCTTGTCTTCGATAATAGGCTCGCAAGATAGCATCATGTCCCGCGTGTCCGTATTCGGAACACTCGAGTAACGTTACAAGCGATAAAGCAGCGACATCGACAAGTAGGTCGGAATATTACTTGGTGAGAAGTTGCCTTTGTTGCGTCCGCGCTTGCAACTCGAGGCGTTCGTGAATTACACAGATGCGACTCGTCGATAGAGAAAACTTTCTTTTTCGTACCGTAAATCCGACAGACGAACGTAATACATGGGCAATTGCGGTGTACGGCTATAAATCTCTGGTCATTTGAATACACCAAGGACGACTATGGTCAATCTCTCGGTTTATCTCGGCGTGGGTCTTGCTCGCGTGTTCCTTAGAGAACCGGAATGACGTCACCAGAACTGACCCACTAACCTTACCTGACCAATACTGAACCCTTATTTTATCGGAGATTAGTAGAAAAGATACGCCCTGTAATTCACAGTTTCCGCAAATTCTAAGGAATCGTTACCGAGCTCGTGTGGACGTTTGCGATTCGACCTTTCATCCGGCAAAATTAAAGCTGGCTCTTTATAAGCCAATTTATGCCCACTTTCCACCGCGGACTTAAACGACGCTTTGGCTAATCTTGATCGCCAGCGTATTCTCTGACCGTAAAATTACCATTCACGCAAGATGTAGTTATTGTAAATTAAATATTACATGCAGGGTGTATCGTCGTCAGTGTTTGAATGAGCAAGAAAAGATTTCATACAGAGTGCGATTGGAAGTATAGAAATGTACAGGTAAGGACTTCTTTTACGCGTGTAAAGATAAATGAAAATTATAGGTTAAAATTTTTCCATTCGAAGGTTGATTTCTCAGGAATGGGTTAGTCTCGACTTTGAAAATTCATTGCATACATATCATCGCCTTGCTGGAAGTGAGTGACTCTATTAGGAAAGGATATTACGCGGAGGAAATTCTTTCGGAATACAATTTTTCAGGTGTTATAGGAAATGACTAGTAGCTTGATTATTTAACGATGGACAAATTTTGTTTACAAATTATAGTAGTAATCTTTGGATTTCTAAGATCTTTCTAAAATATCTATTATATAAATATATGTAAGTTTGTATTGTTTATACTGTTAACGAAAAGGTTAGAACAATCTTTGAATTATGATATTCTTGTTATATATTGTAATTTTGTATAACATAAAAGAATGTTACTCCCATCTTCCTTTTGAATTAAAATAAAACACTTGCTTGGAAAAGATGGAACAAATTTTCTTCCTTTATAAATCATCCTAATAAACTAAAACTATGATTAATATACGCTGACTACATTACTAGAGAATCTTTTTAGAAAATATTTGTATGAAATTTTAAATACACCAGCGATATTCCAGGTGATAGGCGGAACACCATGTATAAAATATTGTTGTCTACAAAGAAAGTGCCATGTACAATGTGTCTAGATTGTCTCGAACCGCTCAAATATTTGGAAAAATATGAAAGATAGATAGATGTCAGACAAAAATTGCAATGCAGCGAATGATGCGAAAGACAGAAATTTGTAGCGTTTTAAAGACCTCCAACCTACATAAAGATATGTAGTAATGAAAAGTCGCCGTATAGTCAAATACACAAGAGTACATTTTTTTGTACCATTCATGTTTCCCAAAATAGTTGAGCGATTCCTGATAAACCGGGCATACTGTATGTACAGATTAAACGTAAAATAAGGAGAAAATAACGGGTAAGATAGAGTGACCGATAAGGTTAGGTCGATTGATTCGAAGTATGTACACATCTAAGTGATTTCCAAGACACACTTAAACTTTTCGGTAAAATACGTAATTCGAGTGTATGGTGTATGTACGTATATGAAATGCATCAAGAGTGCCACGCAATGAAACAATTATGAGCCAATTGCAAATAAGGCTATTTAGAGAGTCCTTGGCCAGAGTTATGCATTACTAATCGTTAGAACGAAATTACAACGAAACAGATCGAAATATACGAAACGCGAATACATGGAAAGGTAGAAGCAATAAATAATAAAAGAAATGCATAAATTGATAAGTAAATGTATATATATATGTGTGTGTACATATCGTGCAGTAATAGTTACACTCGTATGACGCTAGTGTAATCGCTAGACTGCGGATTTTTATGCGCTTAGGTACGTGAAATGTGAAACGTAAAAATCCATAGAATGCAGATAACGTAAAAAATGTCACAATGACCATTACACTATTCAATAAGGAAAATAATTCTCTATCTACGTTACGTTCTTTTAATCGTATACAAGAAAATAGGAATCTGCATAAATATCCTCAGTCTAGTGATCATCGATCGTCATAGCGTTAAGGATTAGTGATCATGAAAATACCAGTGGCCCAATGAAGAACACTGTGTCCCTCCAGATCCCTGGCATTCACGTCGGCGCCGTTTGCCAATAAAACAGCCACTAATTGCGTATCACCTGCGATGACAGCCAAATGAAGCGGCGTGTGTCCTTCTGCGTCTGGTGCATTTACCAGTTCCGGTGCCGCCGCCGCGACGGCACCTGCGGTTCCAGCGTCCATGCAATAGTGAAGTGCGTTCCTCAGGGTACGATCTCTGTAGCCAATCGTCTCCTCTTGCTCTCTCAACAGCCTTAAAACCCTGGCTCTGTCGCCCTGTTGGCAAGCGTGCATCAAAGGCGTGGCGCCGATTTGAAGCACTCTGGAAAAGTTGAACGACGCCCTTTACACGTCGAAAGGAAATCTCGCGGAAATAATGTACGAGGGTCGTAGGAGAAAGAAAATATATTCACGGAACTTGTTGGAGAAATTTCAAGCAGAACGATCCTTCCTATTTGCCGACGTTTCGCAACCGCGACTTCTTCAAACGTTTTCTAACGATGCTTCAGCTCACGCGTAAGAATCGAGACCCTGCTGCTAAACAGCGCAGCGGTTGAATAAATGCATGCATCGATCGCAGGGGAAAGTGTACCTGTAAGGCCTTTTTTTCTGATGATCCTGATACCGTACGGCGCTGGGCACATCACGCGACCACTGAGTTCCAGGCGTTTTCTGCCTCTGACGATGATTCCTGTATGGTGTCAGCGGGGGCAAGGACACGTCGGCCACACTTTTCTGCTGCTTCGGTTTTGGCTTCTCCTGGACCTTCAACGGGATCGGTGGAGTCTTAGTGTCCATGCCCGTCTCTGCCACCGGTTCACAATTGGTCTGACCTCGCGTGGAAACATCTTCCGCCCTCTCGGCCGATCGAATTCATCGCGCCGAAGAGAATGTCCGGTTCCTCTACCCGTGAACTGGGTCAGCCCTTCGAATAAGATTCCATGTAAACTTTGTCCGCGTCAGCGAATACGAATTTTTAACAGATTCCACGCAATCTTTTTGCGTTATAGTTTCTTTGGTATTTAAGCGAATGCGCGTATACAGGGTGGTTGGTAACTGGTGGTACAAGCGGAAAGGGGGTGATTCTACGCGAAAAAAGAAGTCGAAAATATAGAATACAAATTTTTCGTTCGAGGCTTTGTTTTCGAGAAAATCGACTTTGAATTTTCGCTCGGTACGCGTGCACTTTATCACGTCTCGTTATAACGGACCTCATTGTAGATCTTTGTCTCGATGGGAAAATTTAAAAAAAGAAGAATAATAAAAAAAATTTTATTCTATATTTCCGACCTCTTTTTTCGCGTAGAATCACCCCCTTTCCGCGTGTACCACCAGTTACCAACCACCCTGTATATGAAACGAAAATCGGAGTGTGTACTGTAAGCTGTAAATTTAAGTTGCTTTCTTGTTGCGTGTAGATAGAAGATTATGTTAGGGTTATTAAAAAAAGAAAGATTATTGCAAAGATTTGGAAAATTGTTTTCGAGTCAGGGAAACCTTCTGTTTCATAATAACTCTGATTTATTTGGTTGAAGACAGACGATTAAATTCCATTACAGTGAATTACGAACTTTGTTTCTCAGGGTTTGTCAGAGGTTTCCTTCTCTGTGTTTTTAATTTATATTATTATATTATTATATTATAATTTATAATTAAGCAATCAAATTGGACGTCTTGATTGAAGTAACAAGTAAACAAATGGATAATTAAAAGCAACAAATGTAATTGGAAAACCCATTGTTATTAGGTATAAAACAATTGTTGAAATACCATTGCGCTTAAATAATTGCATGATCATAAATAAGTAATAAAAGTTAACGCTATAAAATTAACAATAAAGAAACTACGATAATTACGTCATTAATATTTAATAGTCTTTCATGTCACATAAGTATCCATTATTCGGTTATTATAAACGTGTAATTAATGTACGTTAAGGTATAGTAGCCAACAACGAATAAGAACTGATCGTGAATGAATGAGGGCATTTCCTCGGCTATCTGATGTCTCTGCCACATTTTTTACAACCTAATTCTAGCACTGTCCGTTGTTAAATATTGTCTGGCTGAAAACGCTTTAATCAGTGCGCGCCGGGAGTAAACACAGCCACTGCGTGACTGACAGCGAACACCTTACAGTTTACAGCAATCGCAACAATAATCGCTACAGAACTACTCACGGACATGCCCGCAGCGTTGCCGCAAATCCACCAAATTTGACAACGCTGCGACGCGACAATGTGAAGATTTCTATGCAGATTTTTCTAATATCCGTAAGTAAGTTTCGTCGACATCGATCGTACGGAAAGTTTCCGTTTTCCAAAGTAAAAATAGCGAATAGTTTGGATAATGATTAAATTGATTGACACCGAGACCTCGTTCTCATACGAAACAGCCGACACGATCGCAGATCCCATCAGAAGTTTATCACTAAACTCGACCCGAATTTAAAGCTCGGTTACTGACCACGTGGTGGATTGACCAGGTCACTCGCTGCCATAGAAACCTAACGCCACAACACCTATCACTCGTCGAGAGCTATTATGCCGGGTTTCATGGCAAGGTCGACATATCTTCAATTTTCGTTTCTTTCTCCCCTACATCGTTTCCCCCGCCGTGCGATTAAAACGTGCGATAGAACTCGCAAGACATTGAACGACCGATAAAGCGTCTCGCGCTTGCTTCGTCGAACGACGAATTCAAATAATTGGAGAAGCGAAAAAAAAATATTCGAGTAACTTGATCCTTCTACGTTTCACGGATATTTCAATGTCGCGTAAAGTGGTATAAAAAATGGAGGAGAAAAGGAAACGAAGGGAAGCTTGTTCATTTCACACGCTCCTTTCTTATCGCGAAGCGATCACTTTCCACGCGAGGCTATTATTACAGTCGATATTGAAATTTGAAATTTGTATCGTTTTGCTTAAGCGTTCAACGACGTAAGCGATGCTCGTTTTCTTACGTATTGCGCGAGCCAACAAACTCCGTACGCTCGTTCTAACTCGTTTTAGGCTGCAAGAAGCGCCATAAGAGACGAAGAAGGCTCGCGTAGTCCGAGTATACGGCGTATAATTTTGGAAGACGTATGCGGCCGTGGAAAATAGAGCGATATGAATCGATTGATCTTCAAGGGAAAAGAAGTTTGATAAGAAAACTAAAGACGAGCAGCTGTGCACGCTACTGGCACAGTAGCACTGAACGAAATTGACTCTACCGGACGTGTTGACGAGTGCCCTTGAGTTTCGCCGTGAAACAGGGCAGTCTAATTTGAGTGGACTATGGAAAGTACGAAACCCGATCGAATCTACACTACAACCTTGATTACGATCACAGCGAACCACAAATTACAGCCACACGAACTTTAATGACATTCTACTCAGAAAGAAAGTTTACTCTATGCAGAGCAAGATTAACAGATCTCTCGTGTCGTTGAAAAGCGAGACTTTAACGAAGCACAGAGGATAGATAGACGTTTCAAATTTCAGCTTTGATCGCTGTTGTCAATGAAACCCATTTCTACCAAATTGGATCATTTTGACAGATCCGTCCCGTCACGCTCGAAATGCAGAAAATCGTTTCCTAACCTATACATGCATCATCGAAAATGCAATTTGCTCTGCACCTCGAACAGTGTTACCATCGTTCTTAAACAGCAGCGTCTACGTTCCTAACCTGTTTCCCGTCACGTGTCACGCTATCGTGGAGGTGGAACCAGACTTCCAGTCAGTTTATAATGTGTGTAACGGCATGGCAGAATCGATAGCGGTTTTCAAGTAACGATCTATTTTTCCCTGAAAATTCTACAGAGGAGAAAGATTCGTCCTGGCGAGATTCGTTTTTATCAGCGACGAATCGATCCAATCATTCGACCATCACTTCGCACGGATACTTCTATTGCTCGGTGCGTTCAAAAAAATGATGTGTTTGGTTGTTCGAAAAGTTTCTTTCGTTTCATAAGATGATAATAGATGAATGACAATTTCTGTTTTATATTATTATATTGAATTGGGTGTGATCCATTTCGTTCTATTTCTATTATTATGTCCTTATTACACTAAAATTATTATTATTTCCTTATAAAACGAAACGAAAAAAACAGGTTAGGTTTCAAACAACCTAATACGTCCAACAGCATGCCGATCGTAAGAATTTGAAATAGTTTTAATTTATATACTATTTTTATTTTACTTCATTTAATAATATTTAAATACTTGAATAATTATCGCCAAGGATTGGCTTCATGTGCCTTTAGACTCTAGACGAGCGGCGAATCGCGATAAAAATCGATTTCAAACTAAGAAGAAAGTACTATCAAATACATAGGAGCAAAGAAAGTATTTCCTTTTAAATTCATTGAATAGCCGTTCGTAGAAGAAAGCTCTTCGTATATTTTTCAAATTAACATGGTCACGTCAGCCTATAGAATATTAATACCTCCTTAACCTAACCTTTAATTACATCATAACGATGGGATTTTTTAAAAAATTAACCTTGTAAATAAATAACACATTTTATTTTCTATTCTTGACATATCTTCGCACAGTAGAAAAATCTACTGCTACAAATTCTATTCTTACGTTTACTTTCATCTTACTCGTTATTTATCACCATATGAACTATGCCTAATTATTTTAACAATTATCCTGCCGATTGGTCACTCGTATCGCGAAGATTCAAGATCATAGAAAAGGATCTGTCAGTATCGGCAAACTTGCAAACGCGTGACTTATGAAATTCCGCTAGTAGTGTCAGTTGGATCGCGAGAGAATTCAGAAAATTCGTGATTGGAGAGAAGTCGAGTCATCGTAAAAGCGTCACGCGTATCGACGGAAGGAAAGCAACTGGGTCTAGCAGGTAATGCAACACCTTGCAAGGAAGAAAGTAAAAGCGGCAAGAAACACGACATCTCTACAACGTTATGAATATAGTGAGCGCCAGCAAGAAAAGTGCATTCTACATTCCAAGAGCGTTTCTGCTGGAGTACTGAATCAGCGTGGTGCTGTGTAACGAAGTGGCGAACGTTTAGTGATATCTATACACACGTACGACGAACCCACGTGCACGTGTTGCCGTAACGCGGCGATGACTGAAAATCGTTATTTCGTTGATTCACCGTGCCGCACGTCGATCGTTATTGCTCCGTTAATAATTCGCGGAGGCCTTCGTTCCTTCGTGATGGCGCGTCGTTAATATTTAATGATAACATCTCCGGTTTCACGTGAGTTTACGTGCGCTGCGCAGTAACGTCGTGAAAACGTTTGATTAATCGCGTTTATTGGTGACCAAACTGATCGTTGGCGATCGTCGATCGACAATAGAACACGAAAACGATCACAGTCGTACGAACAATCATGAGAATCGATCTGAAGTAAGCGGCAAGCGCATGATCGAGGTAAGAGGAACTTTTAACTCGAACTCATAGTTTCTAGTTTCTATATTGTTCTCGCTTCAACAAACAGAAAAATAATGTTGCTGAAAAGACTTTTGCTCAAACTCGAGATGTTGTTTATTAACGTTAGAAAAATACGATCGGAAAGAAAGAACGAAGCGCAGTTCAGACTTATCCTTCGATTCGTTGCGTGCTTATTTGAGAAAATTAATGAAAGTGAATGTGAGTTGGTAGTATTAGCGTGTTTGAAGTAAATCGAGTAGCTCCTCTTCAGATAAGCCCCGTATCGTAAGCGTACTTCATTGATGAATATGTTATCCGGATCTCGTCTGTGAATAACACGTAGAATAGTTTGTCGTGGAAAATGTGCGAGAAATTATTTTTAACACGTGACAAGCAGGACGCTAGTTTGAAGATAAATATAATTGACGAAGCTGACAGATTGCATATTATAATTGTTAATGCGGGAAAATTAAAAATTACGTCGCATGATTTAAACGTGGCGGCATATCAAGATTGTAACGATAGGGATTAATAAATATTTTCATATTAACTTTTTAACATTATATAAATCTTCATTTTATATAAATATTATATACATAGTTTTACAGTGTTATGTTATGAAAAATGTAGATGTGAAATGTATGACTGCGTAAGTATGTAGATATGTGGCCATCTACAACTGCTTGCTGTGCGATACACATGTACACTGTCTGTCGGTGTAACAACAGTCGTCTCGTTGCTCACAAATTCCATTAATTTTACTTCTTCTATAAAGCTTTCGTCTATAAAGTTTTAACGTGTAACTTAAAAAATGATAACGTGCCTGAAAGTATATATACAAATGTATATTTATCATACTATTAAAATTACGTGTTTTACTCCGAACGTGAACCACCGTGTCTGAGGATTACACGTGCGTTTCATTGCCAGTGATAAGGTTTGAATTCGATAGAGAGTGCCGAAAGAGCGAATAATATGGGACATTGTTGTTTTGCTTAGAACTTACTTTCTGAAAAATTGCGCTCCCAGCTTTTGACTATTTCCCATTGCGAGGTGTAATCTTGAAAAATGTATTTGTCACTGATCGACGCATCATCCACGAGGTTTCAAGAACTCTGAAGCGCACCACACGAGGGTGGGACGCGCACTGACATCCCTTTGATACCGCGGCTAGTTAATGTAAAGGTTGCCTAGTTACCACCGTCTCAGTAACGTATCAACAGAGGCAGAAACACTTATATGTCTCTGTGACTGGAATTGGATCTTTGCACTTATTGCTTAGGTCTACTATATTTACCTTATTTTCCTCGACTGATTTACGTTCTCAATTTGTTTCATTCAATGACAGTAGAAACATAAATTAACAACGTAGATACGATACTAATTAATTCTATATTGTTATTTATTGATATTCATTGTAATTAATCTTTCATGGAAAAGGATTAAGTGGAGTAATGTGAAAAATATGCGTGAATGAAACGATATATGTGTAAATACGTCTCTTTTATATTTTATATTTTGCTTTGATATAAATATCTTCTTCTTTATCTTGATATAAATATATTTTAGTGTATAAAGAAATTTTTAATAATAAATGTCCTATTAATAAGTGATCTGTATCTTTTACTAAAAAAATAACAGCGAGGTTTTAAACTTTAATTAACAAATGTTGAATTAATAATTAGATAATATGTTTATTAGAGTTAGTTAATGAATAATTTTGTAAATAAATAAAATATATGTACATAGTATTAATTCAAATCTTGCTATTAGAAGATATTTGATACAACAGGGGGTATAGCTCAGTGGTAGAGCATTCGACTGCAGATCGAGAGGTCCCCGGTTCAAACCCGGGTGCCCCCTGATTCGATTATTTTTGCTCTACTTCAAACTCAACTTTTTTAAATTCATATTTATTGGTATAATATATTACAATATAGATATTATATCTGTATTTTACAATACATAAGAGGATAGTTTAACATTTTAACCTATACTATATACTATACTATAATAATAATACTATAATACTATAGTATGAATAACTACAAAGGCATATTATCATCCTACGTAACATGATAAGATCTGCATGTATGTCAATTACTTACGCGAATATTGTAATACATATTTTAAATCGTATATTTACGTACTTATTTCATATATGTACATCTTTTTAAAAATATATAAAATAATTTTCTACATTCCCTCTTGTGATATTAGACTTAATCAGCAAATAATTGGACATTTGAAAATGTGCAGTTTGTACAAAAAATTGTATTGGAAGAATTATTCAACAAATATTTAAGTTGCAGAAGTTACTAGTAGTGAATAATTATGTTAACTAGAGTAATTTAAGGACATCTGCTACAACATGACAGAATTACAATGTACTGAGATTGGTAGTGGCAATAATTGTAACTTCTCAACGTAGCGCAACGTATGACGTATTATGGCGACGTGTAGCATGCATTGTTTTCAAGTTTCTTTGTGAAAATAATCGGGTCTGAACCCGCAAGTAATACAATTTTGATTAGTATTTGGTGCTTTTAATAAACAGTTCAAGGAATTCAATTCGAAAAACATGAATTATAATCATTCAAGTCCGCGGCGAGGTAAGTTTGTTGATCCGCGAATATATGTCATTTTATCTATTGAATCCATTACTATTCGTGGCTTAGATTTGATAGTGTAATGAGTTTATTTTAATAAAAATAATGTATTTATTTATTAATACATTTTACATTTATTGAAGAATATGGGTACAATGTAATATAATATTACGAAACGTTATATAGAGGTTATGATTTCTAAGCCTCTCTTATTTAATAAAGTGTTAATCTTTATATTGAGATAGTTATGTTTTATTGTAATAATATTTTGTGTAATGTTATTTAAATGAGAAATTTTTAATAGGGAAGCCAAAAAGATTGCTTGATCCATCTGCTGGTATTTCTGCATCAGCATCGATGCCTCAAAGCCCATATATGTATAATCAGCAGGTAAAGATTAACAGGCGTACTTATTATAAGTTATTGTAGAATATGAGAACTTTGTTCTTGTTTCGTCTAACAGATTCCTATGGATAATGGTATAGTACCAGAGTATGGTTACAATATGCCAGAACAACAGCCTCCACCATATGGATTTAATATGACGCCGATGCAACATTACCTACCTCCTGAAAGTCGTGGCGATGAATATGCAACCTCACAATTTGCGACGCAATTATTGACACAGCCAGTAGTTACAAACATGGCTGTACAATATGGAAATGTTTTGGTTGGATCTGGGAAACAGCAATTTGAAAAATATGTGCCAGTTTCAGCTTTAAAATATTATTTTGCTGTTGACACAAATTATGTTGCTTCGAAACTAGCTTTGTTATTTTTTCCATTTACTCATAAAGTAAGTTATCTCGAATCTAGCAAATAGAGCTTAATTATCTTCAAATAAACGATTAATATTTTCAACAGGACTGGTCTGTGAAGTACGAACAAGATGCTCCATTACAACCACGTTATGAAACAAATGCACCAGACATGTATATTCCAACAATGGCGTTTTTAACATACATAGTTTCAGCTGTATTAGTTTCAGGAACTCAAGAACGTTTCACCCCAGAACAGTTAAGTATTTTGGCTAGTACTGCTCTTGCTTGGGGAGTCATAGAACTAGTTGTGCATATTGTAAGCCTCTATGTGATGAATCTTGAGACAAGTCTTTCAACATTAGATTTGTTAGCTTACTGCGGTTATAAATATGTCGGTATGAATACAGCTCTTTTGGTTTCCTTGTTATTTCGAAAATTTGGCTATTACATAGTTTTATTGTACTTCAGTGCGTCTTTAGGGTTTTTCCTTATACGGTCACTAAAGCTAAGAGTCATTCCACAAAATAGCCCGTACACAGCTTCTGGAAATAAGAGGAGACTCTATTTTATACTATTTGTAGCAGGTATTCAACCTGTGCTAATGTGGTGGTTATCTTATCATTTGGTTTAATCAGTAATAATATGGAAAGAAATTGAAATGCGTTTAAATAAAAACGAAATGTGTATATTTATTTGATTATTCACATCATATGTGCATTTTTATAATAAAAATTTCTTCCAAAAATTACTTATTATTCATTAAATGAACCTGCTATTCGTTATAATCTTTGTTAAATAATTTTGTATAAATGAAGTTATAAATAAAAAAATTATGATAATCGTAAATTATTTCAAAGTTTCTTACTATCTTTTTATAACATAATATTCATAATATTCATATAATATTTATTAATCAATCATCGTGAATTTCGAAATGTATCTGAGGAATATTACCGACCGTGCGATTGCTTCGCGAGCGTGTTCCATAGCAGGTATGTACATGCATACACACACATTGATATAATTCGCGTTGTTTACTTCGGTTATTCTCCGGAAGGTGTCTTCGTACTTTTCCGTAATTCTTCGTCGATTCACGAAACGGTCGTTCATATGGCGCCACAAGCGTGATTAGTCAGTCAGTCAGCCGCGAGCCGCGGTGAACTGAAGGCGTAGTGAGTGTTTCTGTGGGCCGACGGGCCAAAAATGGCGGAGCGTACGAAGACGACAGCCCCGGCCACCCGGCCCGTTCCCATGAAGCTGTTTGCCTCCTGGGAAGTAGATTGTACTGCACCGAATTGTATACCCAGGTAATCGATAATCAATCGTAGATTCTTATACAGCTTCTGTGTTACACACGATATTCGCATTGTTACTCCGTTGTCACTGGTGGACGCCAGACACTCGACGGACATTCACGGTATTCACACGCCCTTTTTTCCATGATCATTCGCATTTTTCTGTTCGCACCCCTGCCTCAAGGGCACCAGTGTTCGCGTACTGTTTTAACCTTCCATCGGATTAACGTGTTTCTTTTATAACATACGCCAGATAGGTTATTCGGGATGCGTGTCAGGTTGGGACTGCGTGGCGCGCTCTGCCTATTGTAGGATGCTAGCTGTCAATCGGATGTGACAGATGACCGAACGTGTGTATCATAATCTCCATCCCGATATTCACAGTGGTTTTATCTCGCCGATAGTCGATCGATATCGTTCCAATACCGGCGATTTTCCTTTCTTTTTTCTTTCTCTATTTGTTTATATTCGACGGTTTATACTCGACGAGTAAATGCAAGAGATTCGATGCAGAGAGAAAGAGAGAGCGGGAGAGTGAGAGAGAAAGAGAGAAAGAGGAACGAAAGGAAAGTTCAAAGTTTTGTGTACGAGTCTACCGACATTGGCTACCGGGAAAGAATTGTTGCTATGTTGTAGGTCGAATGGTAGATGCTTAGTCGCGTGCGAATAAACAAGTCAAACAAACAGTCGTGTGTTGATTGTGCGTGTACGCTCGTTAGATTAGAATATGTTCCGCCAAAGTTCACACTTTCGTGCAATGGGATGTCGTGTTCGAATGTCATGGTTGTCCGTTTTCACGGGCGCGTTAATTCGATCTTAACCTCCGTTTCGTGATATAATGTCCCATTGAATCATTTTCTTTCCTCGTTACGCGTTTCTATGCACCGATGAACATTCGAAAGTAAACAGAAGCCTTCATGCAGGATATAATATACGAGTAATCCGTAAGTACGTTAATCACGAATTATTTCTGCTACGCATTTTTATGAATAGTTCACCATGTTTCTCTCTGTTTGAAACGAAATAGACAGCGGCCATGATTCGAACTGAATAACTGTATATTATTAATACACATTATTACATTTTGTTCGAATTTAAGGAATTTAATCCTTCATTATTAAATAATGAAAGTTTGGATTAGATTTACGTTTGGTATTTAATTTTTATTTGTATTCTCTCCATTTTACTATATATATATTTAAAACACGATAAAATCACGGAATAAAGGTGACTAGAATATAAATATATACGTATTTGTATTTTATTCACTTTCATCTTGTATTCTTCTGTAAGAGAGACACAGAGAATGCGCTGAAAATAAGTCTGGTGTTTTATCGCAATTAAGTACATTTAACATTAACATTATAATGTTATTAATAACTTGTTAAAATACGATATAAGTGTTAGAGGATTAAATTAATCGCGTACTCATGCATTAAAGATTAATATTCATTTATTAATAAATTACTCGCATGTATTTACGTATTCAAAAATTAATAGATATATCTGCAAATCTATACGTTAGCAGATACATATTTAGCATTTTATAGCATAAAATTTGTACCAAAGAAATCAAGAAGTCTACGTATCGCTATCTGTACACTTTCCAAAAAATGATTAAAATTCCATCATCAAAAAATATATGAAAATATCAACATAATATGAATAATTATTTACATAATGATAATAAATTTATAAAATTTCTCTGAAGAATCGACAACTGATTATTCTGTCGTATTAAATGTTAAATCAAAGCTTCCAGTCGTTTACAAATATATTTTAATTTCGTTTCTTTCTGCTCAAAATTCTCCTTGAAGGTGGCGCGATATGTTGTAGGTGGTTTTTGTTTTGCCTGATATTTCGGACGTCGGTTGTAATCGATCGAAGATATCCAATATCCAATAACTTAGTAATTTTACTACGTGACATCCGGCTGTTCCGGATCTTATTGCCAGTCCTTTCCGATAAAGGTGTTCTTATTGCGTATGAATCGCTTTGTCGTGCCCGTAACGCAATTCGCTAAAACGTAATTTATATCCGCGTAGTTGCGTCGAGTTTTTTTTTTTTTTTTCTTTTCCATCCGGCACGACGTTCGCATAAATCGACGCGACGATAATAATAATAATAATAATAATAAATGCTCTCGCACGATCTTGAAATTTATTAAAAATAAAATCCATAATCTTCCATCATGAACGATACATAATCCCAAGAAAGGTCATAAGTTGTTGCACAAATTAGGATACGGTATAATTAAAGCTCGCGCAATCTTCCTATTATTACGTTGTTTATCGTTACTTAGGTTTCAATATATCATCATTGTTATTGCATCGTTTATTTCATTATCGTTAATCACGTTATTTATTTCATTGTATTACGTCTTCCTACGTTAGTAAATCAAATCGTTCGTTACCATATTATGCAATGTACACATAAGAAATAATTCGAATTAATCAATATTCTATCATTATATAACGTTGAACCGTAATTCGCTGCCCGTGCTCGGCTATACTTAATGTGCCGCCTGGTACATTTAGTTTACACATGATAACGCAAGCAAGAAACTTTCAAGATATCGATTAACATGTTCGATGTAGACGATTCTCCAATTACCGCGAATAACGGGTTTTAAGCTACGTACAGACCTTCGTCGTTCTAATTAATACCAGTTGCGAATTACTCGAGGTCATAGACTACAATTAGTATCGTCGGTCGAATAAATTGCCGATACACCGAGTTTCCTCAACGTTTTGCAACATGTATCAAGTATTGCCCGCCCCGTCTCTATGATAAATCGGATATTCGTAATGAACGTGGTCCACCTGTTGGTTTCCAAGAGGCGCGGGTGCTCGCCATTTGAACGAGCTGAATGGAACGATGAAACATACATTTGCCCTGGCAAACGTCTTGCGCGCTGTTGTCATTTCCAAGCGCAAATGCGGACAAAAGAGTTGAGCATTGGTCGATAATTTTTAATTAACAAACGACGCAGGTTAAATATGTTTTGGGGATTGTTTCGAAGTTTCCAGAACATCACTCGCGCGATATTAAAATATTACTCGTCCTGATGATCGGTATTTGAACGCTCAAATAATAGCAAATGAGTGAAGTTCATCTCAGAGCTTTTTGTATCTTTTTATTCCTTCGATGTATTTCGAAATGTTCGAAACGTCTCGAAGTTTACGAACGTATTTTGGTTTCCGCTAAAATTGCAATTTAAAACGGCAGATTACAACTACTTTCTACCCACGATGAGTATACTTGTCGTGAAAAAACAATAGTATTTGGTGCTAGAATGAGTATACTCATTTTCGTACTCAGTATTATAGTTTCTTCACAACGAATAAACTGCTCGCAGCACTTAATATTTTCTTTTCCTTACGACGACTATTCTCGTCGTGCAACGAAATAATAGTGTCATTCCTTCACGACGAGTATACTCGTCGCAGCACGAAATAGTATTGCCATTCCTTCACGACGAGTATACTCGTCGCAGCACGAAATAGTATTTCCATTCCTTCACGACGAGTATACTCGTCGCAGCACGAAATGATATTTTCATTCCTTCACGACGAGTATACTCGTCGCAGCACGAAATAATATTGTCACTTCTTCACGACGAATATAGTCGTCGCAGCACGAAATAATATTGCCATTCCTTCACGACGAATATAGTCGTCGCAGCACGAAATATTTCCATTTCTTCACGAAGAGTATACTCGCCGCAGCGCGAAATAATATTGCCATTCCTTCACGACGAGTATACTCGTCGCAGCATGAAATAATATTTCCATTTCTTCACGACGAGTATACTCGACGCAGCACGAAATAATATTGCCACTTCTTCACGACGAATATAGTCGTCGCAGCACGAAATAGTATTGCCATTCCTTCACGACGAGTATACTCGTCGCAGCACGAAATAATATTGCCACTTCTTCACGACGAGTATAGTCGTCGCAGCACGAAATAATATTTCCATTCCTTCACGACGAGTATACTCGTCGCAGCACGAAATAATATTGCCACTTCTTCACGACGAGTATACTCGTCGCAGCACGAAATAATATTGCCATTCCTTCACGACGAGTATACTCGTCGAGAACGGTTGATCTAGTTTGCCGCTGTGATCTTATCTCGGGCGATCGTATATGGTTAGTCGACATTAATAAAAATAATACTTGACATTAATTGGTATGAATAAAAAAACGCTAATTGTAGTTAGGCAGAAGCTGCGTGCTACGAGCACGCTCAAGTTAAAGTAATTTGTCTGATAAGAACAGCAGTTGACATTAATTAGCGTAAATAAAGAAGCTAATCGAAGGTGGATGAAAACCGCCCCTACGAAAACGTCCGAGTCCAGTAGCTTCAGGTGTGTCTATCCAACGTTGAGATCTTGAAATTATTGCGATATGTGTTGTGTGTAAAGATTATATAGGTGTTTATAGCGCCAGATATTTATCGTTGTTAAACATGGAATTCGATCGACGCAGCTACATTCCTCGTTTCGCTTCCAATTTGTCAGAACATTGGCCCCAGTTGTGGCAAGAAGCAGAGAAACATTCTCGCATCGTATCGTAATATTTTCATTGGTTTGCATCGAGTGTTCAAATGTAACTGTCTTCCATAAAAATACGTCAACTCGCCACGGTTATCTTCGATAGACCTATATCTTCGAATACCATAGGTTGCTGTCGTTTGCAATTACGCGAGGTGTATGGAAATCCTCTTATTCAATCGCCAAGTACCTAGCTTCGAGTACGTAACTTTAAGTACCCTAGAATCCGTCAGCGAAAGTATGTCAAGAAAGTCAGGAAAAATATATTTGTCGTGTGTTCCTTCGCTACGTACCGTATTATATACATTTCAGTCTGGCAAATATCGTAATCGGGAAACTCATACTACCTTGGTAAGTTCGAGGAAGAGACACCTTCGTCAAGGTTGGAGTAGCCTGAGACGTTAGAGTCGTCGTTTCGTTCGATTGTCCAACGTCGCCTTGGGATCGCTGCACTGTGAAACACGTCGAATAGGGCAGCTGGTATTTTGCATGAAAAATTTGCAGAATCGCGCGTCTAACGCCCCACTGAACCGGGCAAACGACCAAAGAGATCGAGATCGATCCTGCCACGCTTTTTACCTTGAATTATTCACGGATCGCAGCTTTCACGCGCTGCTCGCCGGCGACAGGGTCTTTGGAAAATATTTACAATTCTAATGGAAATCTGAAAAGGCTCACGTGCTACGCGAGCAGTATGGTCTTTTGTAGTTGACCGTCGTCGTTAGAATCGGCCGTTTCATCTGAATTATAATTAGTCCTAGACTATTGCTAGTCCTCTGGCACGAGAATTGCCTACGAGGGATAGACAACTGCGTTTCGTATGTTCCACGTATTACAGTGCATGGCTATTAGGATTTAGTTATCGTTGCAACTGTACAAACAGGAGAATAACGTTAGATATAAATAGTAAAAAAATCGTAAAGTACGTGCGGAATATATTTTTCAGTCCGACAGGACGATAAGTGATATCTGAATCAACCTTTTATTTTTTATCATTCGACTCTACCGGAGTCGGATTTCTGTTATTTTGTACGTGTACGCTCTCGTTCGTAAGTAGCCGGACATTTATTATTGATTTTATACGAATATCTTGCTTCAGTTTCTCTTATGGATTTATTATGTTGTCCTATGATTTCGATGTCACTTTTGCACAATGTTAATTAAGCGATATTTATTTATTTATTTATCTGCTTAGTCAGGGGAAGAAAAAGTAACCGAGTATTATTTATTGTTTGTTATTTATTGAATATACGTAGAAATTAAATTTATAAAATTACATGCTAACGTGCAGTAAATTACAAAGTAATATGGACTAGATAAGGCACGGTACAACAAATTCTAAATTAAATGACTGCACTGGGGAAAATATTAATTGAAGAATAGACACCATTGAAGTTTGAAATCCATATTATGTTATATATATTAGTATTAGTATATATATATTAGTATATATAATAGTATTAATAATGTATTTATTATAATATTTATTAACAAATAATACAAAGGTACGAAGACATATATAATGTATATAATAGTACATATATATATATATATATATATATATATATATATATTATAATAAATATTCTAATACATAGATATATACTATTAAACATAACATATTAAACATATTTAAAACGCATATAATATACATGAAACGTATTAAAAGTACAAATTATATATTAATACTATTATATATCTTTGTATATGTCTATATATAATAGTATTAATATTATTATAATATTTATTATAATATATATATGTACTATTATATATATTATATATATCTCTATATTATTTGTTAATAAATATTATAATAAATATATCATTGATACCATTATATATAGACATATATAATAGTACATAATTAATATATTATTAATACTATTATAATATTTAATTACTATTATAAAATCTGGTACTAAATATATTATTAAAATATATACATATATAATAGTATTAATATATTATGTTTAATATTGTTAATACGTTTTGTGTATGTTATATGTTTTAAATATGTTTAATAGTATTATCATATATTTATTATAATATGTATTAACAAATAATATAAAGATACGCAAGCGAAGTGATACGGAGGTATATCAAGATGATAAGGTCATCGAAAAAATGTTGTCTTCCGTCTGTTCTTTATCTATTAATCTATTTAACGTGTCTATTTCCCGCAGAGTATTCCTACAGTATATTTCCTATACCTTTTACCTTTCGTTAAATTACCAATTTAATTTAAGATTAATAAACACGAGGACAGAGCAATGAAAGCGCCCGAACGATTTTAGCCCATATTTTCGTTTACTCGTCCTTGTAATAACTTTATCAATACGGCAGAACCTCGATTGTCCGAGATTACGTAATCCGGATAATACGGAAAGGTTTATCAGTGTTCGTAAATCGTACAACAAAATCATAGAAAACGTTCGATGGCGTAACATTGTACGTGCCTTTAGGTTTAATTAATCGTCTAATCGATGGAAAGTTCAATTAACCGCTTTCACAATATCTGACTATTCACGCTATTTTATCTGTGTCGACTACTATCTTTTATTCGTTGCTGTTTTATATTTTATTTGAAAGAATTTAAAATCGGATAGAGTTTGCAAGCTTCTCGGATAATACGAAGCAATTGGCTGTATCGTTGTCGAGTAAATATCGCTGATATTGTCCAAGGGCAACACGAAGATCGCGAGACAACAAGGTCATAAAATCACAAAGGAAACTAAATTCGTCAGATGTTTATGCGAAGTGTGTAAACACGTCAGCGCTTGGCTGTATGCGTGTATCTGAGAAGCGAAACACAAGTGAAACAAGCTTTCCAGTAAAAGTGGAAAACTGTTTACAAGCTTACAAAATAATTATTTGCTAAGCACATAATCTTTCGATAAGCAGATTGTCCGATGGAACGTTATTTTTCTAATTCTTCGTTTTTAACGTTTCTCAACATATGTCTGACAAACATATATTTTCTTCAGCCATCAAAAAAACTCCATAGAGAATATAACGTTTAACAATTGCAGTATTTTATTAAAAACCAATAAGCATATTTAAAAATATTCTTAGGGACGTGTTTTAGCACAATATCCTTGAAAACAGTTCCTTCTATAGAGAAGCATCGAGCAATATTTACAAATATACCGTGTCACGCTCCTCACTTTTTTTCAGTAGCCGTGCGGTATTTTCGTTGCCTGGAATTCCTTTCTCAGTGGCAACCATTTGTCCTAAAATATTCGCGAACAATGTTCTGGTAAAATATCGCGAAATACCCCATGGAACTTGTCCCAGAAGCTCGAGCGAACGGGCATTCAGCGAACTTTTCAATATGATTTTTTACGTGGACGGAATTCCTTAAAAATTGGAATCTTACTGCTTTTGAATCTTTTCGAAAAATACGCGACAGCTCAGGTTTCTTTATACTCGTCAGAGCGTACGGTCGTTAAGGCGTTAAGGGAGAGATAACCGCGGTCACCATGGCAGTTGAGTCATTGAACCATCGAGTCGTAGCATGGCTAGAGGAGATCTTTTCTTTAGAAGCTGACACGCTGGCTCGTCTCCGTTTGTCAAAGAACGGGTCACTGGTTCACATCGTACGACGATTATTTCGTCTGGCGAACTATCCACGTGCACGATATGCGAATAAATCTTCTACTAGCATCAGCAAACAGGTAGAGAATCATTATTACGCGATCGGAACAAATGTCGAGGAGCATGGTGAGAGGGTTAAGGTACCACTTCACCCTTGGTTCGCAGCGTTCCTTCATTTACATGACAAAGTGGTCGCGTTTTCTCATCGCCTGGGAACTTTTTCCACCTCTTCTGCGGTTCTCGCTGCACGGCAGGCCGGCATACGCTGGTCGATTCCGAGCACGCAGCAATCGTATTGAATAAATCGCGACCTCGCCTCCGTTACGTTTCCCCAGACCGGACGAGTGTACTAATCGCAAATCGCCACTCGACGATGGGGGATACGCGTGGAGGATGCCACAGGCCAATGCGAAATATCCGCAACGACAGCGAACATTTCGCGAGCGTAGTGTGTGTGATCGTGGGTACACGGGCGGTTCGCAAGCCGATCGGTGTAGCTACGTTATCGTTGAAACCGAGGTAAATAAGGCTTCTTCGAAATGGTTGCAAGAAACTGACGATGCTAGCGGCGAGGATGAAAAAGACAAGGAGAGAAATGATTTTATCGTAAAAGATTTATTGCACAGGAAAAAGATTGTATCGTAAGATGATGTACAAATCGACTTAACTGCGGTGTAGTCGACGCAGTGCGTGAATTTAAGTGAACTTAATCGACGTAGCTCAGGACTTAATTGATTTTTCAACTGAAAAGTCTAACGATCGATTGGTTTCCGAACGACTTAGCCAATTTTTAGGGAACGTTGGGCTTGCGCTAATTGGCTTCTCAACCCTCCGTGTTTCAACACTCGTCGCAGAAAAAACTTTCAAGTCCGTAGTTGTATGAGTCACGTTTCGAAATTTCATCGGTCCTGTAGCGAGACACGACTGTCGTGGCTATGTTTGAAAGCAATCTAGAAATGTGGTGTGTGTGTTTAAGGTAAATATCTTGTCTACTTCCATATATCTAGAATGCACACAGACACACACGCGCGTGCGCGTTTTTAGTTTATTTTAAACACACGTTTCTATGTCATTTACATATATATATATGGAAGTTGACAAGTTATTTATTTTAACACACACGCACACAAACATTTCTAGATTACACACACACACACATTTCTAGAATATATATATAAATACACACACATTTCATCTACATATGTGTGTGTGTGTATATATATATATATATATATATGGAAGTTGACAAGTTATTTATTTTAACACACACGCACACAAACATTTCTAGATTACACACACACACACATTTCTAGAATATATATATAAATACACACACATTTCATCTACATATGTATGTATATATATATATAGTTGACAAGATATTTATCTTAACAAACACACACACACATTTGTAGATTATATATATGTATACATACATTTCTAAATTATGCGCGCGCGCGCGCACACACACAGAATATATATATGTACATATACACACACATTTCTATATCATCTACATACATACATACATATATATATATATATATATAAGTTAAAAGTTATTTATCGCAAGCGTATATTTAGTAAAAATTAGCGTACAGCATGAACAGCTATTTAAAGGGTATAAGAAGACTTAAATGCTGTCTCAGTGAATATTGAAGTTCATAAGTGCAATGGATAATAATTGGCTATGCTAATTTATAATAATGGGTAATAATAATTGACGGTTTCAATTTTTTGGTTTTCTATAGATACACACTGTTACATTATTGTACACGTTATGTATCGTTTAAATATCTTGCAATTTTCATGCACGTGTATTTTCAAATTGGTTTCATGACTTGATCAGTATAGTCGTGATATAGTCGAGTCTCGTAACAGTATTTAATCAGTTAGCTGTTTCTGACGAGTATACTCGTTATGTTATGACGTCGTGTTATGACAAGCCCTGCCAGTAATAAAACTAAAAAATAAAACAGTCGTTCCGTTCCAATTACGACAGTCATTTCGTTAATTCTATAGTATAATAGCCGTACGTGTTTGACGAGTATACTCGTCGTACAGGATCGTCAACAGGAAAAAGTCGTCTCCCCGTCGTTTATTTCATTTATTGAAAACGATCATCCGCGATATCCCACATCCCACAACGTTCAACTTGCGTTTATTTTCGAGAAACAGTTCCGTTTATCCTGTTAACTGCAGAATTTTGTTTAAAAAATCCTTTACGAGGTGCGCAGGTAAAATCAAACAACGACGAGTATATACGTCGACCGCAAGTTAAATGCTCTTATTGTGAATTTTACGAAGAAAGTAAAGTAAAACGAGGGAGCATCACATTTTCATTCGATAAAGAGTTAAAAATCAAATAATCAAAATTAATAACCAAATAGTCACACTTTTGTTTTTATAAAACACATAATAGTTTTACTAGAAGCATAAAAAGAAAATACCATTAAATATTACCATTATTAATATAGTAATATACCAAGTAATATACCATTTATATTACTTTTTACTAAAATTTTGACTTCTCCTAGTAAATGGTAATTATCTATTTTACACGACGAGTATACACGTCCACCGCGACAAAGTAAAGTAAATCGACGTGTGTACACGTCGAGCGCAGTTGACCGGTTAACGTGTCCAGCCATGACCAGTCGTTTTTCGAGCGATATCGAACAAATGACGCATAAAATTCGCTCGAATTTACGGCTATCCGCAACGCTGTGTTTCGTTATCGTCGCTGCTGCCAATACTTCGCATTTGCTCATGGAGATCGCCTATCCGTTATGCAAATCATCCGCAAAATTTCACTTCACGTTCCGTTTCCCGTCTTCTGTTCCTCGCGTAACTTTTTCGCCGAGCAGCGACTCGGTTCGATCGCTGGCGTGGCAGCCGAATCGATTCGTCATCGATACATCGAATAAGCAGACTCGTTTCGCGTTTCCTCCATTGTTTCTGCTCATCGCAGTCGAAAGTTGACGTCAATACTTGCGTCGTGAGTTCCTTCTTCGCGTGGATCACGAGCGTTTGCCTCACCAATTCGATGGCAAACGCGGAAGTATCGTTGGCAACGTCGAAATGCTATCCGGTTTCGTAGGACGAATTTACGCGACGATTTTCGTAGTCGCGTAGAAACTGTGCGCAGCGCGCGCAGGTCAGCCATATTGCTAGGTCTCTTTTTACAAGACTGACGTGTAAATACGATTGAAAATTAAGGAAAATTAAAATTACTATACAGTTGAAAAGTACTGCAACGGTTAGTTGCTTACTTACACATTTCCCACAAGTTGCGTTTCCATTGTGAAATTGTTCAGACGAGTCGAATATCCATAGTCTTGTCGCGTATGATCAGACAGTATTTTCATGCATCTACGGGAAATTTTCTAAGCGCGGATCGCGTGGAAGATTCGCAGTGAAAGTTCTGGTTGTACTTAAGCGTTTAGTGCGAGAGATAAATCTCCACGCGGAGATAATGTCGCGACCGACATACTTCAAATCCGACGGACTGACGATAGAGATAAAGATGTGGCGGCACTCGGCGACAATGTATATCGCTGAAGTGCCTAATGAACCATCAACATCCCAGAGGTCCTTGCGTCGAAGGTCCTAGAAGAAAGAGCACGTGGCAACGATGGCGGACGCCTAGCAAATGCATGGACGGTGGGGATGTTGAGGGATGACAAAAGAAACCATATGTGTACATACGCGCGTACACATTGCAATTCTCGTGCAAATTAGGCTGGGAATATTTAATTGGTCAGCTTGAATGCAAGAAAAATAAAAATGCAATTATGGATACGATTGTATTTATTGTTGTATATTGTTGCTTGAGTGCAAGAAAAATAAAAATGCAGTTATGGATACGATTGTATTTATTGTTGTTATTTTCTGTTATTTTATTTACAGATACAGACAGTCGCTGCCTATTTTTCAAAACGTGTGAAAGATTCTGAGTAGACCGTTGGCTATACTTAGGAGGGAGATTTTCTCAGATGAGTAGTCAGTTTAACGAAGTATAATTGTTGGAAGTTGCAGCGTATCTACCTCGTAATAACCGAAATGAATGGCATTCGGTCGGAAAATTTGATATCGACTGGAAAAGCGGTTAGCCATAAGCAGCTTCGAGAATCGATATCGACATCTTCTCGTAATTTTTGTTTATTTTTTCCAACGTTTCTACATATACGCAAATGCCATAACTCGAACAGAGAGAAATTTTCGATCTCGATTCCAACTATTAAACACTTTTTTCCTTTCATCTGTTCCGCTCGAAGTTCGCACTGCGTTTGCGTATGATATACGTTACGAGCAAAAATAGACTAGTTTTTTTTAAAAGCAATTACTCATCTGGGAAACTTGCCTTGTTAGCGTTTAGTGTGTAGAATGAATCTACATCAAGTGATAGCTAAATGGAAAATTATTGATTTTTACTATTTACTTATTGAGTATACCATGCACATACACACACATACATATGTATAATTATGGTGTAAGTTAGTTAGTCGAAATACGTAGTTAGTGAGCCTGATTGCGAAAAAAATTTAATTGTAGATGCAATCGTGTTTATTATAGACATTTACAATAAACTGATTGATGTTGGATCATTGTCTAGTTTCCAAAACTCATGAAAGACTGGAGGAAAACTGCTGGTTACATTTAACGTTTAGTGTATAGAATGAGTCTCCATCAAGTGATAGCTAAATGGAAAATTATTGATTTCTACTATTTACTTATTGAGTATACCATGTACATACAGATATATACATATGTATAATTCTCATGTAAGTTAGTCAGTCTAAATACATAGTTAGTCAATACAAACAGTATGAACGCCTACAATAAACTAATTGATGATCGACCATTGTCTAGTTTCCAAAACTCATGAAAGATTGGAGGAAAACTGCTGGTTACATTTAGCGTTTAGTCTGTAGAATGAGTCTCCATCAAGTGATAGCTAAATGGAAAGCTATTGATTTATACTATTTACTTATTGAGTATACCATATATGTACTTGTATATGTATCTATAATTCTTGCGTAAGTTGTACTCGAAATATGTATAGTTAATTGTCAACTTGGTTGCAACAAAAATGCAATTATAGATTCGTACAACAAACTCGAAACTCATTGTTGTATCAGTGAAATGGAATGCGCGATCAAATTTCTACGCCGCTTATTTTCGCGATATCTCGTCCCAACGTATCGTCGCTGCTAATTTTTGAAGTGCACGCGTATTCGTGCACGACACACACACATTTCGAAGAAAGTGCGAATATATATATGTGTTGCTTGTAAATTTCGTCATCGTATAAATCGGTGAGCGTATAAATGAGTCAATATGACCGAAAAGACATATGTAAGATACGATTAATTGGTTTAATATTCAACTCGCCTATCGTTATATTTATTTATTCTTTGATATATGTTATTTATTATCAGTATCTATCAGTAAATATGATGAATATAGAATGTACATATATGCAATTTATTATTTAAGTTGTAGTATAGTTTGTTTGAAAAATGTCTTTTTAAAATGTGTCACATTGTTCACACTATATGTAGTTTTTTTCATAATAATTCTTTATATTTCTTTATTTGCTCATTTCGTTTCGTTTCGGTCTACAAATATTCGAAACATGTTGAAATTTATGAATATATTTTAGTTACCACTGAAAATGCAATTGAAGCGGTGGATTGTAACTGCTCATTACGCTTGACGAGTATACTCGTCGTGACACGAAATAGTGTCATTTCTTCATGACGAGTATACTCGTCAAAAACAGCCAACTGATTAAAATACATATTATTTAACAGTCGTTTTTATATGGTTGCTGTCTTTCGTTGGCTCAAACCTGCCTACTTTTTATCGACGTCTGCGAACTGGGTCGTTCGAGGCCTCTAAAGCTTTTTTAGGTTTTCGTGTTTTAAAAAAATCCCACAGAATTCTCGAATGCTGTTCCAAGCTTCTAGAACGTCATACAACAGTGTTTGTTGCTACCAGTGTCATCTGAATTTTTCTAACGAATAATTCATTCCTATTATAATAATTTTTTGAAAAATGAAAAATGAAATAAAATAATTGGTTGAAAACGAGCCTGTTAATATCCTTTAATAGTTGTTCTCGATAAAATTTCTCGTTTACGTTATTGCGTTCGTATTATACGAAAACCGATCTGCATTTTAACGAAATGCGGTGTTATCGTTTACGGTTTGTTTTCTGGAAACAATTGATGAAATAATTAATACAGCAAATTTCTGTCATATCGTTTGATTATCGACAATAAAGTATTTGCATTTCGTTTCCTAATGACGCGCAATAATGAACATTTCACTAATAATGCCACCCATTCCGATCAACTTCTTTTTACATATTTGCTTCGTTAGCGATTGAAAATAAAAGCAACAATCGTATCTTCATTCTATAATAACAACTTCACAGCAGTTGTACAATTAACTCTCGTATCGATTTTACGGTAATTAAAGCCACGTGATTCGCTAGCTATTTTACCATAAATTATAATATATTTAATACGTTGAAAATTGACTGTTATAATTTACGGACGAAACGAAATATTATATCTGTACGTGTTATAAATAATAAGAAACAAAACGGCGTTCGTCTGATTTTTCACCGATGTCTGAATCAACTTCATCTAAAATAAACTAAAATAAACTTCACTGTCCTGCTACCACAAATATTATTTTTTATTTTACACTTTGGGTATCGCTTGGTACAGCCGACTATACACATGCACAAATTTTTTCACTCCATTCAAATGATTGATTTTCCATTTTCGATCGCCTTCTCTTTACTAAATGGAAGGTTTTCAAAAAAATTGCACGGTTTCTTATTATTCAAGCGCACAATGTAAAACGTTCTGTTTATAGCATTCACTGCTTTTCTACTGTTTTACTTAACAGTAGTTGTTGCGAATTTTCAACTAAGTGGCCATCAATCAGGTTGCGACTGATCGGTTGATATCGTGAACGAGATTAACGTCCACCGTGGAGGTAAATTACAGATGTGGAGTATGTTTAGGTTATTTATTTGCATCCTTCATTATACGCAAAGAGAATCACTAGCACATTAAGGTACAGATCTAAGTTATACCTATTTAATACTCTTTAGTATACTAGGAAGAGTTCTAAGCTCTGACGAACACTGTTTTAAGACTCTGTTTGCACTACCTCAAAAAGCTTCTCCTGATTCTTATGTACTAACTTTCCATTCCCTGAGCTTAATGCTTACCATCACTTTATTGGATGCTTATCTATTATTTCAAATCTTTTTCTTGTGTGCTCTCTGGTATTGTAAATTGATACCAGACGTTTACTTTACATCTGACCCATTGGCCACTTAGACTGATTATTAGTCTCTTAATGAGACTGAGTACTAATGTACGTTTATGTGTTACTTAATGCAGTTTAGTATACTAGGAAGAGTTCTAGGCTCTGAACACTGCTTTAAGTCTCTGTTCGCACTACCTCAAAAAGCTTCTCCTGATTCTTATGTACTAACTTTCCATTCCCTGAGCTTAATGCTTACCATCACTTTATTGGATGCTTATCTATTATTTCAAATCTTTTTCTTGTGTGCTCTCTGGTATTGTAAATTGATACCAGACGTTTACTTTACATCTGACCCATTGGCCACTTAGACTGATTATTAGTCTCTTAATGAGACTGAGTACTAATGTACGTTTATGTGTTACTTAATGCAGTTTAGTATACTAGGAAGAGTTCTAGGCTCTGAACACTGCTTTAAGTCTCTGTTCGCACTACCTCAAAAAGCTTCTCCTGATTCTTATGTACTAACTTTCCATTCCCTGAGCTTAATGCTTACCATCACTTTATTGGATGCTTATCTATTATTTCAAATCTTTTTCTTGTGTGCTCTCTGGTATTGTTAATTGATACTAGACCTTTACTTTACATCTGACCCATTGGCCACTTAGACTGATTATTAGTCTCTTAATGAGACTGAGTACTAATGTACGTTTATGTGTTACTTAATGCGGTTTAATATACTAGGAAGAGTTCTAAGCTCTAATGAACGCTGTTTTAAGACTCTGTTTGCACTACCTCAAAAAGCTTCTCCTGATTCTTATGTGCTAACTTTAAATCCCCTGAGTTTAATGCTTACCATCCTTTTGTCGGATGCTAATCTATTGCTTCAAATCTTTTTCTTGTGTGATCTCTGGTATTATTAATTGATACTCGATGTTTACTTTACATCTGACCCATTGGCCACTTAGACTGATTATTAGTCTCTTAATGAGACTGAGTACTAACGTACGTTTATGTGTTACTTAATGCGGTTTAATATACTAGGAAGAGTTCTAAGCTCTGATGAACACTGCTTTAAGACTCTGTTTGCACTACCTCAAAAAGCTTTGCCTGGTTCTTATGACCTGACTTTCGTCATTCATGCGTGTCACTGATTGCATTTAGTCATTAATTTAATTAATTGCTTTTGCCCTATTACCCTCGCGTATCTCATTCTTATCGCTTTTAATTACCACGCTGTATTTATGCTTCCCAATACCTGGACAGGTAATCTTCATAATCTTTGTATTTATCGTTGTAACGAGGACAGTGGCACTTGTGTTTTCTTTTAATCAAAAGGAGCACATAATTGCACAGTGGGCGCTGTGCAATAGAAGATTAAGGAAAATTGAAAATAAACAACTGCAGGTAGAACGTACACTAAAGATAAAGCTGTAAGTCGAGTGCGTAGAATATTCTTCTTTAGATGACACGTTATTCGCTGTATTTCTCGCCTTTCTTTTTATCTTTTGCTTTTCGTTCTTCGATTTTTAGAGGAACGTGTGAGACTTGAAAAAAAGTGGAATATCCGCGAAATTGTATTTCGTAAATAAAATACAGCTCCTAAGATTTGATAAATTGAATAATAAAACGAGGTACATGAAAACACGTGTATTTTTATACTCGCAAATATCTCTGCCGATTTTCTCGTCATCTAATCTATTCAACAAAATAGTAAAACAAAGCAAAAGTGAAACTATCGGTTAGTAATTTGTATTCTATAGAATTTACATATTTCTATATTTTTTCATCGTCACGCGCATTATATTATACAATTTCCCCACAAACGCGTTGAAATCCGAGATCTGGCCGCTAGTCACAGTAGACGAAGGGAAAAACGACAGAAGAAAGAAGAAGGAAAATAAAACGAGAACGAGAATCGAGAGTTTCGAACGGGAGTGCACTGTCGTGTGCATCGGAACCGCGAGCGACGAAAAACCAGTGCACAGTCGGCCGGTTTCGCGTGGCCCCGAGTGCCATCATGCGATCAGATCGATTCGGGTCACTGATTTATCGATTAGTCCTGTCGATTTACTTGCTTCGTTTTTTCCGCCCGAATGAATGGCTTCTTTATCTCTGGCAATAGTTGAGGTCGTGAAGTCGTGATAGGAGCGCAGCGTCTGGACCACTTCATTATCTAGTCGCACGACTTTTCCCCAGAATTTCCCCCAATTCTTACACAAAACACGCTTTCAGAAGCAAGTAGATTTTCCACCTTTTTTCTCTAGAAACGAGAAATACGAGCAACTTTTAGGAATTCTATCTGAGATTTTATGCAAAATCTCGAACGAGTTGGTTGGATGCGTTTTCGATGCTTAGGTTGATGGTAAAACAGTAGCAAAAAAGGTGCACGTAAAATAATTGTTTTTGTAAAATTCAAGGCATCTTTTGTATCTTGCTTTTTTCAAATTCGTTTAATATCGATGTTATCTTCCTTTCTAATATTAAATTCCTCAGTTTTGTTTCCACATTTTTGATCGTTTTGGTCATTTTTATCCGCCATAGCACACCCGTATATTTTTATAATTTTGAGGATGGAAATTGTAGCAAAAAAATAAATAAATAAATAAAAAATTGCCGCGCCATAAGTATAGTTTCTCCGTTTAAAGAATCGAACGCACGTACGGTGCATCTAGCGAGCGAAAAGAGAAATCGAGCGCCGCGAAGCTTACGATAAGCACACGGTCAACCGACCGTTTTTCAAATTCATTTCCCTCGAAAACGAAGCCTCAAACGAAAAAATGTTACTCTTCTTTTTCGACTTATTTTTTCACGTAGAATCACCACTCCAACCCTTGTATACGTGTCTATGTATGTATACGCTGCGTACGTATATCGTCACACGTGCTTCTTCTCCCTCCTATGCACGTAATTTTCTTAATAACTCACTTTACTTTTCTCTAACTTATTTTACCACAAGAACACAGCGATAACACGCGTAGCATGTAGAACGAAGCTGCCAGTCAACAACAGGTTGTTACGTACACGTACGTCCACATAAATAGTTCAGTTTTCGAACACTGAAATATGATACGCAGGTTTTCGTCCACGCGACGCGTCTGTGTGCCTAATCTGCTGTGTGTCGAGGCTGCACTGTATGTGTGCACGCATATACACGAGACTCGAGGATGCATCAACTGATCCGATGTAACTTAAAATCGAGAAACAGATAAGAATGATAAAAAGCGCGAGTCATTAACATTCCCATGTCGAAATACGTATCTAGTTATGGTAATTGCTACTAATTATAGCGACCAAAGCTACAAATTCTTGGAATTTATCTTATCGTGGTGAAATGACTCACGGGATATCATAGAAATATTTTGATATATCGAGTCAACCAGATATCCAACGCCAATTCGAAATACGTGGCAGCCATCGCTATTTCGTGTGGCGCCACACACAACGCGGAAATAAATTAACAGTAGCCATTTTCTATTACGATCGCTGACCATGCGAATAAGAAACCGCGTCATTTCGAAGGTCGTTGTGGGTCTACAACGAAATCGGTGAATTTATGGAATTTATGGAAAATTTCGAAACCTGCAAGTTGCCAAGACGCGCGTAGTTTTGAAGAATAAAAAAAATTGGTACAAGAAATATTTGAGGTTATGTAGCCATTATGGTTCCGTTTCTTTAACCATCTTCATAGATGTACATATTTAAGTATATATTTGTCTACAAATATAAAGATAACAGTTTATTTATTTCTACGCGTATATGTTCATACGTAGTTCAGTTTTCTCAAGAGTCAAAATTGTAAATTAATTATTGGATTGGCAACTAAGTGACTGCGGATTTTGTCATTGGATGGTATTGACAAAATCCGCATTTACTTAGTTGCCAACCCAATACATTGGATATTGTGCAACACAGAAACACATCTCTGTTCTCCCTTTTTTCTTTTTCTTCGCGCGTTTCGTTGCTGGCAGTTTGCGAACGAATATCGCACGCTGCGATCTCGCACGGCGAAATGGAAACGCAAACGGTGGAATATTTTCTAATCGTCTGCTGCTGGTTCGCTCGCTGCGATCGCGATAACTGCCAACTTCGCAGCCCCAAGTTTAATTGCCATTTGCCTGCGTGTAAAATTTGCTTCGTTTTTCCGGCGAAATTTCCTTCGTTTCAACCAACAGTGCAGCGTTTGTCACGTGTCTAGGGCCGTTTTGAAAAAAAAAATGATGGACAAGGTAATTGTCATCGTTGCACGAAATAAATAAGTCCACTGGCTTCGACCTTAATTTCATCGTAAATTAGTTAAATTTGTGAAGTCGATTAAAATTAGCAAATTCGATGGAAAGGTATAGACCAATAAGAATACTCGTTGCAAAAGCTTCGTCAAACGCAAGATGATCTGCACCAGCTGCCGCGGCGATTGTCTGAAAAGTCGATTTTAACGCCAACGATGAAACAGCATTAAACAGACTGTTCATATTCGAACAGTCGATGAATTCGAATTTGTTTGATTGACATTTGCAATTAATTTATATATATATATATTTATATTCTAGAAAAGTTAATTAATTGTGTAAGTTAATTATTAATTGAAACATATTGTGCAAACTTAAATAGCGAAATTTGGAAAGAAATTTTGGACAGAAAAGAAATGCTGTGGGCAAGTGGTCGCGATGATCCATAGATTCTGAGCAGCGGTAACGTTACATGATGGCAGCAGCAATTTTATTAAAAATATAATTTAATTATAAATATGATTTGAAGAACTTTGAAAATGAAACTGTGCCAATTTTTAGTATAAAAAATAGTAGAAAAATATTTCCCGCTGTTGGTCGTAAAGAAGGCTTTTGGAGTAGACTCTAATAAAATTTTATTTTTTTCTAGTCTCTCTTTCTTTTTTCTTTTTTTTTTTAATAATTTATTCCATTGACGTAAACGCAGAATTACGCCAGAAAAGGATAAGATGATATTTAGCAAATGTCATGAAACACGGAATTAATGGACTTGAAATGGATTACGTACATTTTTCTTGCTTTACGAGGCAACGGCGCAAAATTGTAGGATATTACGGTCGATCGTACACGTCGAAACGATGTATCACATTTTGCGAAGGTATCGCACGATCGAAATGTCCTGAATTTAGTTCTTCTTTTCGGAAGCACGCGAGTTTGCATAGAAAAAGACATCACATTATGGTTGGCAACTAAGTGATTGCGGATTTTGTCATTAGATGGTATTGAGAAAATCCGCAATCACTTAGTTGCCAACGAAACGGCTACCGAAAGAAAATTGGAAAAAACGTATTTGAAATATGGTTGATAATTCGCGATAGCAGAGTATCAAACAGGCTACCAAAGTTAAGCAATGTGTCCATAAATCAACAGTTAAGTGAGTAGCTAAAACGCGTGGCAAAAAGAGAGCGACGACGAGTATACTCGTCAAGCTGAGAGTACGCGTGGCTGTATAACACAGAATTAAGTTTCAACGAAACGATTGTTTCATTCCTCAATTTTATTAATAAATTGAAATTTAAACAACAAATTGAAACCAAACTTTCATTTGCCTGTCGTCAAGCAGAGAGTACGCGTGGCTGTATAACACAGAATTAAGTTTCAACGAAACGATTGTTTCATTCCTCAATTTTATTAATAAATTGAAATTTAAACAACAAATTGAAACCAAACTTTCATTTGCCTGTCGTCAAGCAGAGAGTACGCGTGGCTGTATAACACAGAATTAAGTTTCAACGAAACGATTGTTTCATTCCTCAATTTTATTAATAAATTGAAATTTAAACAACAAATTGAAACCAAACTTTCATTTGCCTGTCGTCAAGCAGAGAGTACGCGTGGCTGTATAACACAGAATTAAGTTTCAACGAAACGATTGTTTCATTCCTCAATTTTATTAATAAATTGAAATTTAAACAACAAATTGAAACCAAACTTTCATTTGCCTGTCGTCAAGCAGAGAGTACGCGTGGCTGTATAACACAGAATTAAGTTTCAACGAAACGATTGTTTCATTCCTCAATTTTATTATTAAATTGAAATTTAAACAACAAATTGAAACCAAACTTTCATATGTCTGTCGTCAAGCAGAGAGTACGCGTGGCGGTATAACACAGAATTAAGTTTCAACGAGATGACTGTTTCATTTCTCAACTTTATTACTAAATTGAAATTTAAACTGCAAAATTGTAGCTACTTTTCACGCGACGAGTATACTCGTCAAGCTGAGAGTACGCGTGGCTGTATAACACAGAATTAAGTTTCAACGAGATGACTGTTTCATCTCTCAATTTTATTATGAAATTTGCAATTTAAACAACAAATTGTACCCAGCTTCCAGAAGTACATTCATCAAGCAGAGAGTACGCGTGGTTGTATAACACAGAATTAAGTTTCAACGAAACGATTGTTTCATTTCTGAATTTTATTATTAAATTGAAATTTAAACAACAAATTGAAACCAATTTTTCATGTGTTTGTCGTCAAGCAGAGAGTACGCGTAGCTGTATAACACAGAATTAAGTTTCAACGAAACGATTGTTTCGTTTCTCAACTTTATTACTAAATTGAAATTTAAACTGCAAAATTGCAGCTACTTTTCTCGCGACGTGTATACTCGTCAAGCTGAGAGTACGCGTGGCTGTATAACACAGAATTAAGTTTCAACGAAACGATTGTTTCATTTCTGAATTTTATTATTAAATTGAAATTTAAACAACAAATTGAAACCAATTTTTCATGTGTTTGTCGTCAAGCAGAGAGTACGCGTAGCTGTATAACACAGAATTAAGTTTCAACGAAACGATTGTTTCGTTTCTCAACTTTATTACTAAATTGAAATTTAAACTGCAAAATTGCAGCTACTTTTCTCGCGACGTGTATACTCGTCAAGCTGAGAGTACGCGTGGCTGTATAACACAGAATTAAGTTTCAACGAAACGATTGTTTCATTTCTCAATTTTATTATTAAATTGAAATTTAAACAACAAATTGGAACCAGTTTTTCATAGGTTTGTCGTCAAGCAGAGGGTACGCGTGGCGGTATAACACAGAATTAAGTTTCAGCGAGATGACTGTTTCATCTCTCAACTTTATTACTAAATTGAAATTTAAACTGCAAAATTGCAGCTACTATTCACGCGCCGAGTATACTCGTCAAGCTGAGAGTACGCGTGGCTGTATAACACAGAATTAAGTTTCAACGAAACGATTGTTTCATTTCTGAATTTTATTATTAAATTGAAATTTAAACAACAAATTGAAACCAATTTTTCATGTGTTTGTCGTCAAGCAGAGAGTACGCGTAGCTGTATAACACAGAATTAAGTTTCAACGAAACGATTGTTTCGTTTCTCAACTTTATTACTAAATTGAAATTTAAACTGCAAAATTGCAGCTACTTTTCTCGCGACGTGTATACTCGTCATGCTGAGAGTACGCGTGGCTGTATAACACAGAATTAAGTTTCAACGAAACGATTGTTTCATTTCTCAATTTTATTATTAAATTGAAATTTAAACAACAAATTGAAACCAGTTTTTCATAGGTTTGTCGTCAAGCAGAGGGTACGCGTGGCGGTATAACACAGAATTAAGTTTCAACGAAACGATTGTTTCATTTCTCAACTTTATTATTAAATTGAAATTTAAACAACAAATTGAAACCAGTTTTTCATAGGTTTGTCGTCAAGCAGAGAGTACGCGTGGCGGTATAACACAGAATTAAGTTTCAACGAAACGATTGTTTCGTTTCTCAACTTTATTACTAAATTGAAATTTAAACTGCAAAATTGTAGCTACTTTTCTCGCGACGTATATACTCGTCAAGCTGAGAGTACGCGTGGCTGTATAACATAATTAGGTTTCAACGAAATGATTTTCAACGAAACGATTGTTTCATTTCTCAATTTTATTATTAAATTGAAAATTAAGCAACAAATTGTAACCACTTTTTACTCCCGACGAATACACTCGTCAAGCAGAGAGTACGCGTGGCTGTATAACATAGAATTAAATTTCAACGAAACGACTGTTTCATCTCTCAATTTTATTATTAAATTACAATTTAAACAGTAGGTTGTAAATGTGCCATTTTCCCAAAAACGTTGCCATTTTTTCATGACGAGAGTTCTGTTCTACATATTTACGCTAACAACTGTGTATTATTGTTGGAAGAAACAAGCTATTGCTTTGAACATTGCGACTGTTTCCTGCAAAATAAACAGCCGTGTTTCTCTCAGCTCGTTTGTTTTTCTCTCTATGCAAAATATGCAAATAATCTCTGGAAAATATGCAAAACACTTTGCGAATATGCTCGCGCAGACATCCATCTTCCCTTTTAAGGTTCCATGTTTGTCGTCGTTGATGCACCGTATTTTCTAGATCGGCAACATCGAACCTTCTCTCAGTCAGTCATTTTGCCACTTCCTTTCTCTTTCCATTGCCTTACGCTCTCCTTTTAACAACCGTCCACCAACAACGTTTTTACGCTTCCAAATCTTTCGTATTTTACGCGACGCGATACGATCGGCGAACGAGCAAAAAGCGCGCGAAATTGAACCGGCCGATGTCGGTTCAAAAAACCGACTTGCCAAAGATATCGTCGTTTTTGCTCGGTTTTATCGTTCAGCGAAAGTACCGCTGTCCCGCGCGTATCTTTCCGATCGATTTGCCATCGTCGCGCGGTCATGTGACAAAAAGGACACGCAAGTTACGTGGCGATGCTCGTTTGCATCAGCCGCGAACGATCGATGATCGTAAATCATCGTTCTTGTGAAAATCGATGCGAAAATAATAAAAGAAATCGGGAAAATGCAGAAGTTTTCCTATTTTTTCAAACTTGTAATCCTTGTATTGGCTTGGCAACTAAGTGATTGCGGATTTTGCCATTAGGTGGTATTGAGAAAGTCCGCAATCACTTAGTTGCCAAGCCAATATTTTACCGTATTTTAGCAACTGGTTGAAACTGTGCGAATTTGCATCATCTTTTCTTTGCACGAACAACGTACGGAGGAAAAAGTGAAAGATACGATGGATTTTCAACTCTGCAATTTTTCTTTTCTATAGATACAGCGATACATGTACAGAGTGTTTCATCTGACTCGATAGATTCGTTCGTTTATCGTCGTGGAACGAGTATTGAAATTAATGGCAAACGTTTAGTGATTTTCTCGTTGGAGGTCACGTAAATGCTCATCGTTAAATTTCTTTCCTTTTTTATTTTTGCCAGCTGTAAGATTGCTGTTGTAATGAAAATACGTAGTCGCGTTTAAAAATACTGGGATCTTGAAATGTCGACAAATATAGGAAAATATGTTAGTATGTTTCATAATAATAGAATTTTGCAGAAGGTAAATCATTTGCCAATGACAACTCAACTCGTCTTTACCGACGAGTTAAAGCGCCATTTCAATAGATCTGACCTTGACCATATATTTTCTTGCCTAACACATTTGCCCTTCTAATCGAATATTCTCCCGCTCTGATGCTTTCTCCTATCGTAAAAACTAAGCGAGATGTTTAAAATGGCGAAATTAGGCGAAATAAGAAATATCTATACGAATATACTAAAATAGATGCGACGTACTGCTGTTTTCTTGCAGAAAGAAAAACGTACAAATCTGTGGTTAAGCATACAATACGTATAGCTGGATATTAAATGCAAAATTAATCAATAAAATTAATGCTTAACTCTTAATACAGTCTGTTATTTTTCTGTTATAATTTCTCTAAAAACTTGCAAATTCCGTGTCATTAGGTGGTATCGACAAAATACGCCATCACTTAGTTGCCAATAACAATATACGTAACAGTAGGAAAAAACTGTCGAGTTATTATTTATGGTCGTCCAAAGGCAAGCGCCGAAACCAGCGAAGTTCTACGTTAGAAAAAAGTTTCTCACACAAGCCCCATGTTTGGCAGTTTTTTAGCCTAATTCTCCTTCAGGCTCTGCCAGTGTTTGTATACAATTTCTGGAAAGGACGTTTGGTCGAAGCGCGTTCACATGGTGTTTATAAGTGCGCGTTAGTCGTGTTACTAGGCTGTCTGGAGTAAGCAGTAACAGATATACAAGTTTGGAGAAACAGTAGAGTTAGTCTTATTTCAGCGGGAGAAGAGAAAGTGAATTGGCGAAGAAGTAGCGGCTACGTTAATAAAGAAACGTTTGGCGGAAGATTGGAAAGAAAACAGTGTTAATTGTTTAAGAAAAATTGTATTTTCAATATTTCAAAATTTTTACACCGTTTCGTCGAACGTATGGGGCAGCACCTAACCACACATCAAACTTTCGTGAGTAATCGTAATTAATTTCAGTTTTATTTGGATAATTTAATTGCTGTTTGATTTTATGTGTATAATTGGCATTGATATTTGGAACGTCTTGCGATATCAAAATTCGAACTTTCTCGGTGTTGCTTTTTTTTTTTCTTAATATTTCTTTTAATATATTTTTAAGATATTTTTCTTAATATTTGGACAACAATACAGGTAAGAAACAATAACTGGAAAGTATTTTTTACGTTATCTACGTGGGCTATTGTAACATAACGTAATACATTTTTCTTGGTACTTTGCTATATTTACTGAAAATATAGAGCTTGGCAATTACAATTGTACGAATCTTATTGTCGCTGATTATACGTGTAGCTATATAGACAGCTATATAGAAATATAGCTATATAGCTATATAGCTAGAAATATAGCTATATAGAAGGGACGAAGGAGCGGCAGAAGTTTTTACGTTTGGCAGGGAAACCTATAATAGTGGAAGCGTTATACGCGTTGGCAACGGAAGAGAATAATAGCGTGGTAATCGCGAATCGTTTGGACATGCAAGGTCGGTCTGTAATAGTTGAAACACTTTTCTTATCAACTCGCCTAATGTCTTTCCGACAACGATAACTTTTCCATGGAAATTAAATTCTAGTTGTGCAAACTTGCGTTCCTAAAAATCATTAATTACATATATACGTATGTCTACACTGTGTCTGGTTTATCTCGAACCGAGACACAGTGTTTCAGACAAAACCTGTATCGTGTATCGGTGTATCAGGTGTATCGGGCCCAAATACACGAATAATTCGAAACAATGTTTCAGACGAGAATTATATCGAGGAGGAGAGTAAATAAAATATTTCGAATAGTTTGAATGATAGGAGAACAGATTTCAGATTAAAGTTGTGTAGTATTGAGGGGGACAAATGCTCAAATAGTTTTGAAGAATTTAAATGATAGGAGAAAATGTTTCAGACAAAACTTGCATCGTGAGTGACAATTGCTCAAATATTTCGAATAATTCGAAACAATGTTACAGACAAAAATTATATCGTGGGGACAAATGTTCACATGTTTCGGAAAGTACGAATAACTCGAAACAATGTTTCAGACAAAAATTATACCGAGGAGGAGAACCGCTCAAATATTTCGAATAGTTTGAATGATAGGAGAACAGATTTCAGATTAAAGTTGTGTAGTATTGAGGGGGACAAATGCTCAAATATTTCGAAGAATTTGAATGATAGGAGAACAGATTTCAGATTAAAGTTTGCAGTATTGAGGGGGACAAATGCTCTAATATTTCGAATAATTTGAATGATAGGAGAAAGGATTTGAAATTAAAGTTGTATTATGAGCGACAAATGCTTAAATATTTCGAAAAGCACGAATAATTCGAAACAACGTTTCAGACAAAACTGGTATCGTGGGGACAACTGCTCAAATATTTCAAAAAGTACGAATAATTCGATACAATGTTTCAGACAAAAATTATATCGAGGAAGAGAACCGCTCAAATATTTCGAATAATTTGAATGATAGGAGAAAATGTTTCAGACAAAACTTGTATCGCGGGGCAACTGCTCAAATATTTTAAAAAGTACGAATAATTCGAAACAACGTTTCAAACAAAACTTGTATCGTGAGGACAACTGCTCAAATATCTCGGAAAGCAGGAATAATTCGAAATAATGCCTCAGACAAAAATTATATCGAAGAGGAGAACGGCTCAAATTTTTCGAGTAGTTTGAATGATAGAAGAAAACGTTTCAGATAAAAGTTGTATAATATTGAGGGGGACAAATTCTCAAATATTTCTGAGAATTTAAATGATAGGAGAAAATGTTTCAGACAAAACTGGTATCGTGGGGACAACTGCTCAAATATTTCAAAAAGTACGAATAATTCGAGACAATGTTTCAGACAAAAATTATATGGAGGAAGAGAACCGCTCAAATATTTCGAATAATTTGAATGATAGGAGAAAATGTTTCAGACAAAACTTGTATCGCGGGGCAACTGCTCAAATATTTTGAAAAGTACGAATAATTCGAAACAACGTTTCAAACAAAACTTGTATCGTGAGGACAACTGCTCAAATATCTCGGAAAGCAGGAATAATTCGAAATAATGCCTCAGACAAAAATTATATCGAAGAGGAGAACGGCTCAAATTTTTCGAGTAGTTTGAATGATAGAAGAAAACGTTTCAGATAAAAGTTGTATAATATTGAGGGGGACAAATTCTCAAATATTTCTGAGAATTTAAATGATAGGAGAAAATGTTTCAGACAAAACTGGTATCGTGGGGACAACTGCTCAAATATTTCAAAAAGTATGAATAATTCGAGACAATGTTTCAGACAAAAGTTATATCGAGGAAGAGAACCGCTCAAATATTTCGAATAATTTGAATGATAGGAGAAAATGTTTCAGACAAAACTTGTATCGCGGGGCAACTGCTCAAATATTTTAAAAAGTACGAATAATTCGAAACAACGTTTCAAACAAAACTTGTATCGTGAGGACAACTGCTGAAATATCGCGGAAAGCACGAATAATTCGAAATAATGCCTCAGACAAAAATTATATCGAGGAGAAGAACTGCTCAAATATTTCGAATAATTTGAATGATAGGAGAAAACATTTCAGATCAAATTTGCGCAGTATTGAGGGGGGCAAATACTCAAATATCACATTAAAAAACATTATAATATTATTATATAATATAAAAATATTATAATAAAAACGTTTCAAACAAAACTTATATCGAGGAGAAGAATTGCAGTTTTCTAATGTTTCCAAAATAGTCATTCAGTGTCGTGTAGTCAGTTTTAGTTATCTGACTTATATTGCTCTCTAAAATTCGAACGTTTTCACGACGATATAATTAAGCTGATGATGCGAAAACCACAAGTTCGTAGTGTTTTGAAAACGTCCCAATATCAACTACAAGAACACGTAAGAAAACACGAAGGTCTTCCAGGTATACTAATCCCAATCCAAAACCTCGCAGGAAGTTTTAAGGTCAAACTGACAAAAATATAGCGTTTTTTTTTTTTATAGTAATTTTTGTCTGAAACATCTTTTTCTATCGTTTGTATCTTTCGAAATATTTGCACGATTCGAGATAAACCGGACACGCTGTACGTACAACTATACCTTAACTCTGTATAGTTTCACATTGGATTCTCCTGTTTCGTAAGATTTGTCTATTTTTTTTCCTCCACTTTACGTAATTGTTATAATATAGATGCACTTGAGCAGCCAGAGCATTCCAATTTTATGAGTCATCGAAATGTTTGTTTATAGTTTCAGACGCAATAATTACGATGATGTGATTTGTGCGTCTCTAATTGTCACTGATTCGTCATTCAACTATCACGATATTAAAATAAAATTGTACATAGAGTAGGTCGCAAACTCGAACGCCCAAACTGTCAGAGTTTAATATCGACAGGCAAAATGAAGAAAGAAAAATATCGTTATACAGTGTTTGTTAATAGGATGCTTTGACACAGAGTTATAAATAAACGAAATAAACAACGACGCATTTTCCATCGCAGTACACAGAAGTCGACTGTATTATCGTATCAGCGTAGTTACGTGTTCTTTATCATGTGGCAACAATTTCGTGTACGCAAGCTAACAATTTGATAGTTATAAAATATAACAATATAACAAACACGATTGCCCGCTACCTTTGGCTCCTCGTTTCGAAACGCTTTGCCCTCGCGCCCCGACACAAACTCTGCGTCGATAAACAATGCGACTAATTACGTCGCGCAGTTTTCCAAAGAGAATTTTCCTGAGTTTCGACAACTGCGTCGTTGTCTGTTCATGCCTGCGACATTATCTCTTTGCAGCGCCGCAGCAAGACGTTTATTGGCAAACTTTATGTAACATTTTGTTCTCTTTTTTGTTTTTTTTTTTTTTTGTAGATCAAATTCTGGCAGTTTGGTCGTTTAACCAGTTAACTGCAAAATTTCGTTTTAGAGATCTGTGGCGAGGTTAGGTCGTGGAGCGCGTAAATACGCGCGAGCGACGACGAGTATACTCGTCAAACGCACCTTAATCGAACTCAACTGGTTTAGTTTCGGACACCCTGTACGTGGAACGTTTCCGACTCATGCACTTTTCATGGAAGACTTGCCTGGAATCAGTTGCTTTTTTTGTGATGTAAAATGAATTGAAAAACATTCACAGTCTCGTCGTTATCCGGCGACCTTGAGAAATTCGAGTCTATTCGAGCCATTGTATATAGTATAGTGATATATGTATAGCGATGTAGCGAATATATTGAAACATTGGCGTCTTCTATTTATATTTTTCTGACAAACTCACCATTTATGCAATTTATGTATTTCACCCCATATCAGGTGCCATAGTCGATCAAATTATGGTCAGTTGGAAAAGGTACACATTTTGTGTCCTCCACAGTGTTGTGACTCGAATAACAACGATAAAACGTACCATTCTTTGTCCTTGTTATACAGATGGACAACTTGATTATGCTTTGATAGGTGGACAATGCTGTTGCATCTCATGGGATCACAGCAAAGTGCATACTTTTGGTAGAAAAATTTGATAGAAACTTGTTTCCTTGTTCATTTGAAACGGTACAATTTGTTATTGGTCTGTATTTGTCTATAATTCTGCTTTTATTTGTTTTGCATTTAACTCTGCTCATGGAAATTCAAAGAAAATCGTGCAGAAACATTTTATTTTACAATTTGTCCAGTTGGACATTTGGTAAAATATTATAGCTTAGTGATATAGTATTATAACATGTGGATGGCTACCCCCAGTAGCCAGAAGATACCATCTTCGAATTTGATTGATTTATTTCTTTAATTATCTCAAATAATACGTGTTTGTTAGGTTATGTCCTTTGTGAGATCTGTTGGGGAGATCTTTTTAATCTTCTTTTTATGTTTGATGTGTCGCCCGTTCCCCTGCCAGCCGATTTGGGTGCGTTGCTATTCTTTCTCCGTGCCTTCTTGCACTTTTGTTGATCTCCTCCTTGGCCGTTGGTATTCCCAGATCTTTCCGAATGTCCTCGTTTCTAAGGTACCATGGCGCGTTTACTATTGTTCTGAGTATTTTAGATTGCATTGCCTCTATTTTGGTTATATGGCTCATTGCTGCTGTTCCCCATAGTGCTATTCCGTACGTTCAGATTGGTTTTATGACCATTTTATATATTTTTAGTTTGTTTTCTATGCTTGTTTTGGATTTTCGACTTGTTAGCCAGTACATTTGTCTCCTTGCCATCTGTATTTTGTCTATTGTTGCTTTAATATGCTGTTTCCATGTGAGTCGTGAATCTAAGTGCAGTCCTAGGTATTTGACTTGCCTTGTTTGTATTATGTGTGTGCCGTTTAGTACGATGTTTGGTGGTTTCTGTTTTCGCAGTGTGAATGTAATGTGTTTGCATTTTTCGGGGTTTGCTTTGATTTGTTTTGCTTGAAGCCACTTTTCTATTTTTGTGATATGCCCTTGTAGTAATGTAACTGCTGTTGCAGGGTTGGTGTGCCTGACTAGTACAGCTGTGTCATCCGCGAATGTCAGTATTTTGCTGTTGTTAGTTGTTGGTATGTTGGCCGTGTATAATGTGTATAGAATTGGTCCTAGGAAGCTTCCTTGCGGAACTCCTGCCTTGATTTCTTTAGCTTCCGAGTGTGTGTTTTTGATTTTTACTATGAAGCTTCTGCTGCTTAGGTATGATTTGATTAGTTGGTATATCTGCCCCGGGAACTGTTTCCTGATTGATTGTAGTAGGCTAGTGTGGTTTATTTTGTCGAATGCTTTTTCGATGTCCATAAAGAGTGCCGTGCAGTATTGTTTTGTTTCCAGCGCCTGTAGGATTTCATTGTCGAGTCTGTGCGTTTGTTCTATCGTGGAGTGTTTGTTTCTGAATCCGAATTGGTGACCCGGTATTAGTTGATTCTTTTCTATTATAGGTTATATTCGGTCGTAAATTACTTTCTCTAGTATCTTAGAGAACACCGGAAGTAATGAGATTGATCGGTAGGATTTGGTTACGTATGGCGTGCAGAAACATGTCACACACAACGTGTACGTGTACAGTTCTTCATATAAAATGTGAAATAATTTGTACAAATTTTAAGAGCCTTGTTTAACCGTATCAATGTGCATACTTTTTGTCATGAACAGTACGTTTGTTGGCCTCAAGTAACTTTTTGTTCAAACTTCAGGCAAATGGTAATTTCAATATGGCAATATAATCTGATATTATATGTTATTTGATATATGTAATCTGATACATATATTTTATTATCTCAAATTATATCAAATTATATTACACGTGGTAATGTAGACTTACAGCACTCACGACAACAAGTTGTTCACACCTTTTGTAGTACATTTCATTAAATTCGTCGCTTTTCTCTCTCTCTCTACATTCAATTTCCATGCGAAAGTTGAATGAATTTCCGCTTCATACGGAAACGAGGTTTATTCCGCGAGATCGGAACGAGACAATGTAAATCGTTACAAGCTGCACGCAATGACGTGCAATTTCTGATAACAATCTTGTTAGCACATTTCTAATCTCTTTTTATGCTTCCTTTATGCGCGCGTTCCTCTTTTTACTAATTTTATTTCCTTCCCTCTTTCTGTTTTTCTTCTTCACGTTTATTTCGTATCGATTCATTCAGCGTATCTTTGCAATCTTCTTTACACGGCGAAGTCGCGTTTCTGTGAAATTACATAATTTCACGCTAATTGCGCTTGCATATAAGAAGCAGTGGCACGCTCAAACACGTTCAAACACGTCCAAACACATTCAAACACATTCAAACGCTTTCAAACACGTTCAAACGCTTTCAATCACGTTCAAACGCTTTCAAACATGTTCAAACACGATCGAACACGTTCAAACGCGTTCAAACACACGACGAAACGTTATGGAACTTGGAAAATATCAAACGACGACCAGTACTCTTCGACGAGCTACGCAGTTGCGTCATTTCGCTGTAATCGTATGCGAAGGCAAACGAACTCGGATCTTCTTCTTCTTCTTCTTCGAACATTTCTGGCAACTGTTCGAAATCGATGCTGCTGCTCGGTGAACACGGCGATGATTTCGGGGAGGCAGTTCGCGTGATATCGTCTTGCAGCGGAGAATATAAAAATATAGCGAATGCGACAGGCGTAAATTTTGAAAAGCTTCTCGAAACAGATTCTCGAAAAATTTGGTTTCCATGGAACGCGATTGTTTCTTCGTTGAAAAATTCCATCTTCTTTTTCACGTTTATTTCGAATCAATTTACGTGTACGTATATAAGTAACAGTGTAGAGGTACTGTATATGTGTTGTATACGCAATAGCCTAATATGTATATACATATACATACAATTCATATACAGGGTGACCCAAGAATCAGTCCTCGTGATTTTGTCAGCTACTTCTGGTAGTGTAGCGAGAAGGATGTTACCAGCGAAAAGAGCTTTGCTTCGATGAAAAGTCAAGGTCACCACTGTTTCTTACACGTCCTCGTGCATCGTTCGATGAATTTCTAAATTTTTTTTTTTTTTTTTTTTTTTTTTTGGAAGATCTTCGTATTCGGTTCTGATTGAGAATTGTAAGTAAATTATTCTGGTTTGTACTATATCGTGTGTAATATCATGATTATCATCCGTTTGATTCTAGCTGAATCTAATGTTTAAATCTAGAGGGTGATTTCTAAATTGTCAACGAAAAAGACGTTTTGGGTGGAAAAATGATCAGTTGGGTCGCGACTCTAATGTCGCGAAGCTTGTCGTCTGAAAGGCAGCAAAAAACGACGTACCACTTTTTCTTTGCTCCCGTGTTTTTTTCTCTCGAAGCGAGACTCCCCCTTAAAAAATAGCAAATACGTGTGTCATAAATAATGCACGGCGGAAATACGAACGTGTGCACGTGTGTGACTGTATACTTCAGTTTTTGCAAGTGGAGGGAGGGGGAAGAGGCTGCGCGACTACTCGTCCGAGAAAGCACCGTAAATGTAAAAAGCACATACCACCAATTCATATATCGAAACCACATAAAACGATGGAATGTGTTCGTACAAGGTCACCGGGCTGGGCTCATACGTTCGCACAAGTCGTATCAAATTTTCCGTCTGAATATTTGACACTTTGGTCGTCGTATGGAAAATTCATTGAAAAAGCCGCGCTTTCGCGTTTTTCCAACGCTGCAAACCTTCTCGCAGAAGAACTGCGCCGTCAAATTACAGCGGTTTGCGGCGGTAAGAAACTGTTAGAAGCTTGTTCGACGAGTAGAAAGGGCGCGTGTATGTGTGTGTGTGTGTGTTCGTGCGCGCTCGTCTCTCATTACGGCGAAGTTTGCGAACGTGTCGGTGATCAGCGTGTTTTTACGAAATTTCAAGAGCTTCGCAAGAAACGATGACTTAACCAGCTAACTGCGGAATTTAGTTCGAAAAGTCGCCTACGGGGCGCGTAGTTCAGATCGAGCAGCGACGAGTATATACGTCGAAGGCAGAACGAATGCTCTGCTGTTGAAGTGAAGCAAAACGAGGGAGAAAATTCGCAATTTATTATCGAGATAAGATATTGTTATTAAAAGCTGAAAAATTGCAAAACAGTAATAAAGTAGAGAGAATAATCGACGAATTAGGGAAAATAATCAACTCGATTTATGAAAAGCTACACATTTTACGCAGCATAAGCGACATATCGGGGAGAATAATTGTTGAAGTGGTTACCACTTCTAAGAAAACTCTACATCTGGTCCTTCTTAGTTTTCTCAAACACTGAAGCCATCGACAGCGCGTAGACAAAAGACTGCGACGAAGTCAGGCCATAAACAGTAGACAGGCGACGTTGGCTTCGGGGTTTTCAGTTGTTAGGTAACACAGCTAGCGTGCGGATCTGGACAAGCTCAAATTGTATTTTTACTTATTGCAATTTATCCACGTGTTTTCTCTGTTTACACACCGAATAACCTCAACAATAATCAAATAATCGAACCCTTTCCTTTAAAAAAAAAAAAATTTTTTTTTTTGTAATACATAATAATTTTACTGGAAGCACAAAACTACCGCTAAATGTCATTTGTGTTATTTTTGACTGAAATTTTCACTTCTTATACTGTTATAGTATTGTTATATTGTAATGGCAATTTTTTATTTCACCCGACGAGTATATACGTCGAACAAAGTTAGCGGGTTTAAAGGACCGCGTGAAACGATAGTTACGTGAACAGGCGGCAGAAGTGTACGACGAATGTATAGAAAAACTCGTGGAACACTACGATAAGTGTTGAAATAGGTTCAAATTGGTATCGGAAAGTAACTTAATGTACAGGGTGAGTCAGAAGTGTGTCTAAGTCGAGATATCTTCGTTACTATTAATTATACGGTAAAATAAATATTGATAACAATAGATAATAAATAATAGATAAATAATAGGTGGTAAAGGTCAACTTTATATTTCTAAATGGCGTCATATATTTTTGAATATATAAATCCACGCAGCTCGACATTCTTTGTAGAAAACGAGTAACCTACTTCTGTTGAGAAACTGTTACTTTAGCGGATAATTTAATTTTTAGTTTGTAAAATTTATCGTACGAAAGATAAGGAAAGCAAATAGAAAAATAGCGCTCTACGTTTCTTCTCGTCCCTGACAAACTAAAAGTTAAAGTTTCCTAATAAAACTAATAGTCTCTTCATGGAAATAGCTTGATAATTTTTTATAGTCACGTGTTGCAAAATATATGAGTCCACCTAGTATAGTTCTACTCAAGATTTTTTTGAAAAAAAAATAAAAAAAATGGAAATTACTATTTAATTTTATGTAATTTTGTTATTATGGATTTATTAGTTATTACAGTTTTTAAAAATTGAAATTTGTCAAATAATTGGTAAATTTAAAAAAAAATTGGAAAAATTGGAGAAAATTGATTTTATTATATGCAAGTATATATATAATTAAATATAATAAATATATATATTTAAATAAATTATTTTTCTAACAATTAATTGTAACACGAAAACACGTCCTCCTCAAGCCATTCGACGCTTCTGTTCGAAAAATTTTACGATTTTACGATTAATTTTACGAAGAAAACGTTTTTACCAGGTAGCTGTTCTTGACGAGTATACTCGTCACGAAGAAATGATAATATTTTGTGTTGTTTATGTGCAAAAAGTAGTTGAAATTTGCTGTTTAATCGTCTGTTGCGAAGCGATATCGAGTATTTTCATTAAAATTGTAATTTAAACTAACCATTTTTCTCATTAATTGATTTTTCCCGAACCTTTTTCGTTCATATGCAAACTACATATGTTTCAGTTAAATAAATAAACAAATGTTACTAATTGTCGTATAACACGACTTCTCCAGTTTAAAATGTATATTTTTCTTTGCAAGAATTCCGGAAGAAAATGTTTATTTGAAAAGTTATAATTTTTAGTGCGAACGAAATTAAACAATTTCGTCTGAATCGAATCTCTTTTTTCACACATTCGGTTTACCAAAATCGCCGCCAGCGATAAAATTAAGAAATAAAATAGTCGTTTCGTCACAACTTAATTCTTTATCGTGACAGCCACGCGCAATCCGTGTTCGACGAGTATACTCGTCTTCAACAGCTGTCTGGTTAAAGTGCGTTTCTATCGTTTCTCTCGTTTCTCTCGTACGACCGTCGTGTACTTCTGCGGCAAACTCCGCTTGGAAACGTCGTATTTTCCCATTCAGAAGTTTCCGTTTGCTCGTCGAATTTCCATTCTGTCGTCGCGAGCTCGTTATACCGCGCGACACAATTTTTAATTTGACGCGTTAATTTGACGCGAGTTCGCTTCGCGTTTACGTCGATGAAAGAGTTGCGCTCGGTGTAATTAAGCTTTGCTTGCCGCGGTTTCTGCGACTGTTGGCCGCCAAATGGCAGCGCCGCGCGCTTGCAAACTCGACTTAAGAGGAAAAACGGCCGCGCTCGCCGCTTGCCAAGGGTGAAACAGTGACGTAACGTCGATCTGGTGCAATGCGGAAGGCGGCTGTGCGCGGGCGGGGAAATCTTCCTTCGCGTAAAATACGACCAGATTCGAGCGACCATCGAATCTGATGATTTGCTCTGATGAGAAGATCGATCTGTCGGATGATACAATCGTTGCTCGAGTATGCCATAGTGCAATTTCATTCGATGTTTATGTAGTGACAATCGCACCTAGTCACTTAGCTGTCGCGACCTCTTTGAAAACCGTGTACCTAAAATGGTACACGTGGCAGAAAACAGGCGACGTGTACCGAAAATGGTACACGTCGCAGAATGTAAGCGACGGCGAGTATACTCGTCAAGCACAGGGTGTGTATGTAACGAGCCGTTGTAATGTAGAGTCAAATTGCAATGAAACGACTGGTTTAATTTTTTATTTACGCGTGACGAGTATACTAAGCTAAAACTAAGCCTCGGACGAACAAATTCTATCGCATATCTTTTTCTTACTTTGCCACAACCGGTCACCTCCCACCTGTTTGACGCGTTATTCCGTCACACCCTGTATATGTTGAGTTGTAACAATAAATTCCTCCTATTGACAATACACGCGTGGCCATGTTACAAATCTGACAGGCGATTTAATTGCCGCGTGAAAATTCGATGACCCAGTTTCCCACTCAATTCACCTGTTCTTGAAGCTACGACGTTGCTATTGAGGATTTCGTGGCTTGCGAATGTCTCTGTACCTCAAGTATATAATAATATAGAAATATACAAATATATGTAGTTGGATTCTTAGAGTAAGGACAAGTAATGACGGTAAATTTAAAGTTTAGTGTAGTTTAATATGTGATATTCAATAACAAAAGGAATATAAATAGAGTTTATTCTAGTTTAATAAGCGATATTCAATAACAAAAGGACCGACTATAATATCGTCGCACGTCGATTCACACTCTGTGTCCGCTCAACTCACACTCTGCTTCTCAACTGCCTCTCTGGCCGTTGTAGCATTCTTTTGTCTTTTGCTAGGCCCACCGCACACGTGTTCCGCGGACCCTCGTAGCCAAGGTCACGTAGGCCCTTTCGGCGAAACTATTTATTTGAAGGACCGATAACGCATTGATGGAGCCGACAGCGCCTCGGCTCTCGCGACATTGTCTATAGTTAACTCCATGTTTCTTAGGCCCTTCTCCCCGATACTACACTCGGCCATCCTGCAGTAATATCTGCCTTCAGATGTTGTGTTCATTCTCGCTGTCATCTTCGGCGTTCAGGACCCAAGGTTTCATGAAATCGTCGAGGTGTGCGCGGGTCCCTCATGCGCCCCTACTTTCTCCACGGTGTAACGGTCATTCCGCATGGCTCGCACTACCCGGTACGGACCCAAAAATCTGCCACCGAGTTTTAACCCTGCGCCGAACTGTGTTCTCTTTATGGCGACAAGGTCCCCCCTGCGGTACTGCTTCGCACTCTTTCTTCTTATGTTGTAATTTTGCCTATTCTTCTCTTGAGTTGCGGCGATCTTCCTTTTCGCGTCCTCCCGTAGCTCGCGGCGTTGCTCTTCGAACCTCGCGGCCCACTCTTCGTCGATCAGCTCTCTAACTTGTGCATCTTCCTTGACCTGTCTTTCGACCCCGACCAATAGCTGGAAAGGACTTTTTCCCGCGCTTCTGTTTACGGTGGCCCCAAAATACCCACGCTCGTGCGCCTGCCTGACTACCTGAACCTACATTGCCTTTGGTATTGCTATCATAGGATTTGCATACTTGGAGTCTGATGGTTTAACGACGTGTTCGCTTGTCCACAACTCCATCAAATCGTCTACTCCCCTTTTTTCAGACGGCGCCAGTCTTTTTGAAGTTACCCCGGAGTCCCGCGTCTTCTTCGGCTTATACCCCCCAATGATATTGCGAATCGCTTCCCGGAATCGCTTCCTGTGCGTGCGATACATCTGTCTCGTCGCACTGCTCTGTTACGTTAACTTTCGATATATTCGGCGCGTCTTCTTAACTGTCAGTCTGATCATCAAGTCGTAGAAACGTCACCTCGCCCCAGGTCTCATTGTCAGTCAAACCCAAATCTTCAAACTCAAGCTTGGAATTACCTAGAGGTGGTGATCCTAACTTCTCATACCCGTCTGGCCGTATAAGTGTGGAATCGCTACCCGTATCCACTACCGATATAAATTTACAGTCATCTATCGACACCTTCTTCTCGGGTTCTTTTTCTTTCTTCGGACACTTAGCACTCGAATAATCCGCACTGACACAATTGAAACCGCTTTTGTCATTAACTCTTTGCCCCGACTGATCTAGCATTTCCGATCGTTTTCCCATATCGTGCTTGCGTTCCCGAAATTTTGTTTCCGCCTTCGTATCCCTCTTCATCTCTTTATACTGCTTCAAGTATTTTTTCATCTATTGCATGTTCTTAGCTCCATACAACACAGCCTTGTTTGCAACCTCGTCGGGAATGCCTTGAATGATATAGCTGATTTGCGATTTGTCCCGCAACCTCACGCATACTATTCATGTACTGTTGCAAACTCTCACCTGGTCTCTTTGTTCTATTCGCTAACTCCTGGTGTATCTGTCAGTCATTACTGCATCTTCAAACTCGTCTTTTAGTGCCTTTCTTAGCTTTACCCAGGACGTCATGCCTCGTTCACATCGCACGAAAGATTTAACGGAGCCTGTGAGCAGTTTCTTCGTGAAAACTACCATGTTCATCTCTGACCAACCGTACACTTTTGCCATTTCTTCGAAATCCTCGATCCACCGACTTACACTCGGCAGATCGTCCCCGCTGAATTTCTCTAATGAGTCCTCTACGTCTCTGAACGTTAACACCGTGCTCCTAGGCTCGTCTTGCCTCGATCGTCTTATCACTGGAATTCCACACCGTTCGATTATTCCTCTTCTTGACTATTTAGATTGCGATTTCCTGGGCCGTTAACGTCCAAACGGTCCCCAACCATGCTAATCGTCGTCATCGTTGTCTTCTTCAAACTCGTTATCATTATTATCCTCTGGATCATCTTCTCGTGCATTGTGTTCCCGCTCTACGCGTAACATAGCAAGCAATCGTTCTACCAGCTCGCGTTTTCTGCCCGCTAGTCTCAGCCGTCGTCTTCTCAGTTCGTCTTTTAGCTCAGATGTTCGCATCTGAGCCACCTGCTCGTCGGTCAATACTGCTTCTCCTGTATCGTAGTCAGCCATTGTTTTCAGATATCACTTTCACGAATACGGTCATTTGAACACTTCACTTGTCACTTGGCACTCTAAATCCCGGTTGGAGCCCCCCAAAATATATAGTAACTGATGGATTCTTAGAATAAGGACAAGTAATGATGGGTTCAAAGTTTAATGTATTTTAAGAAGTTATATTCAAATACAAGAGGACCGACTACAATATCGTCGCACGTCGATGCACACTCTGTGTCCGCTCAACTCACACTCTGCTTCTCAACTGACTCTCTGGCCGTTGTAGCATTCTTTTGTCGTTTGTTAGGTTCACTGCGCACGTGTTCCGCGGACGCTCGTAGCCAGGGTCACGTAGGCCTTTTCGGTGAAACTATTTATTTGAAGGACCGATAACGCATTGATGGAGCCGACAGCGCCTCGGCTCTCGTCGATGTTTCTTAGGCCCTTCTCCCCGATACTACATATAGCATCGATTTCTATTAGTTGACAGGTTCAACAAATACAGAACTGCGTTCGCTGAAACTCTGCCTCGAGGCACTGCAGTTTTAATTGGAATGACGCCTGAAAGTTCACCATTCGTCCTGCTTATCGATCGACCATCGATCTCAGCTACGAACCGACCAAGTTGAAGAACGTTGATAGACACCGTTGGATTTATTAGCAAATTGCAGATTTAACGATGCAGTTCCTTATTAATTCGATTTTTTGGCATGGTTTCAGAGCGAGCTTTCTAAGTCTTCTCTCCGTGCACAGAATTTCCGGCACTATAATGCCACAGTGTATACCCTTCCAAGGTCCCATTTTAGCGCCTAAATATCTGAAGACCTCATCCGGCTCAATTTCTGGTATTTGGATTTTATGGAGCCTTGCTCTTGGATCCTTAACGAACCAGGTGTCCTTTTTGGTGACCACCTGGAACGTTTGGCTCTTCTCCCCTGAGATGGTCATACCTAGGCTCTTCATGTATTTATGGAGCATATCCACTTGACGTTGTGCCTTCCTGTCATCTTTGTCAAGTAGGACGATGTTATCGATGATTCAGGATTCAGACTTTTCTATTACGACTAACATTTATACTACTGATTCGTTGCTTTGTAATATTATAGCGGTTTTAAATATAAATTGAATAGCAGCTGTGATAATGGGTCACCCTGCTTGATTCGTCTAAGGATCTCAATCTCCACCTCTATATTATTTTCACTTTTCATTTTAGTTTCGCATATTGCAATGTTCGTTTCTTTATGTATTTCGTTTGCCACATTGATTATAGAGCCCTGCACACCATTTCTCGCCAAGTGTGGTTTTAGCGCCCAATGAGGTACTGTGTCAAACGCAAATGTACCTCTCAACGTGAAAACCTTCTTTTGAACGCGCAAGTTTGTCAGGTGTGTGAAGTTGCACGTTGGAAGTTTCACGTTCGACGAGTTTGGCGATTCGCCCTGACAATGCCAGATTCGCGGCTGAGAATCATTGCGAATCAACGTGCCCATCAGGCATTAGACCACTAAATTTTGATGGTACTTGCCTTATCATTTGATCAACACATAACGAGCACAGTTTGCGGGCTCTCGCCCCGAGGCAGCTGCGTCGTTATTATGCAAATGACTTTGATACGCCTACCTATACGTTCACCTATCACTATCGTAATATGCCTAATCTGCCACTGCCGGAGGATGTGTGCAAAAAGTCATTGAAATACTCCGCGCGTGGATACGTAGCTGTACGCGCTTTCAGCCAATGGGACGCCTTTTCCTTTTTCTTCTTCTTTCTTTTCTTTTTTTTTGTATCCTACATCGTAAAATTGTACATCCGCGGACGTGTGTTCCTCGTACGTATGTACAGCGCCGTATAATCGAAACACTCCATTTCCTCCTTCCTCGTTCGAGCTACTTGCTCGATTTTCTTTCTGGTTAGTGAAAATCGATTGCTCGTTCGGATTAGCCGCATCTCTATTCCATTTTTCCCTCTTTTTCTTCTCCGTGGAAGTCTTGATGCACTGTTCAATCGTTTGGCGGATTCGATTTAATCTTCTGTTACTTTTATCTATTTGTATCGTTAGCGAGGCATAGCGACACTTAAGGAGCGGCAGGTGATTTCTTGCGAAACGACAAGAAGACACTGTGGAACGAAATTGTTTGGTCCAAGATATTTAGAAGGAAGTCGAGGAGACGCAGATGCTTAGTTCTAAGTTGCTGATTGCTCGTTAAATAAATAAATACAAATATAAATAAAACATCTCGCCTGCCATCCATGTTTCATGTGTTGTGTGCTGGTTTGCTATTTTCTCTCGTAAGCTGCTTACGAATTTATTTCCACCTGGCAAATTCTGTTTAATATTTACTGTGGCGTATTCGATGCCTTATTTAAGCAAGCTTTTGGCATCGTATTTTTAATCCACTAAACTCTTCAAAAAAGAAGAAGAGATGGTATAAATTGATACATAAATTTACGTATGCCAATTGATAAATCGCAGTAAATTAGACGAAAATTGCGTGGAAACTGACTGTTCTGAAACCATTGGGAAGAATAATTATTATTGTAACAGGAATTCTTCGCGCTCTGTATGCAGATCCCTACATAATCGACACTCGCGACATAATGATTCAGAGCTATTAAAATGTTCATAGATGTTTTTCAACTATTTACCAAACCTGAATAATCAATAATAATGAGAATAATTAATTGCTTTGCAATAGTAACAGCGATAGTCATTGATCGGTCGATCGTCGTTGATAAATAAATCGATTTATCACACGAAACATTGCCATCGTAACAGAAAAATATTGCCATCTCTTTATGAAGTGTGTAACCGCCAAAAACAGCTAACTTCTTCTAAGGAGGATGAAGCTGACTTTTGACCATCGTTCGACGTTGGTCGCAAGTGGAAAAGGACCCTAACTATTGGCCGACACTTGTCAAGCGAAACGCTGCTCGTTTGTTCATATCAGAAGCGGATCTGTGAGCCAACAAAACACGCAGCCAGCGCGGAAAGTGCTCTATCTCGTTTAAATCCCAGCGCGTGCGTGTGTTTACAGCTGGTACCTGGACTCGTTGCACGGACTATAGTCTTCTATCGATTTCTCTTCTGCAACCACACTCATTTCGGATTCGTCCTTTTAGATTTCCCTCTCTCTCGCTCGGTATCGCCGTTTCCGCTGCCTGGTCGCTTTGTCATTGTTCTCGATGCCTGCGTGGCAGAGTATCCGCACGAGCTTCCCTCTTTTCTCGTCTGTCGTTGATTTGGGGCCACACCACAGTTTCGCGTATTTTGCAGGTTTTCAATTCTGTCGTCAGACGCGTCAGCATCTTGGGTCGCCAGCAAAGAGCTGCTTGCGTCTGGAAAAGTAACTCGAGTCTGGATAAATAATTTCTTACCAGATCAGTTTCTACTTGACTCTGCTCTATTTGACTTTCTACTCTACCCTACTGTACTTTTGTTTCAGTGCTCTACCGAACGCAGCGCACAGCTTTTCGGGCTGCAGCTATTTCACAGTTTCTGTGTTATTCAGAAGAATTTTAGGATTGCGATATTTGCCATAGTGGCGCACGTATCTGTGAAACAACGTCTTGCGAGGATCCCTCGGCTCGTCCTAAATCGACGATCGCTGGTTTACTTAAAAAGCACACTGCACGTGTGTACAAAGAATCTGCTAACGGGAAATTAAACAACCCATGAGCCATGTCGGCAATCGATGGGATTTCTAATAATAAGGGAAGGTCTTGGTACACGGTGCACGGTTCTTTGAAGGACACTTTTCCTCCTTTGAAGTGCCACGTATACTAATGGAGTTGAAACACGAGATTATTGGCGCACCGCCTTCCTTTGCGGGCCACGTACAGACGTATGCCGGGTGTTAAATACAGAGGCCAGGTATATTCTCTCAAGACCGATCGCATTGATACAGAGACCTGTTTATAGGGACTTTCGATCCTTTTTTCTTTCTTTTCGTTTCCTTGTACTTTGTTTCCTTCCCTTCTTATTGTAATTAGTTGCGATCGGTTCTCTTCTTTTCTTTTCTTCTTTTTTTTTTCTTTTTTGCTGCACATAGTTAGCTGTGCTTGAACCGCGTAGGTTGATGAGTAAGGCTTTTTTGAATAGACGTGGTCGATCTGATACGATTTAAACAGACTCGGTTCTATGTTGAATATTTAGTTATATGGAGCTACTCTGTTTCGATTGGACGAGAGTATAATTGCATAGTTTGGCAGATGAACAGTGCAAGCTGCAATATTCGAATTATTGTGGCAAGGACAATTGATCACTCGGATAGGAACATTTTCGTTATAATAATTGTTTTATATTTTACTGGAAATAATATCGTATTGACGATGGTAAGCAACAAGTGACATAATGTTGACAAGTCGATGTAATATTGAATGTAATATTTTGTGCAATTATTTATTGGTCGTTGAAAATTTGTATTTTCAAGGGACATTGTTACTGTTGTGAGGCAAATTGTTTAAATTATGGTGTACAAGTTAATATCTTTCATTAGTTTGGTTACGAGTAAACGTTAGAAATGATTGAAATTCTCTTTGGTTACCAGTAACCGTTATCAATGAAGTAAATTTTGTCTTGGTTACGGATAATTATTATCGATGAGGGAAATTTCATTTTTGTTGCCAGCAATCAATACAGATGACAGAATTTTATTTTGATTAGCAGTAATCAATATAAATGATCGAATTCTGTTTTGGTTACGAATAACCATTATCGATGAGGGAAATTTAATTTTGGTTATCAGCAAGCAATACAAGTGACCGAATTTTATTTTGGTCACGGATAATCGTTATCGATGACGGAAATTTAATTTTGGTTATCAGTAATCAATATAAATAATCGAATGCAATTTTGGTTACGAATAATTGTTATCGATGAGGGAAATTTAATTTTGCTTTCCAGTGATAATTTTCAATAAACTGAATATTATTTGAATTACGAATAATCATTATCAATGACGGAAAATTAATTTTGGTTATCAGTAATCAATACAAATTATCGAATTCAATTTTGGTTAGCAGCGATCAATATAAATGATCAAATTCCGTTTTGGTTACGAATAACCACTATCAATGACGGAAATTTAATTTTTCCTGTTAGCAATCAATACAAGTGCCCGAATTTTATTTTGATTACAGATAATCATTATTGATGACAGAAATTTAATTTTGCTTCCCAGTGACAATTATCAATAAACTGAATATTATTTGAACTACGAATAATCATTATCAATGACGGAAATTTAATTTTGGTTATCAGTAATCAATACAAATGATCGAATTTTATTTTGGTTAACAGTAATCAATAAAAATGACAGAATTTTATTTTGGTTAGCAGTAATCATTATAAATTATCGAATTCTGTTTTGGTTACGAATAACCACTGTCAATGACGGGAATTTAATTTTTGCTGCCAGCAATCAATATAAATGACAGAATTCTGTTTTGGTTACGAATAATCATTATTGATGATAGAAATTTAATTTTGCTTCCTAGTGACAATTATCGATAAACTGAATATTATTTGAACTACGAATAATCATTATCAATGACGGAAATTTAATTTTGGTTATCAGTAATCAATACAAATGATCGAATTTTATTTTGGTTAACAGTAATCAATAAAAATGACAGAATTTTATTTTGGTTAGCAGTAATCATTATAAATTATCGAATTCTGTTTTGGTTACGAATAACCACTGTCAATGACGGGAATTTAATTTTTGCTGCCAGCAATCAATATAAATGACAGAATTCTGTTTTGGTTACGAATAATCATTATTGATGATAGAAATTTAATTTTGCTTCCTAGTGACAATTATCGATAAACTGAATATTATTTGAACTACGAATAATCATTATCAATGACGGAAATTTAATTTTGGTTATCAGTAATCAATACAAATGATCGAATTTTATTTTGGTTAACAGTAATCAGTATAAATGATCGAATTCTGTTTTGGTTACGAATAACCATTATCAATAACGGAAATTTAATTTTTCCTGTCAGCAATCAATACAAATGACCGAATTTTATTTTGGTTACGAATAATCATTATCGATGATGGAAATTTAATTGTTCTTCCCAGTGATAATTATCAATGGACTGAATATTATTTTAATTACGAATAACCATTATCGTTAAGGGAAATTTAATTTTTGTTATCAGTAATCAATACAAATGACCGAATTTTATTTTGATTACGGATAATCATTATCAATGACGGAAATTTAATTGTGCTTTCCAGTGACAATTATCAATGAACTGCATATTATTTGAATGACTAATTACCATTATCAATAACGGAAATTTAATTTTTCCTGGCAGCAATCAATACAAATGACCAAATTTTATTTTGGCTATTTTATCTTATTAAAGTTACCACTATCTTATCATACTTACATTATTTAACAATATAAAAGTTTTAAGGAATGCAACATTTCGATAGTTATAATATTCTCGAACAATGGAGATTTTACTGTACAATGAAATTATTAAAGAAATGTATAGCTAAAAATAATAATCAATTTGCAACAATATAACGAAAAATATAACGACAAATCTTCCAAAGATAAATATATCGTATTTACGTATGCACACATATTGTACACATATGTACATATTTTCTCTCACGAACGTTTGAGTTTAAACAGACATTTATAGCGACTGTGGGATGTACTTTCAAGTTCATTCAGTTACATCATCGAGAACTTGAATGGTCGTATGTCGTATACGATGTATGGCATGTCGTTGATCTTACTGACATTCTTTACTCGCTTTCAACGATCGTTATCTTTGAATGAAAATTACAATGAAAATTGTCCACGTGAAAGTTATGAAATACACCAGAAATTAAATGTGTCTCAATAAAATTCATTGCTTTGTACATATACAGCATCTTCAAAATATACAAAAATTTCTAATAATTATTTAACGAAACATGAAATTATTCTACAGACATTTATTTCTTCCAATTCAAAGTTTCATCAATTAATTAAATGTGACGATCGGTTCGTCTATTATATAATTTTCACTTTGTATCTTATCGCCTTGTATCGATCTCTCTTGGGTTTGCAAGCGAAACTTCTTCCGTATCTTATTTTACTTTGTATCTCGACGAGTCGTGTTTCTATTTCACGAATCGACGCGACTTTCGCAAAATGATAGAAAATCAAAGGCCTAGCCAACCAAAGGTAAACATATCCCCTTGCTCTTCCACGATAATATCTTTGCGCTTTACATTCCGCCTTTACGTCATTGCTCGGGCAATTTTATTACTTTGTGGTAACGTGAAACGAGCAGTCACCGCCAAGCAAAATATTTGTGCAATTTTGTACAGGTGTTTCCTTGCCGTGCAATCATCTTCTCCTTATGGCATATGCTGTCCATGTTATGTGCGTACACGTGTACGTAGATGTAACGTTTATCGTGGTCTTAACGTGCTTATTGTTGTTACCGATAACGCACCGATTAAAATAAATTGTATTTCGACTGTGTAAGACAAGAAACGTCTGATGCAGGTGTAGCGGATGTAAAACGAATTTGCACGAGTACAGTGACTTTTCAGTGAAGCGTTGCTCTGTCAGATTCTGTAAATTTCATTTTATATATCTTTCATTATTAAATGATACTCATTTCTAATTAATTACTGCATAAATGTTATAGTATACGTTTACAATGGAATATTAATCATTTCTGTGGCAACTGAATCTATAGGAAGAAAGTCAGTTGTTTCCTACAATATTGTACTCTTTGTTGTTCTTTAACAGTTGATTAGAACAATGTGACTTCCTTACAGAAATGTCAAATCAGATTCATAAATAATAAGAAGAGTGGTGTACATACACATACTACTGAAATAGCAACATATTTGAGTATTTGTCATACTATTGCTGCTAATGAATCGTTCTTTTCGAACGTCGGTGTGAACGACCCTTAATTGATGTTCTCACGACGTTCCATCGTGCCTCGTCAAATTTTCATTAAAATTACATAATAAGAAGAGTGGTATACTTACAAATACTACTGAAATAGCAGCATATTTGAGTATTTGTCATACTATTGCTGCTAATGAATCTTTCTTTTCGAACGTCGGTGTGAACGACCCTTAATTGATCCTCTCGAAACGTTCCATCGTCCCTCGTCAAATTTTCATTAAAATTACATAATAAGAAGAGTTCTATACTTACAGATGCTACTGAAATAGCAGCATATTTGAATATTTGTCATTCCTATTGCTGCTAATGAATCTTTCTTTTCGAACGTCGGTGTGAACGACCCTTAATTGATCCTCTCGAAACGTTCCATCGTCCCTCGTCAAATTTTCATTAAAATTACATAATAAGAAGAGTTCTATACTTACAAATACTACTGAAATAGCAACATATTTGAGTATTTGTCATACTATTGCTGCTAATGAATCTTTCTTTTCGAACGTCGGTGTGAACGACCCTTAATTGATCTTCTCACGACGTTTCATCGTGCCTCGTCAAATTTTTATTAAAATTACATAATCATATTACTTAATTCTCGTAATTACCTCTTGAACCTATCAAGTTATTTTTCTGCGAGCACCAAGACAATGAAAATAATTACACAAGCAGCAAAACAGTACGTAAACGTAATTACGCGGCTTCTTGTAGGTGCACACACACATAATTCAAGTGTCATCTTGGTTTTATGAATTTGTCCTATAGATACGCGTGTAGATAATCCTAGGCTTTGTATACAGGGTGTCCAGTTTTCTCTGGCTACACGTCGCCAGTATAGTCTATAGATAAACTGCATAGGGGAAAGATCTATAATCTTTAAATGTCTGCAAATTTGCAGAAAGACAAAGAGACGAACGATATACAAGATGGGCGATAAAACACGTGCGTTGCTACGCTACAGTTCAACTTCAAAGTGTAATAAATTCGATTTTTTCCCTTACTTGTATTCACATTGACAGCAATGGTGAAGATTTCCAAGTGGAGTTGTATCTGGAGAAACATTATGATTCCTCTCACTATCTTTTCGTACTTTCTGACGTGGTAGCACACGTTCGTTGCATATCGATCATTTTGCATATCGTTACAACCCTTTAACGATGCTTTCAATGACGTTTATACGACGTTCTTTTGTTCCCTTAATTCCACCTATGCAACGTACTGATATCGTCAATATCCTGAAAGGACACCCTGTAGATGCAACAGCAAGCTGAGTGATCCGTATTGATCAGTTAAACCAAAACACAGGTTAGAGAACCTAAATTCCGAAATCTTCGAATTTGCTGGCGTTGCAGATTTTGAAAAATCTGTCTGCTTCTGCGCGATTGAATTTTCATAGCTGGTCGTCCGCATGAATTCAAAAGTAGAAGAAACTGGCGTAGGCCCATCTGTTTGCATTCGAGATCTCTTCGCGATAAACAAATTTATCGAAGTAAGCAATCCACGAAAACGAAATTACGAAGTTCGACCTGATCGAAAATTATTGAACCTCCGTGTCGTGGTTATTTTTCGCAGAGAAATTACCACTACAGAACTTCGGAGTACATAAATGGTAGCTAATGCTCTAGCAGCTATCCATTAAATTCAGATGATCATTTGTACAATCCTTAAAAGTCAACTTCTACGACTAACAAATAAACCACAACTTCAACGAGTAATGAATTCAGCCTTCCACCGTTGCCGATTTTCTGTTGGGAGCAATTGGCAACGTCTTAAAAGATACAGTCGCAGAAGTATTGTCACACCTCTTTGACTGCACGTTACTGGATCGGCGTTGGAACGTTACGCGAGCATCTCGTACATCGTTTTCTTCGTTGCAACTGTACAGCGATGCTTTCAAATACGACAACACGATTTATGTGACGTTTTTCCCTTGTCTTGACCTGTGCAATACACTGGCAACGTACGGGCAGCGAAACACTCGGCCACCATGTATATAAAGTACGCGAGACTGTCTACGTAAACGCGCGTTGGTGCAATAAATTAATAAAACGAAGATGAAATTTGAATTATGCCGGAGAAGCGTTCGTGCGCCGTTTCAAACGGTTTGACTTTTTTGAAAGTGCGGCCAAGCACTTGACCATTTTCCAGAGACTAGGAGGATCAGAGTTGGTTAGATGAAGCGTAAAAGAAATTTGGAGAAAATCAAAATTGAGAAGAGAGGGAAAAATAAAACTCGTCCTTCGGTGCAATTTTAAAAAAGTTATTCTGTCTTACAGAGTGTACGAATATATATATATATAATACATAATATATATTAAATATATATAGTGTATATATATGTGTATTGTGTGTGTAATATGTATATACATATATATTATATAATAATACATATATGAATTGCGTGTGTATATACATTACACACACACAACACATATATATACACTATATACATATCAGAAATATATAAATATATAATACACATGTAATATATTTATATATATTTAATATGTTATATCAATACATAATTATGTTAATATATGTATTGTGTGTGTATATACATATTACATACACACAACACACATAAATATATACTATATACATATCAGAAATATATAAATATATAATACACATGTAATATATTTATATATATTTAATATGTTATATCAATACATAATTATATTAATATATGTATTGTGTGTGTATATACATATTACATACACACAACACAATATATACATATCAGAAATATATAAATATATAATACACATGTAATACATTTATATATCTCTAATATGTTATATTAATATATAAATATATAATTATATACTCAAAATATAAATATAATTAATATATAAATAATAAATTAATACATTAATTAAATATATTAATAAATAAAAATTAAGTTAATATATATTATGTATCATAATACAGATATAATATATATATATATAATTGATATTTTATATACTATATTTTATATAGTTTACGTACCGTTTTACCGCTCGTGTAATTATCTTCGCTATTTTACTGCCGGCAGGAAAATTGCTTATTGAGTTTAAAAGGTAATTCGGTGAAACGTGAATATGTAAATTTAAATGGAAATGTTACGCGCGACGACGAAATAATATCATTGCAGAATGCATTAAGGACCGTTCATACCGATATGTGAGAAGAATGATTCATTAGAAGCGATGCTATAAGAGATATTCAGGCACGCTACTGTTTCAAGTAATACGTTATAGTAATCTGTATTCAGCAATGTGTACGTGCATCGCTACCCTTGTTATTTATGGTCGTCGACACATTTCTGTAACGATAGGAAATTTTACCCTCGGCTTTATCCTCCGGTTAACGTAATCCAATATTTTCGATTCTAATAATGGCTGTTTTCTTCTTTTTTTTTTTTTTCTAATGTATACATAGAAATAGAAATAAATTTTCTTTTTATATTATTTTTCAATAAAGTATAGACACGGGGATAAATTAGTAGCAAAATATAAACAAACAGTAGCCATTCTGCACTGCCACAATATAACGTAACGCGGTTTCTGATTGAAAAGAATACGATGATTTTCGCGTACGCGACATTGACAAATATCATATTGGGTCAAGATAAACCCGTCAGGGTCGCGCGCCGGTTAAAAAAATCTCATTGTTACGATCAACTATTGAAGGATAAGAAAGGCTAATTATAAGCTGTGCTTTATTAGAAACTTCCATATTTAGCGTTCCAGAAGCTTCTCACACTCCGGCGATCTATCAACTCATTGAACAGCATTCCGCGATCGTTGAATGTTCATAAGCCGACAGTTTGCATCGCGCGCATCGTTACATCTTCTAATTATACGACAGAATTTCCAGTTAATGACGTTCGTCCTGTTCGCGCCGTTTGTTCGGCTGCGCAGCTACAGATGCAACGGGACGAACAGAGACTTGGTCGTTCGCGTAAGAAGAATAGGGCAATCGTGTTGCGGTGTGCTCTTCTCAGCGAATCCGATACGTTCACGTTTAAAACAAGTGTTACGAATAGTTTAAATAAGATAAAAAGTGGACATTTTTTAATTACAATACATTGGTTAGATATTAGCGAGTACTGGCACAACAGAGTTAATTTTATATTTCCTATAACATCTTCCAAATTCGATATTTCAATAATTATTTTACATCAGCACATTTATTATATAACTATATTATGTATAATATATAATCATAATTATTCTATATATAAAATATAATGTATATATATCTACTTTTTTTTAAATTGTAAAGACTGATATTTAGCAAAATAACGTTTAATTTTGACCATCGAATAATATTCATATGTGCCTTATATACGTATGAAATATATATATCCTTTTTTTATTATATGGTCAAGATTAAACGTTATTTCGTTTAATACCAGTCTTTACAATTAAAAGAAATATATAGTATATATGTATGTCGGAGGCAGGTTGGCACTTGGGCGTTCGATGAACCTGTACTTACTTTACAGTCGCGAATGTAGCCAAACCCTATCAGTACTAATGTGGACACTACCAGAGGCTACGAGTAATGGTAATAGAGTGGTCGAGATGATGGTGACAGCGAATTCAGGTTCGACAATGAATCCACGGTCCACGGAGGACTCGTATCAACGTGCTACTCGATTCGAATAACTTCCCGATAACTCAATCGTCCAACGACTCACCAACTAACTGACTAGCTTTAACTCTCCCTCTAACTCTGTCAATCCAAAAGAGGCTGCCCTTATATACTCCTGTCCCCGCTTCTCGGGTTAATCTTTGTTTTAAGGAGAGCCATATAATCATTTCATACCTCTGTCAGGTACATGTCCCTCCCGTCCGGTGACCTGCCATGTCATTTCGAGCCCAAACCCATCGTCATAAAGTCAGATTGGAACATTAAGACTATTTCTTATTTTTATTACTTAAGGGCGGCTATAGTGAAAGTTTGAACTGGTGTATTGGGGTTTGTCCCAACATTCCGCACGGGAAATCCCGCTGTCTTTCCTTCTCCGACATGTATTATTATTATATATATGATAATTATATTTAGTATTATATGTAGTATATATCATAGTACATAGTATATATATTATAATTACGATTATGTATATAAGATACGCCTAGTTATTTGATCCCCAAAATTAAATATTAATTCATTTAATATCAATTTTTGCAACTAGAAAATACATATGGTATATGCATATACAGTTATTATGTATATATACATTATTCATAATATTGCTATATGTGTTAACTATATATATACGTATACTATATAATTACATCTAGTATTATATATGATATATACTATATTCAATATTGTCTATAATATATATATTATAATTACGATTATGTATATAAGATACACGAGCTTATTTGATCCCCAAAATTAGACATTAATTCATTTAATATCAGTTTTTGCAACTAGAAAAGACATATGGTATATGCATATACAGTTATCATGTATATATACATTATTCATAATATTGCTATATATGTTAACTATATATATACGTATACTATATAATTACATCTAGTATTATATATGATATATACTATATTCAATATTGTCTATAATATATATATTATGATCACGATTATGTATATAAGATACACGAGCTTATTTGATCCCCAAAATTAAATATTAACTCATTTAATATCAGTTTTTGCAACTAGAAAAGATATATGGTATATGCATATACAGTTATCATGGGTAGCATTATTATTGCTATATGTGTTAACTATATATATACGTATACTATATAATTACATCTAGTTATATAGTATATATTATATAGTATATATTATATATAATATATACTATATTCAGTATTGTCTATAATATATATATTATGATTACGATTATGTATATAAGATACACGAGCTTATTTGATCCCCAAAATTAAATATTAACTCATTTAATATCAGTTTTTGCAACTAGAAAAGACATATGGTATATGCATATACAGTTATCATGTATATATACATTATTCATAATATTGCTATATATGTTAACTATATATATATACGTATACTATATAATTACATCTAGTATTATATATAATATATACTATATTCAATATTGTATATAATATATACTATATTCACTATTATATATAGTATATACTATATTCAATATTATATATAATATATGTATTATAATTACGATTATATATATAAGGTACACGTGGATATGTTTTGACCATCAAAATTGGAGGTTATGTCGTTTAGTAGCAACCCTTACAATGAAAATGAGTCATTTAAATTATTACAAGTAATAACGTAATTGAAGGAGCTTGGCATTTCTATCGGTTAAATGCATAGCAATATTCACGTCCGTCCAAATCAATATCTCGTGTTTAACAGAGATACGATTAGAAAACGGCGAGGTTAGCTTTACACGATATTCAAATATTGAATGTGCATGTTGCAAATGGCCAAACGTTGCACACATACGCGCGTAATAAGCATTTAACATTCAACAGGCGTTCGTTCCGTTGTGTTGCTGTTCCGACTTCGATACGTCGTTTAATTTTAGCGTGGAAAACTTATTTACGATCTGGCTCCGCTGTTAATTCTAAATTTATTGTTTCCGTAACGTGTTTCCGCGTAACGAGCCTGGCTATTCGCAACAGCGATCGCTTCGAACTGAAAGTTGCACTTGACACGAGAACGCGAAATGTCGAAGTCGTTAAAAGAAGAAGAAAATATAAACAGTTGACAAAATCATAAATTCAGATAAATGGAAGATAATAATAAACTGACGGTGGCAACATACCCGGTGTCAGATTTCATTGCAACAGTACACTTGTTAGTTCGGATCGTTGGCATAGAAATTAGCAACAGCGTTTGATGGTCGATGCTACACTGTCACGTGCATCTTCGTTCAAGCGTACGAGAATATGCGAACGAAGACCATTGCGGTGACTCAGTCAGTCTGTATCTACACGCAGAGCAAAATTGCTAACGACGATAACGAGCTATCTGTTTTTTTATTAATGTTTTTTATTTACCTCGTTTAGCTTTTCTCTCTGTCCGTCTGGTTGGAATTTTGTCAGCGGAACTTCACTCGCCTCTCCAACAGCTAAAAAGCTGATATTTCCAACACACGCTAATTCCCCTAATTTTTCCTCTTTTCTTCTCTTTTTATCGCACTCCTAAAAAAAATATTCAATTTGTCCAGTAAATTGATTTAGCTGATGCGTGGTATATATAGATGTATCAGTACAAAATTGCAACATACTAAGCGGAGGAAAAAGATCGCTGGAGCTACGATACGATACAATTTGTGAAAAAGTTGACCATTTTTTCCTAATTCGTTATTGCATAATTTCCATTGGAAATAGTCGCCTGGTTAACTGAGACGAAATTGGAAGAAAATCTTTTTGTCACAATGGGGACATATATCGTCGAATGGCAGTTAAAATTTGAGAAATAAAAAAGTAAAACATGTAAATTTAAAGAAAACTCGAAGAGAACGGTTTTCATTGAAAAATGTACAAAAGAGAAGGAAATAATTTTCTCAGTCAGGTATCATTAAGTAATTGAATGTAATAATAATGTTCAAGGGAAATATGTTGAGCATATGTTGAGGTAATCGTATAATGGGATATCACGTGATTGTTGAACTCATATTACTAAAAATAAATAGCTGGCTGGCTCGTATTAGTTTAGTTGCAAAGTTTTCCGAATTTTCACATTTTCCAAATATCCCTGCATTTGTTTGCCCTCTCTGCCTTCGTTGGATATTTCTTCGTCAAAAATGTATTATAGAATTTGTTTCAGTTTCATTCGTGATGATTAATCTGTGCTATCAATCAATTGTTTAAAATTATTATCCATTATTTCACCATGAATAGAGTAAAAAATATATTTATACAAATTAGCACAGTTAAAGTAATTGAGATGAAATATGTACATAGATAATTGTTTAAATAACAATTATTTATTTCTATACCCATTATTTATCTATAGTAAAATATTTATTATTGGTTATTAATATCATTTATTATATATATAATATAAATATATTATTAGTAGTTTAGTATATTTGTCGTTAATAAAATAATCAAATAAATTGTATGTAAAATATTTGCAAAAATATATAATATATATATCATATAAATTAACATAGTATATAATATAATATATGTATTATTCTATCATACACTATACATGTCATATATATTTTTACAAACATTATAAATAAAAATATAAATAACAAGGAATGTACATAACGTTATGCAACTTTCTTACATACGCTGTTGGTTATAGACAATAAATTAAAAGAAGTAATGATTCATGATATTGCAATAATCTGTGTAATTAATTCACATTCGAGCAAGGCACGTCTGTGTCTCAGACTGACCTCTCGAAAGCTAAAAGAAGTCAGTGACAAAAGAAAAGAAAAGAATATGGTCATCCACTCGAACCAAAGAAACGCTTGCAACTTGTTTCTCCCATTCAGACTACAATCTACGTATAAGGAAATTCATTGTCAGCTGGTCGAGTAATTTTTACTGCCCCCTCGATTCTACACCCCTCGATTCTCATAATGATCCAACATCAGCGAATTTTCCGATCATCGCATGTCGATATAGTCGTACACGTACGAAACATCGTTTAAAAATAATCGACGAGCACCGCTACCACGCTTACGTACTTACAACGTATAGTGTCACGAGTGGTAACGTACCGTACCTTTTCTCCACGTATTTTACGCGCCTGCCTGCATATTTCTCCGCGTTATCTGTACTTTCGCGTCTTTAAGAGTCGGCCGTAAACGCTGAACCACGCGCGGTCTAATCATTACGCGGTGTTAAACCAGATCATCGTTGTGCGGTTCTTGCAAACTAAAAAATCTTTGCTTCTCGCCGGTTACATTTAATACTCTTGCAAGAAGGTTAGACAGCGCACGCCGGGTTCCTTCGTAATTAACACTTTACCGACTGCTAGCGATTCAACTGCATACGCACGTCCAACCGGCATCTCGGGCGCAGATTCTCCCTGGCGCTGGCTCTGTTTCGGTTTAGGCTCTCCAATGCCATTCTTTTTGTTGATCGCGAACGGTACGTTTTTCAAATTGGCGTAAAACTGAACAAGATACCTTAGTAATCAATAACAAATTTCTGTTTAAATGATGAAGAAGATAATCGGCGTCAAAAAGGCGATTAATATGGTATCGGTCGGTAAGCGTTGGTGACAAAAACCGATTAATCGGCTATCAGTCGGTAAAATGGCGCTCGCTACGCTTCGTACGAGTTAAGAAGCTTCGAAACACCTGTGCCTCGGTTTCACAGCTGCAAAAGAAAGAAAGAAAGACAGAGGGACAGAGTGTTGGTTCTCGATGGAATTTCACGTAATATGGAATTACGAATGGGCTGGTAACTCGTGGAAATTGAACTCGTGGAAAGGCAATACGCGATCCGAGGTGGATCGATAAGCCGGAAGATTCCGTTTAGTTTAGACTTTTAGACGACACGCGAGACGAGAGCAGGGCGGTGGTAACAAACAAAGGAAATCGATTGGTGGCGTAAAAAGCGCTACGCCGTTCCATTACGAAACACGTGATCTTCGTCGAAAGGAGGTTGTTGGATCATTATATTGGGTTGGTAACTATGAGATCGCGGATTTTGTCAATACCACCTAATGATAAAATCCGCAATCACTTAGTTGCCAACCCAATATTACGTTAATTATAACGTGAATAACGTAGCTGTGATTTAGATTTGAAATGCTGTTCATCAGGTGGCCCGTCACTTTCGCGTTTTAACGTATATGGTGAATTGTACTCGGTGTGGATTATTGCCATAGTGAAAAATCAATGAAACGAGATAAATAATTCATTTTGAAAATTACTGCTGACGAAGTTATCTGAGCCAACGCCGGGCAAGTGGGGGCTCTGCCGGCATTGAATAAGACAGAGAAAGACACGTTTTAACGGAGTTATTTGTGCTAGAGTAGAAAAGAAAATAAAAAGAAACAATAAACAACGTTAGAGCAGAAGGACGGTTTCGTGTTTCAAGGGGGGATGACCGAGAGGTCAGAGTATGCGAGTCGAAAAGTGTGTGCGTTGCGAGAGTCAGAGTTAATCGAGACGTCGAAGAGTAGATTTGAGAGAATTGTTCGAGGTGTCAGTGTTGTAGAGTTGCTAGTGAGATAAAGAGAGAGAGTATGTGTTAGATTCGTTGTGACGAGAGTTGCCAAATAACTGTAAAGTTATTTGAAATAGATGCGAGTATCGCATTTAGTTTCAGTTAAAGAAACATCGTTTTCTGTCCAATTAATATTCAATTCGTTATTAACAAATTGTAAGTAATCGGGAAAAAATGTATATCTTAATTTCCACGATACTACAAGTGTTGTCTACAAGTGTCTTTGCGAAGGATATTTAGAAAAAAGGAAAAGGTTTAGAAAAATTGTTTCGCAAACGGTCGATTAATAGGAAAAATAACTGTATTTCGTGATTTTGACGAAATTTATACCTGCACTCAATATCTTCTTGTCTTTGTATTCTCAGTTTCAAAAGCTGAGGCCTATATAAAACGGATTTGCCTAGTTTTGGATACGGTGTACAACAAATATCGTCAAACTTAGTTTTTAGCTCTCTTACTCTAAGCTAAATAATTGACAGAACGTTGCCAGGACTGGTCAAATGACCGGTTTCGAAATTTAACTAAAAATTCTACGTTCATCGTTGTTCTCTTTAATGGTCTGAATTTCTGTAGATTTTTATATCATCTCATTATTTGATTTCTCATCAATTTCTCGATTTTTGTTGATGATCTTTCACTGCAGAAGCGTGTAAGTTTAACAGAAAGTTCTCTAAATCTTTCAATTTCCGAATGATAATAGGCGGAGCATCAAGTATGTCCATGCATCTATTTAACGCGAGATCGTTAGTTTGTGAATGAAATATCGAAACGTGGTCTCGCCTATCTATACGATTTTCTTCGACAATTTTTTTAATTTCCAAATTTATAGAAAAATTTGTACACGAACAGGTTATAGTACCACATATGATATTCCTACAACGCGGATTCATAGTAACACTATTGGAATAGACTAGACAGTATTTTCCCCTCTTTTTCCTCTTTTCTTCTCTTTTTATCGTACCCCTAAAAAAAAAATATTCAATTTGTCCAGTAAATTGATTTAGCTGATGCGTGGTATAAATACCACGTAGATACATCAGTAAACAATTGAAAATTGAAAAAAGAAAGAGGAAAAGAAGTAGCAACACGATTGGTGAATCGGAGAAATTAAAGAAAGAAACGCAATGAGAATTTTTTCTAATTTTCTCAAATTGTTCCTTCATTGTTTCAAATTAGCATATGGAATTCTCGAGTATCGAAAATTTGCTATCTATTGTTCGTTCGTATTAACCGTTTGCACTGGAAAATTTTAATTCCCCACAGCCAAGTAGCAACTGCAAGATTTTCAGCTAAAAAGTTGACAATATTCCTCACGACTAATACGAACAATATTCATTTGCAATACAATTCAATTAATTAGTAATTGTTTTAATAAATATGGCATTGCGGTAATGGAACTATGTATACTATTAGCATATGCACTTTTGCCAATTGTTCCAACTTAATTATTCATTGTTTTAATGAATCACGTACAATCCAATATGATGAAATAGCATATGTGCTTATGGGGGTATCTATACTGTTAGCATATGCACTTTTGCTAACTGCTTCAACTTAATTATTCATTGTTTTAATGGATCACATACAATCCAATATGATGAAATAGCATATGTGCTTATGGGAGTATCTATACTGTTAGCATATGCACTTTTGCTAACTCTTCCTATAATACTTAATTATCGATTGTTTTAATTAACGTCACTTTGATCCCGTATAACGAAATGGTATATGTGCTTATGCAACTATGTATACTGTTAGTATATGCATTTTTGCTAACTGTTCCAACTTAATTATTCATTGTTTTAATAAATCGTCTGGTAGACCTCCCGATTTAATGAAATGGTATTGCAGTTATGGAACTATGCATACTATTAGCATATGCACTTTTGCTAACTGTTCCAACTTAATTATTCATTGTTTTAATGATGAAATAGCATATGTGCTTATGGGGGTATCTATACTGTTAGCATATGCACCTTTGCTAACTCTTCCTATAACACTTAATTATCGATTGTTTTAATTAACGTCACTTTGATCCCGTATAACGAAATTGTATATGTGCTTATGCAACTATGTATACTGTTAGCATATGCATTTTTGCTAACTGTTCCAACTTAATTATTCATTGTTTTAATAAATCGTGCTGCAAACATCTCGATTTAATGAAATGGTATTGCAGTTATGGAACTATGCATACTATTAGTATATGCACTTTTGCTAACTGCTTCAACTTAATTATTCATTGTTTTAATGGATCACATACAATCCAATATGATGAAATAGCATATGTGCTTATGGGGGTATCTATACTGTTAGCATATGCACTTTTGCTAACTCTTCCTATAATACTTAATTATCGATTGTTTTAATTAACGTCACTTTGATCCCGTATAACGAAATGGTATATGTGCTTATGCAACTATGTATACTGTTAGCATATGCATTTTTGCTAACTGTTCCAACTTAATTATTCACCTGTCGATTTAATGAAATGGTATTGCAGTTATGGAACTATGCATACTATTAGCATATGCACTTTTGCTAACTGTTCCAACTTAATTATTCATTGTTTTAATGATGAAATAGCATATGTGCTTATGGGGGTATCTATACTGTTAGCATATGCACCTTTGCTAACTCTTCCTATAACACTTAATTATCGATTGTTTTAATTAACGTCACTTTGATCCCGTATAACGAAATTGTATATGTGCTTATGCAACTATGTATACTGTTAGCATATGCATTTTTGCTAACTGTTCCAACTTAATTATTCATTGTTTTAATAAATCGTGCTGCAAACATCTCGATTTAATGAAATGGTATTGCAGTTATGGAACTATGCATACTATTAGTATATGCACTTTTGCTAACTGCTTCAACTTAATTATTCATTGTTTTAATGGATCACATACAATCCAATATGATGAAATAGCATATGTGCTTATGGGGGTATCTATACTGTTAGCATATGCACTTTTGCTAACTCTTCCTATAATACTTAATTATCGATTGTTTTAATTAACGTCACTTTGATCCCGTATAACGAAATGGTATATGTGCTTATGCAACTATGTATACTGTTAGCATATGCATTTTTGCTAACTGTTCCAACTTAATTATTCATTGTTTTAATAAATCGTGCTGCAGACCTCTCGATTTAATGAAATGGTATTGCAGTTATGGAACTATGCATACTATTAGCATATGCACTTTTGCTAACCGCATCAACTTAGTTATTCATTGTTTTAATGGATCACATACAATCCAATATGATGAAATAGCATATGTGCTTATGGGAGTATCTATACTGTTAGCATATGCACCTTTGCTAACTCTTCCTATAACACTTAATTATCGATTGTTTTAATTAACGTCACTTTGATCCCGTATAACGAAATGGTATATGTGCTTATGCAACTATGTATACTGTTAGCATATGCATTTCTGCTAACTGTTCCAACTTAGTAATTGATTGTTTTAATAAACCTACTTCTCTTCATTACGATTACATAGCATTTGTGCTTATGGGACTATGTATACTGTTAGTATATACATTTTTGTTCTAATTAAATTATTGGCTGCTTTAGTAAATTTAGTATTATACTCCTACGATGAAATACCATATATGCTTATGGGGCTATTTATTATTATTATTATTATTATTACTTAGTCAATGGCTTTCGGTTTTACATCTCATTTATCTATCACACTCTTTTCATTCCTCCTGTCTTATTGTTTTATCAACTTATTGCCTCCTCCCTTACATGTATTTAAACTATCTTGCTTTTCTTGTATATCTACCTGTCCTCCTATCCACTCTATTATATCGCACACCATTGTATATTCTGCCTCTAAAACTATGGCAACTTTTGCAATTTTGCCTCTTTGCTATGCTTCCTTATTGCCATTGCCCCCTCCCCGTCGTGTATTACCGTTTTCTTTTCTAATATTGTTTTCAATTCTATTAGTCCCTCTACAGGCTCGTTTAGTATTTTTTCTACGCCATTTGGCCGTGCCGTTATTTCGCATTCTTCTACTACGTGTCTCACATCTTCTTCTTTCCTCTTACATAGACTGCATCTTTTTTCTCCCTCCTCTTTCCAGCATTCCCTTGCTTTGGTCCCGTTTTCACATCTCAATCTTGCGAACTCCACTTCATCCTCCATGAAGAGGATGTTCTAAGTATTTTGGTAACTCTTCTTTGGCGATTTTTCTAGAATATTTCTTATATTTTGATTCGATCATGGGACTATGTATACTCTTAGTATATTCACTTTTACTGACTGTTCCAACTTAATTATTGATCGCTTTAATATATTTAGTTTTATGTTCCTAGAACGAAGTAGCATATGTGCTTATGGGATATACTGTTAGTATATGTACTTCTGTTAACTGTTGCAACCTAGACATTGTTCTTGCATTAATTCTTTGTTTCATGTAACACGGTTTCACAGGACACGACATTTTTTCACACCCTAATTATCGCGTATACAACAGCTACATATACGCACGTACAGAGGCGCGAGTAATTTTAAACTCAGCCCCATTTGTTGGCTTGCCATAATGCTAAAATAAAGATTGACGACGTCGTTCATATAATTCCGTATTGTGATCTTTAAGATGATTATGATTCGATCAGGTGAAATACAACGCCACGAGCGTCATTGATCGCGTGGAATCTCAGGTGTGCGAAAATGTAAGTAAATTGTTCAAACTACTGAAAAATTTGGCCAAATTATTACGTCCCGTTATTAATCACATGGAGTAGACTTCGTATCTCGACAACCTTAATAAAAGTACTATTTGTCAGCGTTCAGATAAAACTTAGCTGCACTGCGATATTTTACCTTGGTAGTTCAAATTTAAAGTATTTAGAAGTTTGTCTTTGCAACTGTGGAACTTGTATGAAGAGAACTTGAGACATCAGTTGTTAAAACGTATGACGATTTTCCAGGTTAGCACGAAGTCTGCCGTTCAGAAACACGAGACAAACGTCTAATAATTTGCGTTCGAATTCAATCTGAAAGTTCGACACTTAATTTTCATAAACCTTCGTGTAAGTGTCCGAGTGGACTCAGCTATTAAAAATAATAATTCGCCAAGAGATATTGTTCGATGCCCCATACCCTTCACTTTACTCTTTACGAACATTTTCATTACAAAATTTATTTAGAAATTGTAGAGAATTTCAAAATTTCACTCTACACGTTCAACAACGACCAGAGTTTCATCTTACAGAAATATCGCTGGTACATCTGTGGTTGTATAAATTCACCATTTTTCAATGGGTCAAACTTTCGTCATTAAACGAGGATTTACGATATCAAATTCTCCCAGCAAAGCTCTTGCTGCGTTCTAATTGAAGTTCCAACTGAAAAGGAACGTTATCTCTGGCTGAAGAAAAACTAATGTATCTCAGCTTCGTCTCGTTCTGCTTCGCTCACAAATTCAAAGAGACGTTCAATTATACTTGCACGTGCAATCGGACCTCGATGACTCAGGTCTTTATTATTTCGAAAACCTTTATAAGATTATAATTTCGCCCATTTCTTTCCGTTCCGTTGAGAAAAACTGTCAGCAGGTTCAGATAAAACTTAGTTGCACTGCGATATTTTACTTCTGTAGCTCAAATTTTAGGTAAATTGACACAATTGTGACAATTTGTCTCTGCAACTGTCGAACATGTATAAACGATTTTCCAAGTTAGATCAAAGTCCGCCCCTTAGAAACACGACCAACGATAGCCAAATGAGAGAAACGAAATTGGACAAGCCAAGAAGCTTAGAAATCGATCGTTGAATAATCGTCGTAAATATCGTGGCTTATTTTCGACATTACGAAACGAAGCATCGTGTGTTGCAGGATTCTGTGCAAGAGGCAAGAAGTCCGTGAAAATTGAATGAAACGTATCCGACTGTAAATTCCATCAATTGAAAACCTCTATAATACGTGTCCATTTTAATCTACAGCTCAACTTTAAAGTAGCCTTGCCTCTGCGAATCAATGTTTACCTCTGTATCTGTTCAACTTGTTGCTGCTTCTGTAATTGACGTATGTGTATCTTCACTACTTCTGTTACTTCTTTTTTTGCGTGGAGAAATCCTCATGGACACCCGCTATTGCAAGCAACAGCAGAGTAGTGTCTTACCGACTAAAACTCCACGGCGATCTTTCTGACGTTTTAATAGAGGTGCACCCGGGGTCTTTTGCGAAGTTCTACCGGGGTGCCCCCTGTCGTCTATCTCCCTGTTGGTGCAGAAAAGATGCGTCCTTGCATGAGTTGGGCCGCTAGGGGGGACCACACCCCCTAACGTTGTTAGGGAAAATGTTAACTCCTACCACCGCTGGATCAGCCACTCGACCGCGACAAAGCCGCTGCCACGGTCGAGCAGGGCACCCAAGACTGGCGTCCACATTATGGCCGTCTATCCATCCAGGTTCCTGACCCAGTTGGGGCGTCGGGAACACGATACGACTCAGCCACCACCGCAAGGGCGACCTCGCTCTTCCGGATGGTCTGGAAAAGCAGATTTTGCGTCCTTCTAGATCTACCCAGATTGCATTAAAGGAGGAGCTTGAACTACTCGGTCAGCTCCATGGCCTCCTCCCGGCCATCTGCCGCTGCTGCTTTGGCGATGCTCCCTGGGGTCCCTTCCGCAACTGGCTCGCGGATGGGTCGCCTCCTCTTGACTTTCGGGGGGGCGCATGCCGCCCCGCCCATCCTGTGGTTGGCGGGCGCCCCGAGCGACTCGTACAGGGGGCACTTGGGCGCAGGAGCAGGACAGCGACTTGTAGCACAGGTGCCCTCGATTCACGGTGTACACGCACGTTGCGCGTACATGCCCCAGCTCCAAGCATCTGAAGCACTGCAGGAGCCGCTTCGGGATAGCTCTGACTCTCGCGGTTGACCAGCCCAGGGCTATTTTCCCTGCCTGGACTAATTTTCGGGCTCCCGCCACCGGGCACTTGATCCACGCCGACCCGAGGCCGCCTCTGGTGGCGCCGATCTCTCCGACATGCACCTCCGCGCAGCCACATCCTACCGCCGAGGCCAGTGCTTGCCGCAGTTTCTCCTTCTTGACCGAGATGTCTATTCCGGTCACTCACATTTTCGCTATCCTCGTTGGTGTGGCGACTCTCACCGCCGTCGGGTCTAGCGCCTCGGCCAGACGCGTCGCCAGCAGCGACGCCTTTCCCCTGTCCCTGTCTCCAGGGACCCTGACGATAATTGCGCCCGTCATGGCCTTCTTCATTTCGACGGACTCCACACCGAGTTCCGAGAGCGGGACCTTTGTTCTGGTTGCTTCGAACACGTCGGCGTACGACATCTTTGCTCCCTTGTTCAGCGTCAGAGTCACCGCGGATGTTCGCGGTGTGCGAGGGAGCGTGGCTATCTTAAGTGCCTGCGTCGGTCCCTTCTTCATTGTGGTGGCGGCGCTTGGTTTCAGTGCGCCTGCCATCCTTGCCGGTGGAGCCGCAGTCGCCCCTTTCTTCGCCTCTTCTCCAGACCGTCTTCCCCTTTCTCTTCCTCTTCTGCTTTTCCTTTCCACTACTCTCCATTCGCAAGCCTCCTGCTCCCTCGGGAGTACCGATGTTTTGGTGGTGCGACGGGTGGCAGAGTGGTCCGCCTTGCGTCGAGATTCAGGGGGCGTAGTCGTCGACCTCCAAATCGCTCCTCGATGGCCCTTAATATGAAGGGTCCGAACTCGTTGAATTTCTTTTCCAGAGCATCATTGCGCGTACTGTCGCTTTTACTCTCCCGCGGAGGACGGCCGGACTCGGACGCCGGGCCGCTACACCGCGGGCACTCGTGAGCGCAAGCAGCCCTTCTAGATAATTCTTGGCGAAGGGCTGCATTCTCCGCTGCCTCTGTAACTGTCGAACTTGCATTCTCCGCTGCCTCTGTAACTGTCGAACTTGCATTGCCGCTGCCTCTTTGACTGTCGTACTTGCATCGCCGCTGCCTCTGTAACTGTGGAACTTGCATCGCCGCTGCCTCTGTAACTGTCGAACTTGCATCGCCGCTGCCTCTGTAACTGTGGAACTTGCATCGCCGCTGCCTCTGTAACTGTGGAACTTGCATCGCCGCTGCCTCTGTAACTGTCGAATTTTATCCACAGCTAGGCCGTGTATCGTAAGATGAGAAATTGATTGCACAACGTTGTCTGTTCTTTCCTTTGTTACAATTTTCTTCGTTCTCTTCCACTTCGCTGCGAGATGAAACTGGTCTCAACTCGAACCACTTGCCGCGTCTGCAGATTTTACCTGATTGTAGCTGAAATTTAGAATATTCCAGGCCTCTGCAATTCGATGTTCTGCAAGTATCGAACGTGTATCACCGCCGCCTCTGAAACTCCAGGCGTATCTACAGCTTTGCTGTATGACGATCATTGATCGGTCGTATTGGTCCGTAACTGAAAGATCTTCGCTCTTCCACTTGTAATTGAAACGAATCGTTGCTCGTAAAAGTAACGAAGCTCCAAGGATAGAAAGGAAAGAGAGAAAATATGAAAGCTCTCAATTTCGTATCGCGTTGCGATATTTCTTTGTTAGCGCGGATCACTTTTCATGTCGACTTATTACGAGGCGACCTTTGTTCTCTGGCGCAACGAAAAGGCGGCTGAACAAAAGCGAACAGCGGCATCCGTAAAGCCTGTCGGTGACAGGAGAAATAAAAGCGCGAAGCCAGAGTTCGATAATACTGGCATTCCGTAACCACAAAAGACGAGCCGTGGGGACACGCTGGTTACGTCGTATCGCAACCAGAAATAGGACGCAGGCAAAGTAAATGCGCGCGGTTTCGTCGTGACATCGATGAACGCTGTGTAATGTGTGCAGTGCTTTTAAATAAAAAGCTTACTTCGTCGTTGCCTGTCTGTCGTCTCTAACCGGAATTCCATCAGCGAAATTTCATCCACTTGCCGATTGCCCAACGCAAAATCAATTAGAAAGCTGAACACGTGCTCATCTCCCATGACGATACAACATGCAGCAGCGCTGCGATTATCCGCAATGGGCGGATTAACCGGCGCATTTGCACCGACTCTTGTCTTCGGCAATCGTCGCGAATTATATTTCGCGCGAACGAAGAAATCCATCCAACTGTGACGTTGATAGTTGAACAGTTGACGAAACAACTGAAGGAATTCGTACGTTGTTTTTATTAATAAATTCCATTGTCGTATCGTCCACGTTGGATTTCTAAATTATCTTCTTCGTTTTTATCACCTCGTCAGTGTAATCTAATCTTATTGAGATATTTGATGATGGCCACTGCCTGGGACCGGAGTGTGCCAGATGATAGGAATTCTACTGCAATTTCAAGAAGTTCGATAGTTTCTTTTGTTGGAAATAATTGTCTGGTTGGCTGAGGTGAGGTTTGCAGAAATCAACGTATATTGTCAGTGACGATGACAGTTGAAGACTAAAGAGTAAAAAGTAGAATTTACAAATTTAGAAAATTGAACGAAGATGGATTTCATTAAAAAATGTAGCTAGAAGAAGGGAATAATTTTTTTAGTCAGGTATCATTGTTGATTGAACTTAATAACAATATACAGGGGAAGCTAATTGTTGGGCTGATGTTACCAAAAATAAAAACCTGCAAGGCTCATGTTAGTTTGCTTCCAAAGTTTTCCGAATTTTCACATTTTTGAAGACTCTTTGTCTGGTTAGATAAATCTCAGGATTCACAAGTTTAGCCAAACATTCTTCCACTTTGATCTTGTAATTGTTGGAAAATTGCCTTCGTTTGAAGTCTCTTCATCCAAAAGACTCATTCAAAAGACGATGGCTCATTTTTGTATGAGTTATTACGATTACATGAGTTCAATTGAGTTAATTGAATGTCACATTGTTATACTATTACCACGTGTGCTTAACATATACAGGCTTCCCTGCATATTATTGTTATACTCAATTACTTCATGATACCTGATTAATATTATTTTCTTCTTACTAACATATTTTTAAATAAAAACTATTTCCTCTTAATTTATATATCTCTCATCTGTATATCAATACCTGGACAGTTGCATTTTGTGACTATGGCAAAGACCGCGTAGAGAGACGCGGTAAGCCGACAGATAGTGGGGCGAGTGGGTCGAAAGTCCCTCAAGATGAAAGCTTTTATGGAGGCAGAAAGTTCAAGTACCAAGAACCGTCTATCGACTTTTGACATCGACGTGCTCCTTCTCGTACAGTAACTGTAATTTGCATTTCAATATTTCACCTTGCACACACTCGCTTCCACCTCCTATCGAACTCGTATTTGTGCACGTGCATTGTTCTTGCTGTCAGTGCACTTGGACACCAACCATTCGTTCGATGAACATGTGAAACGTTGCTTCCAAAGATATTTGTTGGCTCGTTGGGTGCAACATTTTTTATTTAGCCTGTTGCAAAATGAATTAAAATTGCGCGTGGTTTATCGATATCCTATGATCACAAATGTGTTTGGTGTTTGACGATAAATTAAAGTTGGAATAAGGTTGGCGAATGCGAAGACAAAGATAATTCGAAATTTACGTAGTTTCTTCCAAAGTGTATTTATATCACGCGCTGATTATCGCCTTTGTCTAAATAGAAATTTATCTGATCAGGAGATAAAGACGTATCTGGCAAGCTTGCTTATCTCAGCTTGAAATTTGAGAATTGAATGTATCGAAGAATCGAATTAGTTTCTTTCTCTGTACTTACTTTAGATGGTCTTTAAAATCAATTTAGTAAATTAGATACGGATGGATAGTAACGTGGTGATTATTTCCACTTGAATCACTTGGATTCAATACTCCTCTTAGATGTCAAATATAGCGGAACTCCATTCGTCTGAACGAAACTTGGGTCAATGCTCGTTTAACCGAACTCTTGTTGCTTGAATTCATCCATGTAAACTCCTATTGTACATTTATTATGCTCACCCTTTATATGAAAAATAGTACGTAGTGGGGATAATTGATAATAAGCTGCGAAGCTGGGAGAACATGACAGCCCTAAATGCGAGTTTTCACAAAAACTAGAGGACATTCGTCTGTCTGCAATTTGTCCACATTTATCCAACCGAAAATTCCGTTTCTTTTAATTTAATTTCAATTTGATGATAAAATTTTTTTACCACGTGGACAAGCGAAAATTTTAATTGGACGACCGTGGACAAATCGTGGACGAACGAATGCAGTTTGGTTTTCGTAAAAATTCGCGTTTGTGCGTATCAAACTCATCCAACCGAGCTTCTAATTACGTCAACTCCGAATATATACGTGAAGGACTTGTTCACTGACAAGTTCAAGTAAATAGAGTTTCTCCTATGAATAAATATGAGGTGGATAGGTCGTGGTAATGATAGTGTTGTTGAGGATATATAAGCCTATATATGTATAGTCTTATACATCCACAACAGCTCTGTCACCACGAACTGACCTCCTCAAATAAGTAAATCATTGTTAATAAAGAAGAATTAACGATAAAACGTACGGAAGCGAAAGGAATTAATTTGTTGTATCCAATATTGCAATAATAATTTATTTATGATTAAATATCCAGCTTAAATTCATCATTCAGCTACCGTTACTTTTCCATATAACAACGCAGATTATTTCCGATTTATTCTCAGTCCATAGGCAGCTTATCGAATTGTTCGATTTGTTAGATAAATCTACCATAAGATCGAAAGCAGACACCTACGTATTGTTCGAAATGATATCCAATTTAACGGAAGTTGCACGGAATTACGATGCCACAAAAGTTTCCACTTTGGCTCTTGTCTCGAGTTCTTGTGATGTTTCTCGCACGGGAGGAGAAATCAACACGGGATGTGTACAAATACACGGGGAACGAAACAAATTGCGTTAAAGAGACAAATAAAACGTGAGCTCGGAACGTGAATTGAAGAACACCTGAACAAACAAGTGAAATGAAATCTCGTAGGCTCGATACTGCAACCGCAAATTTACATATTTTTCATGTCGACATTCTCAACGATTATGGCATCGTAAGGACATGATGTTGCTACAATTATTATTCTAAATTGTTGTACGCCTTTCGTTGCGTTTCTTTGCATTCAGGCTGATTGCAGTTTATTGAGACAAAATTAAGCCTAAAACGAGAAAATTTTATTCTATGTTATTTTGTCATTCTTGCGTGATAAAAAACAATTATCAGGTGATTTATATATATATATGTATGTATGTATAATGTACAATATAACAATACAAAATATTGATATAATGATATATATAATAATATATAGTACAATAATATAAAATAATAATATGATAATATATGGAATAATAATATACAGTATAACATATAAGAATCACCGGGTACTTCTCTCCCTCTCTACATCGATTGAACCCTTTATATATTTATATATATTTATGTAAGTATATACAGCGTTCAACCAAGTTACAGATACAGCCAAGTACCAGGTGATTTACATATGTATATGTATATGTATCATGTAATAATATAATATAACAGTACAAAATATTGATATAATGATACATATAATAATATATAGTACAATAATATAAAATAATAATATGATAATATATGGAATAATAATATATAGTATAACATATAAGAATCACCGGGTACTTCCCTCCCTCTCTACATCGATTGAACCCTTTATATATTTATATATATTTATGTAAGTATATAGAGCGTTCAACCAAGTTACAAATGTAGCGAAGTACCAGGTGATTTACATATGTATATGTATATGTATCATGTAAGAATATAATATAACAATACAAAATATTGATATAATGATATATATAATAATATATAGTACAATAATATAAAATAATAATATGATAATATATGGAATAATAATATACAGTATAACATATAAGAATCACCGGGTACTTCCCTCCTTCTCTAAATCGATTGAACCCTTTATATATTTATATATATTTATGTAAGTATATAGAGCGTTCAACCAAGTTACAGATGTAGCGAAGTACCAGGTGATTTACATATGTATATGTATATGTATCATGTAAGAATATAATATAACAATACAAAATATTGATATAATGATATATATAATAATATATAGTACAATAATATAAAATAATAATATGATAATATATGGAATAATAATATACAGTATAACATATAAGAATCACCGGGTACTTCCCTCCTTCTCTAAATCGATTGAACCCTTTATATATTTATATATATTTATGTAAGTATATAGAGCGTTCAACCAAGTTACAGATGTAGCGAAGTACCAGGTGATTTACATATGTATATGTATATGTATCATGTAAGAATATAATATAACAATACAAAATATTGATATAATGATATATATAATAATATATAGTACAATAATATAAAATAATAATATGATAATATATGGAATAATAATATACAGTATAACATATAAGAATCACCGGGTACTTCCCTCCCTCTCTACATCGATTGAACCCTTTATATATTTATATATATTTATGTAAGTATATAGAGCGTTCAACCAAGTTACAGATGTAGCGAAGTACCAGGTGATTTACATATGTATATGTATATGTATCATGTAAGAATATAATATAACAATACAAAATATTGATATAATGATATATATAATAATATATAGTACAATAATATAAAATAATAATATGATAATATATGGAATAATAATATACAGTATAACATATAAGAATCACCGGGTACTTCCCTCCTTCTCTAAATCGATTGAACCCTTTATATATTTATATATATTTATGTAAGTATATAGAGCGTTCAACCAAGTTACAGATGTAGCGAAGTACCAGGTGATTTACATATGTATATGTATATGTATCATGTAAGAATATAATATAACAATACAAAATATTGATATAATGATATATATAATAATATATAGTACAATAATATAAAATAATAATATGATAATATATGGAATAATAATATACAGTATAACATATAAGAATCACCGGGTACTTCCCTCCTTCTCTAAATCGATTGAACCCTTTATATATTTATATATATTTATGTAAGTATATAGAGCGTTCAACCAAGTTACAGATGTAGCGAAGTACCAGGTGATTTACATATGTATATGTATATGTATCATGTAATAATATAATATAACAATACAAAATATTGATATAATGATATAAATAATAATATATAGTACAATAATATAAAATAATAATACGATAATATATGGAATAATAATATATAGTATAACATATAAGAATCACCGGGTACTTCCCTCCCTCTCTACATCGATTGAACCCTTTATATATTTACATATATTTATGTAAGTATATACAGCGTTCAACCAAGTTACAGATGAAGTTAAGTACCAGGTGATTTACATATGTATATGTATATGTATCATGTAATAATATAATATAACAATACAAAATATTGATATAATGATATAAATAATAATATATAGTACAATAATATAAAATAATAATACGATAATATATGGAATAATAATATATAGTATAACATATAAGAATCACCGGGTACTTCCCTCCCTCTCTACATCGATTGAACCCTTTATATATTTACATATATTTATGTAAGTATATACAGCGTTCAACCAAGTTACAGATGAAGTTAAGTACCAGGTGATTTTCATATGTATATGTATATGTATCATGTAATAATATAATATAACAATACAAAATATTGATATAATGATATAAATAATAATATATAGTACAATAATATAAAATAATAATATGATAATATATGGAATAATAATATATAGTATAACATATAAGAATCACCGGGTACTTCCCTCCCTCTCTAAATCGATTGAATATATTTATATATTTTATATATTTATATATTTTTTTATATATTTATATATTTATATATATTTATGTAAGTATATACAGCGTTCAACCAAGTTACAGATGGAGCTAAGTACCAGGTGATTTACATATGTGTATGTATATGTATGTGTATAATGTAATAATATAAAATATTAATAAAATGATGTATATATAATAATATATGGTACAATAATATAAAATAATAATATGGTAATATATAGAATAATGATATATAGGGTAATATATAAGAATCAACTGGCCCTCGTTTTCGTGCGTTAATTGATTGAACCCTTTATATCTTTATATATATATATATATATATATATGTAAATATACACAGCGTTCTAACAAATAACACGCGAAGACAAGCGCCAGATGATTTAGATATGTATATGTGTATGTATAATGTATGATGTAATAATATAATAATATATAGTATAATAATATAAAATACTAATGTAGTAATACATATAACAATATATATTATAATATATAAGAATCACCAGGTACTTGCATTTATGTGTTAATCGGTTGAACCCTTATATATTTACATATATATATATATATATATATATATATATATATATATAAGCATATACAGAGTTTAACTAAATAATACTTAATGCTAAGTATCAGATGATTTAGATATATATATGTATAATGTATAATATAATAATATAAAATATTATATGAATATATGATATAAAGTACAATATAACATATATAGACATGTATATTAATATTTATATCGTATGAGACCTGAATCGCTCAGTGAATTTCAACATGGTACATTTCAATTCTCTATATCGAATTTATTTAATCAAAGGTACACGCGTATAATTCTAATTTAGATCTGCCTGCCACTTATATCTGGATACGAAAGGAATACATACGTAGATGCACACATTATTTTTCCAATCCACTTTGATCAGATAAGATTGAATCATCGATCTATCTTAGAGACCGATGTCATAGGTATTCGACGTTGGCGAGATAATTGGACTTCCCATTTAGATCCATATCATAGATGAAAGAACCACTGGTGGATTCGTAACGATTTCCTGAAGCGATAAAATGCTAACAGCTTTCGGTTTGATTAGAAATGCAATATAATGTCTGGGACAAAATACAGTTATCGATTTGATGGCAGGCCCTTCTTTGTTATTAATTAATCAACGCTAACTAACGTCATTCACGTTTGTCTCGTAACACATGAGATAATTTCCGAAATCTCGTACTTGTCTTCGAACTTTCATCGTCACTTGCATCATTCGCCTCGCTATTATTCTTTTCTTTGTAATAATTTCATTTACCATCGCTCGTCTCTCACCTTCGCATGTCAGTACGTGCCTGGGTGTCAATTTCATTATAACGATAAAGACGATAAAAAAGATCAACGAAACGAATAGATAAACAATTAATCTTGAAAATTATCCTATCGACATTTGCGCATTCTTCGCGAAGAATAAACCGGACGAAATAAAAGTGAAAAATCTCCAGAAACATTGTTCCAGAAATTGGTCGAATTGGCACGAGGGTGAGCGCGAAACGAGCGCGGTAATTAAAGCTAATTCGTCAGATCGTTGAACGAACAAAATCAAGGACCTACGAAAGATCTACATTTATCAGCAGAGTTGCTAACAACATTAATAAAAAATCTCAATTAGTTGCTTTATATTCGTTCCGACGATTTCTACATATTTTCGATTTACCTTGTGTATCGTATTGAGTAGGCAACTAAGTGATTGCGGATTTTATCAATACTACCTAATGACAAAACCCGCAATCACTTAGTTGCCAACCGAATAGAACGAAACTAAACGCGAGCATAGACACCGGCGAATTAAATGCTGTTCGACACGGTAACGTGGTAAATGATCGTTTCCTAATAGACAGACGTGTGTTACATGTGTCGTACGTGGTATTTATCGCTACGTAATTGATACGTGTACGGTTTCTCTGGAGCAAATCCGCCATATTAACTGTGCAGGTTTCTACATTATCGTGTTGCCATGTACGAATATTTGTGTCGTTAGTTACACACTTGGTAGTTATTGACTCGTGAAAAGAAGCAGTTAGAGCGAATTATCGTCTGTTTGTGTTGTTTCAAGAAGCAACATTTCCTTGTCGTTCGTGCGGTTTTCCCACGTTTTATTGTGGTCACAAGCAGCCAGTTGATTTTGTGCACTGACATCTCAGCGTTGTTCTGCGTTACAGATAAAAAAGAAGCATTGCCAAACGCAGGTAAAAGTGAAAGATTGCAAAAAAAAAAAAAAAATAAAAATAAATTCGATGCCAGATTCTTCTGCATGTCATCTCCGCTTTCTGTGTTTGCTTACGTTTTTCGCGAGGGAAACTAACATCGTAAACACAGCCGGTCTACTTTCACGTTGGGTTTCTCTTCTTCGCGTATTTTTTACAATTTAACAACTTCATTTTTACCAATTCCATTATTCGAATTTTAAACAGTTGCTTCGCGTATCCTAACGTAAACGTAACGAGTATTCAGCGTTGCCATTCTGTCCCGAGTCTCGTCTCGTGCGCGTTGCGTTTAACACGTTGACGCCGACGTGCACCATCGGCGGGTCTGTCCCGTGAGGCGGCGTGCACTACCGATGGGTCACTCGAGTTTATTCCGTGGGATGGCGTACATCTCGATGGGTCACACATGTATTTCACAAAATAGGTTTATATTATATTATCTGTACGTTATAAGCAGACATACAATAGTAAAAACATAACAATGCAATATTATAAACAACGTAATTGTTTTCTATTTTCATGCAATTTTTTAAAACATGTTAGACAGAGTGCCGCCTGGTTCTTACGGCGATCACAATACGTTCTTACTTTTTAGCTTTTTTCTCTCTACTTTTTATTCTAGAGATGCGTTTGTAACATTGTTTACACCGCCGTCTCGTTTTTCTCGCGGGCCCTTGGTACGACTACAGAAAATGTGAATGTTTTTTGGCCAGTACTTCATTTTCGTTTGACATTTCTTCTCTGTGGGGATTCACTGTACTTAAAAGGTGGTCAATAATTTCTTCACGAAATTTGAAGATTTTAATACCTTTAGTACCCCATTTTCTATGTACATACCAGGAACTGAAGAGTTAAATTACATGCGCATTGCGTTTAAGCTACGCTGCGTCGTTTAGTTGGAAAGAATTTCCATTTTCATTTGTTTCGACGTGCTAAAGCGTTCGAGGCTTTTCCAACGATTGAAGAATTCCGATAAAGCGCACTCGACTTTTTCGTTTTTCTGTTCGCCTAAGTGGATGTAAGTTACACGAATAATTTTTTCGAGAATCATTTAGACGAATATGTTGCCTCGGCAATGAATAATTTCACGCTACTTTCAATACTAGCGAGTCGTACAATTCGTTAAATTTCTATCATTTAGAATTTATCGTTCCATGTTTGCAAATAAAATTGCAACAGCAGAGATAAAATATTTCTCTTCAATATAATTTGTAAAATATAATTTGTAAAATATAATTTGTAAATTATAATTTGTAAAATATAAATGTATGATTAATATCAGCAACATTCCATGTATCTTTCATTTCGGATCGTTACGCACTAGTATTTTGGAATATTCATAACAATTACGAGAGATACGTAAGGCGAATAGCTGCATCCTATTTTTATATTTTTTTTTTTTTATCGCATTGTACAAACGCGTTTCAATTATTGTCATTTGTTATAAACGTAATTCATTTTCGTAAATAATTAATTAGAGAGAAGAATCCGAATAAATAAGTGAAGTTTCTCAATATCAAATATTCGAAACAGGAATGCTACGACTTTTTTCGATCTTATTCATCGTTCTTTCGATCTTTTCCGAAAATTTTTACCACTTCCAAAATAAATCATTGTGCAGTCCATTTATTAACGAAATTTCAATTAATTAAAAGGGAGAAAATTTTCAAATTATAAATAAAAGTATCACATTATACTGTACGTAAATTTGTCGTTCTTACGATCTTTTCCGAAAATTTTCTCCACTTCCAAAATAAATCATTGTGCAGTCCAATTTATTAACGAAATTTCAATTAATTAAAAGGGAGAAAATTTTCAAATTATAAATAAAAGTATCACATTATACTGTACGTAAATTTGTCGTTCTTCCGATCTTTTCCGAAAATTTTCTCCACTTCCAAAATAAATCATTGTGCACTCTCATTTATTAACGAAATTTCAATTACTTAAAAGGGACTAATTTTTCAAATTATAAATTGCTTATAAATAAAAGTATCACGTTATACTGTACGTAAATTTGTCGTTCTTACGATCTTTTCCGAAAATTTTCGCCACTTCCAAAATAAATCATTGTGCAGTCCAATTTATTAACGAAATTTCAATTAATTAAAAGGGAGAAAATTTTCAAGACAGAAATCATTAATTGCTTATACCTATAAGTATCGCATTATACTATATGTAAATTTGTCGTTCTTTCGATCGTTTCCGAAAATTTTCGCCACTTCCAAAATAAATCATTGTGCACTCTCATTTATTAACGAAATTTCAATTACTTAAAAGGGACTAATTTTGCAAATTATAAATTGCTTATAAATAAAAGTATCACGTTATACTGTACGTAAATTTGTCGTTCTTTCGATCTTTTCCGAAAATTTTCTCCACTTCCGAAATAAATCATTGTGCACTCTCATTTATTAACGAAATTTCAATTACTAAAAAGAGACTAATTTTTTAAATTATTAATTGCTTATAAATAAAGGGATGATACTAATGTACATGAATAAAGAAATGTTTCATGTGATCGAATTTTTGCCGAGATCGACACGATTTATATGATATTAATTACATATCGTGTGTTTAAAGTATATTTTATATTCTTATTCTTTCTACCTAATTAAATAATTTCCCTGCGTTTTTTAAAATGTAATTTCCTAGTATTCTATAGAAGCCGACAACTAGAGTTCTTCTTTGCGGCGTGTAATGGCCAATAAGGACGCGTAAAGTGTCTTTGTAAATCACTGGAAACGTGGTAGCAAGTGGCCAGTAATTTGTCTGTTCGTCTGTGTGCCGTTCGTAAAAGCGTGAAGGCGTAAAATATTCGAAAGAAATGAATTTTACTGCGCGTTTGAAGGATGCGAAACCTTGTCACGTGAGTAACTCACGTGCCTCGCATTCCTCTTTCTCCCTCCCGACAATTTAATTTACACGTCTCGTGATTGATCTGGCCAGACTTTGTACGCTAAGGTCTTGTACGTATGCGTACACTCGCGTGTATTTGCCAAAGTAATTTACACGCACACGAATCGTCGTAAAATCGAAACTGAAAGTAAATAACACGATAGAAATAATTAACTAAATATCCGATGCTCGTTCGCATTCAGATGAACGTACGGAATAATTGCAAGAAGCGTAGTGGATGGCTAGCTGTTAACTTACCGCAACGTGTCTGCTCAAAATGTCAAGATGATTCATAAAAATATATGCCAACCTGTGAAACAATGAAATTGTATTAAATAATAAATACAGAATGTGTATTAAATGTATGTCATAGTAGATTGTATAATAGAACACCATAGGAGTGAAATATAATAAATGAATAATAAATAATAATAAATATATTCAGAACAAGCGATAGGGTGATCGAGACGCGATAACAAAATGTATTAAAAATACTTGGCAATAAATGAATGCAACTTGTAAAGTAGATAGAAGAGAAGTTGTGATTGAATTTTTTGAAGCCAACATGTTTGTGGGATGTTCCACTAACCTGAAGAAATGACGCTATATTAAAAGTCTAAAATATGAAATAAAAATATTGAAGATATTAAAAGTCTGTGAATCGTGTTGCTTGACTTTGGAAGATATAAATATTGAAAATATTAAAAGTCTGTGAATCGTGTTGCTCGACTTTGGAAGAAATAGATAAATATGTAGCAGCCAATTTACTGGATACAGAATAATACACAGAGCTGAACTGAAGCTAAAATACAACCAAGCAGAAATAAATGCTACATAAAAATAGAACACACAGAAAGTTAAAGTTAAAAAATGAAGCAAATATTAACCAAAGTATACAAGCAACTAACTGTATCCAGTTGTGTTGTTTTAATAACTTGGATAACGTTAAAACATTTGAAGCAAAATAATTAACCTACGTAAGTTGGACTTTATATTTCAAGTTAATATCATCAGCTAACACACTATATGAATGTGAATGATGAACATTATGGTAATGATATACCAGAGAAAACAAATATTATACGTATTATACATATTATTGAATGGAATTGTTTTAATAAACATATCCTTTTACAATATAGCAGATATATTTATAATATCATATAATAATATAAATATAGTCGAGCCAGCTATAGCACGTCATAGGACGTGTGATGTTTCAAAATGGCAAAATTCCTGTTAATTTATTATTGGCCAATTAAATACAGAGCCGATATTTATTAATGGAGAATATAAAATGCTTCATTCAATACAGAAAGTTAAAATTAATTAGAATTATACATAGATATAAGAATATGATTAGGAACTGATCAAATAATCAAATAAAAAAATAAAATGATCAGGATGAGGCCATAATATTGACAAATATGTGGTTGATGTTGTAGGAAGATTGGTTACACAAAACTCGATGATGCCCCATTAATTGGTGTGACAATTTAATTATTCAGTAGTGGAAAGATCATTTAATCCCAAAAAATAAAGTTAAGCGTCGACTAAAATCCAGTTGCCAGAAATGGAAACATAATTTCCACCGACGCTCCATTTAGCACCTGAACGCTGATGCTCGTGCGAGACACAGTGAACGAACGACTTGTTAACAAATCCGCACGTTTAACGATAAACAGTCACGTGTTTTTAAAGACAAATTTGTTTCCTTTCAGTTCCTACCTTGTACTTTCCATCTCATTCTATTGAGACCGTCAGATTCCAAAATTACGTTAGTCTTGAAGATTCAATGTATTGGTATTGGAACTGCAAAAAGAAAATAAAAAATAAATTGTTAGTTAACAAGGAATTGAACGAGAACTGCGAAATCTCGAGTGAGTTGGTTCTACATGCATTGAAGGAATTAATGGAAAAACGATGTTCTTGGTATAGCGATTTTGTATTATGTTTCAAATGTTTTTGTTAGAATTTCCGCCCACGAAAGCGTAAGAATATGCGCCAGTATTATACGAGTTTGTGTAGTGAATTATCCGACGAATATCCAAATCGCAGACAAATATTTGCTTTGGACTGGATGCGCACGGTACGTGGAAAATATAGTGGAACGTGTAGTATGGAGAAGAAAAGCTGCTTTCCTGACTTCCGCAAGACTGTTTCCACCAGTCAAGTATTTGTCGTTCTGCAAACTCTGTGATGTACAGGAAAATCGATAGCCAACAAATTTACTACTCTCCTGTGTCTTTCTCTGTCTGGCCGCAAAGTGTCGCGTTGGCTTTGCAAAATTTCGACAGCGACACGATAATTCGCAATGTTATCGAAACGGATGCAATACTGAAGTTTGCCAAAAAGATGTTCTATATCCCATCACACGTCGTTTTCAAAGGAAATAAGGACGTCAACTGAACAGCGAACGACTGGCTCCGGTACGTCTACGATAAATCGTGAATCTGTAGTTTACGAAGATCTTCAGAAGTGGTACGTTCAAGCGACAATAGAATTACGGGACGAAGAATGGAGGAGTTCGAGACCTACAAAGTTACACAAAGTTCGTAACGGTATAAATGATTGCAGTACTTGCTGAACAGAAATGATCAGGCAACGCTGACTCGATTATGAATAGGTCAGATAAACTGGACTGCGGATATTTATGCAAATACCCGCGGTATTTGCTCGAACGAATAATTGAAAAGCTGGAGTTTGCACAAGATGTTAGTTCATCGTTTAAAAATTGTAATGGCTACTATGCATTGAATAATTTACATATTTTTACGCGTTATGTGCGCTTCTCTGTACCTTTGCGTCTGCGAATTTCTCATAAATGCAGACATTTCCGCAGTATACTACTAAAAATGTAAATACCAAGTACAAAATAACAAATACCAAATGCCAAGCACTAAATATCAAATACCGAGTACCAAATAATACATAGTACCGAGTACTAAATATCAAATACCGAATACCAAGTAACAAATACCAAATAAAAGTATCAAATGTCAAGTACAAAATACCAAGTACTAAGTATCAAATAGCAAATACCAAATATCAAATATCAAATACCAAAAACTAAACAACAAATATCAAATATCATATACTAAATACCAAGTACCAAATTAAAAAACCAAATAACAAGTACCAAATATCAAATACCAAGTATTAAATATCAAATACCAAGTACCAAATAATAAATACATAGTACCGAGTACTAAATATCAAATATCAAATATCGAATACCAAATAACAAATACCAAATAAAAGTATCAAATGTCAAGTACAAAATACTAAGTACTAAGTACCAAACAGCAAATACCAAATATCAAATACCAAAAACTAAACAACAAATATCAAATATCAAATACTAAATAACAAGTGCCAAATTAAAAAACCAAATAACAAGTACCAAATATCAAATACCAAGTACCAAATAAAAAATACCAAATACCGAGTAGCAAATACCAAATGCCGAGCACTAAATATCAAATACCAAGTACCAAATAATAAATACATAGTACCGAGTACTAAATATCAAATATCAGATATCGAATACCAAGTAACAAATACCAAATAAAAGTATCAAATGTCAAGTACAAAATACTAAGTACTAAGTATCAAACAGCAAATACCAAATATCAAATATCAAATACCAAAAACTAAACAACAAATACCAAATATCAAGTATCAAATATTAAATACTAAATACCAAGTACCAAATTAAAAAACCAAATAACAAGTACCAAGTACCAGATATCAAATACTAAATACCAAGTAAAAAATACCAGATACCGAATAGCAAATTCCAAATGCCAAGTATCAAGTACCAAATGAAAATACCAAATACCGAGTAGCAAATGCCAAATACCAAGTACCAAATATTAAATACCAAATGTTAAATACCAAACACCAAACAACAAATTCCAAATACCAAACACCAAACAACAAATTCCAAATACCAAACACGAAATACCAAATACGAAATAGCACATACTAATTGCCGAATACTGAGTGCTAGATATTGAATACGAAATAGCAGATACTAAACACTAAGTACTGCACTAAGTACAATATTAAAAGTGTGCAGCATGGTGTAGCTTCGCTCTAAAAGCTCTTTCGCTATAAAAAGAAACCTGAAGAAGGAAAGCTTTAGATTTTCAGAAAGATGTTGGTTTATGCAATAAATATTGAACTACGGCATACACTATAATATATATACTATAATATTATAAATACTATACTATACTACTATAGATTCGTTCTGTTCCATTGATCATTCCCAATACGGTCACTAATAAGTGACGACGTAAACTGCTACTTGCGAATCACGAGCGACTCGATCACATTCGTGCTCAATCACGACGATTTTTCATACTGATTTGTGATTTTTCACGAAGATGGCTTCTGATTGGTGCACAGCGTAACTGTACTTCATCGCAACCTCTGTACAGTAGAACCTCGATGATCCGGAGTGATGCGACCCGGGTTTATCTCGGATATTACGGAAAGGTTGGGTTCATAAATCGTACAATAAAATCGCAGGCAACTTTCGACAGTATAACGGTGCGCATTTATTTACGTTTAATGAATTATTTCATCAGTTGAAAGCTGGAACGACTTTTGCTTGCGCGTTGCCTGACTATTTAGATTCTCGTACTCTTCGTATCGAAGTTTCGAGAAATACGAAGTTGCGTTATAGTCGAAAACACCTCGGATAATACGAAACTTCAGTTAAACGGGTCTCGAATAACCCGACGCTCTACTGTACTCTGTATTAACGATATGAAGCGAATATTGTGATTTCGAAATCGAGAATAAACATTAATATTAATATATTACTGTTTCAAATACGAAAATAAGATAAAGAAAGGAAAGTTGAATTATTTTGCAATTTTAATTCTCAGTAAAATACATTTACGTTGCATATGCGGCGAACCTAACGAAATTTCCAGTTCGTATTATACGCAGATATTTTTACGCGAACTATGCGGACAATTACTTTATAAAACCTAATTCAATCAGCGTGAAGAATTACGCGAGCAAATTCGCTCGAGATAAAAAAGAGAAAAAAAAAAAATCACGGCCTCGGTCGTGAATGAAGTTAGGCAACGACCGTGATCGTAACTCTGCGATTACTCTGACAAATCACTCGTAGTGATTCTGCGCGCCATCTCTGCCGTAATAACTTTAAGGGTGCGCGTTACGTTTGACGCGCAACAAAGAGAGAAAAGAAGAGAAATCTGTTGGAGAAATATTTCCCCATCTATAGGAAGCAATTTCAAAAGTATACGCGTTTCTTCTTCTTTTGGCTTCTTCGTATTTTCGTATCGCTGCCTCGCCTGGCGGAGCGTCAATTTTCCTAGGAAAAGGGAGCAGTATACGCTTTCCAGATTACATGGTAAAGGTCGCTTCACTCGTCGTTTAGCCGGTCGCCTGGCTTTCTTTCTCGTCGGTTAGACGACGGTCGGCGTTAGACGAACCAAATAGTCGAACGGTGAGTCATAAACGACGGAAGAGTCGGACATTCTTTATCCCCGCGTCTCCGTGTGTCAGTTACGACTACAAGCTTACACCAGTCAGCTAACAGCTTGTAGTCTGTAGAGTGCGCAGCGTGCAACGTGCATAGAGCGACGTGCTGCGGTACAGAACATTTTCCATAGTCTCGTTCGGTGTTTCGCGCGGCATCACCTCTTTTACCACTCGTATTTCATCGTCCCGTTTTAGTCCGCGTTTACTCTTACCTCGAAATATATACTTTTTCCCTCTATTTTCAAATGGCAACCTCTCACATTCTCGCTACATTGTTCGTTGACCCCTAACGATATATCCGTGCAACAGCTTCCAACATATGCTTTTATTTAACGCGATGCCACGTTTAATGGAACGTTTAGGTTATGGACGCGTCTCTTGGAATACAGAGATCTTTTTTTTTTTTTTTTTTTTTTAAGAAATTGTTCGCGGGTTTCCGATTTTCTGATTGCGTTTTTTAATCGACTGCGTTAGGAATTTAGAAATTCTGTGTTTTGAAGCTTGCAATATTTTTACAATATATATATGCGAATTTTAAGAAATAACAAGATGCTATTGGATATTTCGGTTATATTGTAGCATTATACAGCGATTTTACAATAAATTTTGAATTTTGAATTTTTCAGTTGCGAATAGGATCACTGCGTATCTCTTTCGCAGTGTCGCGTATTAAATAAAATGCAAAGTGAACGTAAAATGAATTCAGAGCATCAAATTTGGTTCATGTGGAAATTTGCTTTCGGAAATTGAAGTGACTTTTAAGTTTGCACGTAGGTACCTGCAGTCAAAGTATTCGTACGATAGCTAAGTTTAATAAAATTATTGCAGAACCTCGTGCAGTAATTTTAACGAATAAAAAATATTCTTGCGAGTTTCCAGAATTATTTCCAAAAAAACAAAAAAAAGAAGAATGCGATAGCTATAATCCTATCGTGAAAATATTAATAGATATTTAGCAAATGATAAAAATATTCGTACAGTCACCGCTTCGTAGCATAAAATGTACGTAGATATTTCAAAAAATAATCTGCATCGAAGTGCAGAAGAAATGGGTTTGCAAGACGAACTGATGCAAAATGATAAAAAACACCGCCAAGAGGAAAGCTCGCTGCTGAGCATCGAAATAATTAAATCTGGCGATTTCCTCTCCAGAAAAGTCTTATTAGTTTCTTCCATACGCGTATATTTTTCCCATTTTTTTAGAGATCTGATGATATCTTCACAATGCATATAGATATCTTCCTTTTCATGAAAATTATTTTGCAGACTGGTCAAAATGTTTACATAATTTTCACTTGCAAAAATCTTGGTAGTGTTAGTTCTACGATATTTTTGTTGAAATCAACGACTGCACTGACTGCAATTTTATACAATTTTGCTTCCACAGGATGAGAGTGTCACGTAATTTTTGGGTTGGTCGGTGAAAATAAAATATAGTCGAGTCGTAACACAACTATTTACTTGGTTTTAATCAACCTTTATTATGAATTCACCAATCACAATGTAACACGCACTGAATTAACATAAATCACAATTCACTCCAACCACGTTATGTAAGACTTAGTTACAACAATACATTAAGTACGCGACTTATAAGAGACCGACATAGATATGTTGACTATTCTAAGGATACAGAATAAGTGAAGTTTTACTGACGATACTGTGTCTGAGGAAAGCTAGGGGTGGGTGTGTCTAAGGACACGGGACTATCGGATTTGTTGATGACAATTTTGGTTAAGGAAGTGAGGGCAGTAGACACCATCTCCGATTGGATAATAGGACGGTTGGTGGACCAGGAAGGGTTTTAGCCGCCCTCGCGAGAAAGTTGCCAACGGAACATACCAGATGTGGAGAAAACCAACTTTCTAAGCTAACACGTGGTAGACAATAAACGTAAAGGGAAATTTAAGACAGGAAATACTCGCTTGGTCCGAAGGACCTTGACTATAAAAATGCCAAGGCCCCCTGGTGGGCACTTAAGACTATTGAGGGTGCGCGCCAAGGATATGCAGACATCTGGGTGCCATCCTGTCCGTGGTGTGTGGCCTGGTCTCTGATATGAATTGACGTTACAAGAGCGTCGATCTTTGTTCGCAAGTTCTTCCTTCGCGAACACGCGTTTCGCGAAAACGTTTTAAACAACGTAGAGGATTTTTTGCATCCGTTTGGTTGACAGATTTTCCAGGGAAAGCAAAGAACTTTCGTTCGGAAGTTCTTTGTTGTTGGAAACGACGAGTCCTGCTGCTTCTTAGTCATCGCCATCAAGATAACGCGCGGTTACTATTTCTAAACTTTTCTACCCTTGGACTTGACTCATCCGCTCCAACTTCCCTAGTAATGCCGCTTCCGATCGATTAGATACGATCGTAGCGTTGCAAAAGTACCTAGAATGAGCTTCACTTCGTTGACTTTGCGATTCAGTTTACTTACCCATCGAAGTAACTGGAATACTCGGTCGATAAGATCAATGTACCATAAAAGTGCAATTGTTTATACACGAAATTTAATAAATTTGTAATATAATGCAATATGATATATAAATTTCACGAAATTTCAATATTAAATATGTATATAAAATAATTCCTATACAAAGTATACATAAAATTAATTATAAAGTAATTAGATAATTGAAATTATTAAATGACAAATTATTACTCTAGGCAATGATTTAAACGCAGTTTGTGGCATGTTCTAAATTGATGTAATTCGTGACTGTTAGCAGCGTGATTCGTATTCTCAAATATCGGTTACAAGAAAACGTACGTATCAGAGAAGAGAAAGAACGAACAGAGATGCGTGGTGTCGTGGATACAAGGTCACTAGAATTTGTAACTGAAGCTACTACAGACATGCATAATAATTCCAGCAACTGATGCTATCTAAATATATTCCTCGCTGCAAGTTTCAGAGTTTTCACGTCGCCGGGAATATCGTAAGATTCGTATAACAATCCTGTAACGTGGATTTATTCGTCAGAGGCGGCGAAAGAAGCGCAAACTTGCAGAACGCAGCGAACGATAGAAACTTATATGATCGACGATTTACAAACTATAATATAGTTCTATGTTATTTTCTGCGAATCGCCGATTGTATAAAGGTCTACGAGATTTTGTGAAACATCAAACATTTCTTCTTCCTCTTTTTTACCTCGAACATTATCCTTCTGGCAAGCTGCGATCGATAAATTAGAGCAATAAATTTATCGAGCGAGAAGAAACGAACTAGCGTCCGAGCAGCATAACAAGAAATACAATTCGGTTTGTTTATTTTAGTTTGATGTTTTTTCGGTCTGTGTGCGATAAGATCTGTGCGCGACAGCACGGACTCGCAAGAAAAAAAATTCACTTTGTTTATTTCAGTTTGATGTTTTTTCGGCCTGAGTGCGATAAGATCTGCGCGCGACAGCACCAGCTCGCTAGAAAGAAAAAAAAAAGAAGTAAAGAAGTCTAAAAGAAGAGAAAGTCTCTACGCTTACCAGAAAACGATTTATCTCCGCCGTCTATTAGTGTCAACGGTCTATTCTATTAGCACCATTCGTCCGCCGCATGTATCAACATGAAATTTTACACGAAAGAGATATTAATGCCTTGGTATTTTGATCAACAGTCGTCCTTGACAGTGATCGCTTTAGGTGGTCCATACTTACAGGCGAACGTAATACGTATACACAGGGTGTGCCAAAGTTAAACTGTTCGATCTACAGACAAAAGGGAGGAAGAAACGTTATACAGAGAGTTAGTTTGCCAATAGACGTTGCATCACAGCGTTAGAAACTAACTCATTTTCCATCGCAACGCGCAGATGGCCACCGTATTATCGCAGTTACTTCTTTTTTTATCGCGTGGTAACAATCCCGTGTCGTTGATGTGAAACGTAATATTGGATTGGCAACTAAGCGATTGCGGAGTTTGTCACTAGCTGGTATTGGCAAATTCCGCAATCGCTTAGTTGCCAACTCAATAAAATTCCTCGTTTCGAAACGTCGCCCGCGTGCTCGGATACAAGCACATCGATGAACAATGCGATGATTAATTACGAAATGAATTACAAAGCAATTTTTTAATACATTTTTATGTTATTATATTTTGTATTATATATTTTTTTTTCAATATTTCTTTACGATCTCCGCAACAGAGCGTTTATTGACAAACCCTGTACGACATACTTTTCGTTTCTTTTTGCGCCTGTAGGTTGAGCTGTCGTAGCCCGGCCGCGCAGGTTCGGGACACCCGGTGAATCTTTGAAGGTTCAGGGTCGTTGCTCCGCAAGCAACCAGGAAACGAAACATTTATTAAAAGATTTCGGAAGAGAAAAAATGGCTGCGAGTTTTATCACGGAAAGTCGCGTGGCTCGCTTAAAAAAATAAAAAAGAAGAAAAGACTCGTGGCTGGCATTCATTTGTCATTCGCCTCACAACCGAACGAAAGTTCTGTCCACTAACGCATGACGTATATCCAATGTGTATATTGATTTATCGATCGTTAAATCGTACGCTCGGCTGGAAAATGGAAATTTCAATTCTCGCGTATTACGATCCTACGACCTACGTGTCTCCATGTCGGTTCTCCCGGATGAACAATTGTATTGTAATTGTAAATTGTGTGTGTTTTCTTGGAATCTTCATTTTGGGCCCAATATCAACGTGTCTGAGCACCGTGAAAGTTTCAAATATCTTCACTCGCATCGAGTAAATTTCAAAGCGTTCTTCAAGTCTGCAAACTTGGTTCTCCCTGAAACGAAGCGTCGTATGATGGAAAACTCTTCGTATTTCCTCGTAAGAAATCACCTGCTGTTTGTTCGTTCCTGTTATTCGATCACACCCTGTATATTCGAAAGGAGAGTTGGACTAGTCGTAGGTGGAAAAATTGTCTTGAAACATTGGTTAATTAATAGGTAAAGAGCTTTTGGAAAGATTCTCATTGATAAATGGTAAACGTTAATTACAGGCTTTAATTGTTTTCATTAATTACGGATTAATTGCCACTATAGAGAATTAGAAATCTTATGAATAAAAGATGTATGTAATAGTGGAAATTACTAATTTGCTATATGTCACTAATGTGTTTCTATAAATTACTAATTATAAATAATATACTATCTAGATTGTAATTTACCATTTATATTGCTAATTTGTTAGTCGGTACACGTAGATCATTGAATTCCAAACGAAGAACGAAAGTGTATATAATAACACGAATATAGATAGTGCAATCTAAATTTTGTAAGGAGGCAAATTAATAAGAGAATATAATTTATCAGACACATGGGGCAATTTAGTGGATGATAAAAGTGTATGATCCTGCATGGAGTACTTGGTTTTCTTCGCCTCACGGAATAAACGTATTTATCCTGGTCGACGCTGACGTAACATGCAATCGATTTCACCTGTCTCCATTCACGCGATGAAAATAATAAACCGCAATTTCGTTGTCTAACGTGGTCTCGACAGGACTTAAGGCTATGCAGCCAGTTGTCGTGTAACCTCAATTTCAGGAAGCGATTAAAATATCGGAATATCGTTTGTTCTGAACGCGCCTCTCAAATCGTTTCAACTAGAATATTCGTTTTTCATCTTTGTAGCAATTATTTGCATCAAAATACAGCCATGAAAACTAAAACGAATACTATGGCTTTATTTGCTTCCCTTAGCAGGAACGCAATGTCCATGCACGTATCATACACAGTGTTCGATACAGTATAACAATATATAACGTAATATTATAATATATTTAATATTGTAAATATAATTACAATGTTACATTAATAATATATAATATTATAATATATTTATTATTATAAATATAATTATAATATTGTAAATAAAAGATAAATGTAATTATACTATTGCATTAATAATATTATAATATATGTATTATTATAAATATAATTATAATATTACATTAATAATATTATAATATGTTTAATATAATATATAATATTATAATATATTTATTATTATAAATATAATTATATTATAGTAAATAAAATAAATATAATTATAATATTGCATTAATAATATTATAATATATTTAATGCAATATAGAATATTATAATATATTCATTACTATAAATATAATTATAATACAGTAAATAAAATATAAATATAATTGCAATATTGCATTCATAACACTATAATGTATTTAATATAATAAATAATATTATAATATATTTATTATTATAAATATAATTATATTATAGTAAATAAACAATGAATGTAGTTATAATATTGCATTAATAATATTATAATATATTTAATGCAATATAGAATATTATAATATTTTCATTACTATAAATATAATTATAATACAGTAAATAAAATATAAATATAATTGTAATATTGCATTTATAACATTATAATGTATTTAATATAATATATAATATTATAATATATTTATTATTACAAATATAATTATAATATTTATTTACTAATATAATACAGCAAAAAATAATTAAATAAACAGACGCTATATATACCGATATATGCATAGCACTATGTATAATATATAAATATATATTATATTTTTATATGTACTATATCATACATTATGTACATATATTATATGTATGTCATATATTTTATATCATATATGTTATATATACATACATACAGCGCCATAACCCAACATACATATACACCTCTATCCCAATATAATATTGTCTATCATAAATCATTATTAATAAAACTGTTCTATCTATAATTTTTTATATTTTGTTATATTCTTATTGCTAGTCTGCTAATGTTTATGGAATTTTGTATTTCTATGAACAAAGTTAAGCAAGCGTGAATGTAAATAGAAACTTGTTTCGCCATCATTTAATATAATTTACCGTCAGATATACTATACTACATAAAGTATTATATCACAAAAAAAAAGCTCAGCTTTAAATATTGTACCATACTCTTGTACATTATACGCCGTGTGTAGACTGTTGGAACGTTAAATTTCCAAAAAATGCACCAGCATCCGCAGTCAGCGTGTTACCTCAACCAAATTCGAACCTCAACTCGCTAAATAATATAACAATTTCCGATAAACAAATCAATAATATATTCCCTACATACGAATAAATAAACAATATCGACAAACTAACAAATCACGTAGGAGGTGCATGCATTTGCATATACAATTTGCAATCGATGTCTAACAAACAGCATGGAAGTGAGGTGGAAACGGAAGAGAACAGAGGACGCGAATTAAAACAGAAAGAAAGAGGAAAAAGGAACGGCGGTAAATTACCGTAATTATTTCTTCCCGAGCCCACGCGCATCAGTCGCGTGCGTCTTTAGTTTGAAGACGACTCTCATCGCTTCGCAAACGGCGCCGCGCGAGACTACAGAATTACGAAACGAAGAACGCCGTGGCGTGGATGGGGCGTGCGATGGTGCGATGGTGCGATGCGCACGCGAAAGGCCACGCATTTTAATAACATCCAACTGATGACCACCGACGATCGACGATAGACAACCGACGACGACGTGACAGTGAGAAGCGGAGAGCGAGGCGTGGACCAGCTTCGATTACTCAATTTTGGATATCTTTTTAAATAGACCTCCATGCCACGGCGATGGTCGTGTCACATATTTATCGAAGAATCTATGATTACGTAACAGTTACACGATTCATCGTGTCGCGTGATTATTACAGAGACGTCCGTGGAAGGACGTCGTCTGTTAAGCTCTGATTACACATCAGCATTCGTAATTTAATCTCGTTTTTTTTTCTTATGAGTCGTGCATGGTGGAGGAGGAAGAGGTTTAACTGAAAGACCGAACATGGGTTTATCATGATCTATAAATACTTGAGCTCCATTGGATTTCATAAGATTGTGTATCGTAAAATATCGCAATCGAAATTGTAAGATTTCGTAAAAATAGAATCACATGGCGATAGGAGAAAAATATTGGTCGAATCCTTGGAATTACCTTTTACAGCCAGGGAATTAAAAAGTTGAATAATGTAAATTGATTGGGAAAGAAATATTCGATAAAATGTTGCGAGATGAAACATCGATAACGCGTTAATTTCTGTTTCTTGAGCAACACGTTCCAAAGAGATTGACATTTCTACGTTCTGAGTACATTTTTATTCCACTCTGCTTCACTTCGGTTTCTATCATTTCGAAAGTATCATAAAAATCAGATAGATACTATTGGTAGTATTGCGTTGTTTTGGTGTTTGAATCCTGTTTGAACATGTGTGAGGCCAACATGCCACAAGTACTTCCAAGGATGATTGTTTCACACTGTACAGTTGACTGTTGACTAATCGACAACATCAGGAAACAATTAAATTAATTTGAGTTGAATATAAGTTGTTGAATCTCTTGCCTTGTTTTGATGAAGCATGTTTAAAATAACTTGAGGCCAGCAAGCAATAAGCACATCCAAAGATGATGATTGCTTTACACTCTACAGTTGATTGTTGACTAATCAACAACACTAAAGTACGATTGAATTGAATTGAGGTTAATAAAAATTGTTGAAGCTCTTGCATTGTTTTGATGAACCATGTTTGAAGTAAGTTGAGGCCAGTAAGCAGTAAGCACTTCCAAAGATGATGATTGCTTCACACTCTACAGTTGACTGTTGACTAATCAACAATACTAAAGTACAATTGAATTGAATTGAGGTTAATATAAATTGTTGAAGCTCTTGCCTTGTTTTAATGAACCATGTTTAAAATAACTTGAGTCCAGCAAGCAATAAGCACTTCCAAAGATGATTATTTCACATTCTACAGTTGACTGTTGACTAATCAACATTAGGAAGCAATTAAATTAATTTGAGATGAATATAAGCTGTTGAATCTCTTGCCTTGTTTTGATAAACCATGTTTGAAGTAAGTTGAGGCCAGCAAGCAATAAGCACTTCCAAAGATGATTGTTTCACACTGTATCGTTGACTGTTGACTAATCAACAATGCTAAAGTACGATTGAATTGAATTGAGGTTAATAAAAATTGTTGAAGCTCTTGCATTGTTTTGATGAACCATGTTTGAAGTAACTCAAGGCCAGCAAGCAATAAGCACTTCCAAAGATGATTGTTTCACACTCTACAGTTGACTGTTGACTAATCAACAACACCAGGAAACAATTAAATTAAATTGAGGTTAATAGCCATTGTTTAAACTAAGATTCATCTATAAATGAAAATGGAACAAACTTTCTGTTCAATCCTAGGTCTTTTACACACTTGCAACGTATGTATTTTCTTCTCACTTTAAGATAAAAAATCTAGATAAAAGATAAAAAAATATAAAATATAAAAAATATAAAAAATAGATAAAAGATAAAAAAATATATAAAAAGGTAAAAAAGATAAAAAAATATTGCTTCTTATTAAACACACTTGTGGAACAGTTTTAATAAGAAACTCGATCTGACCTTTCCTTTAGTTTCTTTTCGCAAATGGATAGCCTTGAAGAAACAGCTTTGTTATCGTACAGAATCGTCAGTGAACGTTCTAAAACTTTGCAATTAGACCTTGTCGCTGTTTCAAAGTATATCCTGCTCATGGGTATAACGTTTAAACGCAAGCGCCAAAGTACAAAGTACAAAGTGACGTTTTTTTGAAGTTGTTCAAGTATTCTGCAAAAGCAACGAGAACGGGAGATGCGCTTGTGATTACACGGGCTACAGTGCACGCTTTCTAACTTCTTACAAGCGCAAGTTTTGTAATTATAAGCTTTTCGTTATCAAAAGAAACCGTCATAAAACAGGGGAATTACTTTTGCTCCAAATTTCTCGAACTAATTATCTTAATCCGCCTATTAGGCGCGTACATCGTCTGAAACTTGCCATGTAATTGCATTTAATTTGGAATTTCCACGTGTTCCAAGTTCGTAGATTAAAACTGCGCATTTCTGCAAACACGGCCAAGATTCCTTGCACTTCGTTTGGAGGAGCAGTTTGAGAACAGAGCCGTTGGCAGTTGAGTTTTTCTTTTTCTTTTTTTTTTTTTTTTTTTTTTATTTGGAAGAACTGCGCAATCGATTCTCCTTAAGAATTATAAGTAAATAATTTTGACATTGTACTATGTCGTGTTTAATAAGTGTTTTTCAGTGTCTGATTCCAGTTGAATCTAATGCTTAAATTTAAAGGGTAAAGTCCTTTTAACCTTTTTTTTTTTGTACGTGGAGAAATCCTCATGGACACTCTGCTGCTGCAGTAGACGCGTAGCAGCAGAGTAGTGTCGGACTCCTACCGACTAAAACTCCACGATGACCATCCTACGCGTGCGACGGGGGTGCTCCAGGAACCTCAATGAATTAACTTCTGTTGCACCCTCTTCTCGCGTACTCTTGTTCGAACCAGTCCTAGTATCTCCCGTCTATTGAGTTGGCATTAGGAGGGTCCTTGCCCATAGCGCTGCGCTCCTTCAGGCGTGGTCCGTTGGGACGGCGGTGTGGCGGCTCTAGGTCGCCCGACTGCCATTCTTCTCCATCGTCTTATCCTGCAGGGGTGAGCTGGGGGGGTCGATGTTCCTCCTGTGGCGTGCCGCAGGGAGTGTCGGGGCAGCTCCCACGCCGGGCAGAGCTCCAGGGTGTGCTGCACGCTGTGTCCGGCGAGCATCTGGGTCATTCTGAATGTAAGCGGGAGGCCGTGGCGGCTTCTCCAGGCCTTCCAGTTTGGGAGGACCGCCTCCGCGCCCCGATGTTCACCTCCCTCGTTGATCAGCTGGGATCGCCACCGGTCCCACGTGTCCTCCTCAGCGGTTCCTATGTCGTTCGGAGCCGCCTGCTTGGTCGGATCTTCTCCCGGATGCCATACTCTCCGGTGAGTATATCTCTTTTTGAGCGCTAGTGCCCGGAGCTCCCACGGGGGGGAGCGCGGCTAGGGCGATCGCCGACGCGTGAGACACCGCCCGGTATCCCCTAATGATTCTGATGTATTGATTGATGTAATGATTCTGTGTAGCCTCCTCAGGAGCAGGATGCTACGGCGGCTCGCCATCAGGTCGTTCGCCCATACTGGGGCCCCGTACATCACTCGGGACCGAATGACCCCCTCGTAAAGTCGGCGCACCGCGTCTCCCGCCCCGCCGATATTCGGTAGCAGGCCGCGCAGGGCATTAGCAGCCACCGACACTTTCGGAATCAGGCAGTCGAAGTGCGGCTAGAACGTCCACTGGCTGTCGATGACGAGACCCAGACATTTCATCTGCGATTCCACTTGGACGGTTTCGCCTACCATGTTTATGCATAGGCCGGGCGGTGGGGTCGAATGACCCCCTCGTAAAGTCGGCGCATCGCGTCTCCCGCCTCGCCGATGTTCGGTAGCAGGCCGCGCAGGGCATTAGCAGCCACCGACACTTTCGGAATCAGGCAGTCGAAGTGCGGCTAGAACGTCCACTGGCTGTCGATGACGAGACCCAGACATTTCATCTGCGATTCCACTTGGACGGTTTCGCCTACCATGTTTATGCATAGGCCGGGCGGTGGGGTCGAATGACCCCCTCGTAAAGTCGGCGCATCGCGTCTCCCGCCTCGCCGATGTTCGGTAGCAGGCCGCGCAGGGCATTAGCAGCCACCGACACTTTCGGAATCAGGCAGTCGAAGTGCGGCTCGAACGTCCATTGGCTGTCGATGACGAGACCCAGACATTTCATCTGCGATCCCACTTGGACGGTTTCGTCTACCATGTTTATGCATAGGCCGTGCGATGGAGTCCCTCGCCGCTTCTTGTCGTAGAATCAGGTGGCCTCAGACTTCGCAGACCCAGTCCGCGCACGGCACGGATTGCGCAGGCCGTTGCGATTTCGCCGATGCGCAGTGTCTCGTGCCAGCCACGGCCCCCGACCAGGACCAGGGTGTCGTCCGCGTAGCACACGATGGCCGCGCCTGGGGGCAGCGGGCATCGCAGTACCTCGTCATACGCAATGTTCCATAAAATCGGTCCCAGCACCGAGCCCTGCGGGACTCCGCGCTCGACAGGTCGCCTTTCCTTTCCCTCCTTGCTGCTGTAGCAAATCCAAAGTCCTTTTAGCCTGCGGATCTGATCCGTCGTGTCAAGTAATTGAGTAACTAGCGGGTTTTGGTGGTTGTTAACTGTTATGTTATATCCATTACCAAATTTGGATATTTCAAATTTGGATATTTGGATTTAAGGTTGCGATATATTGCTTCGTTGATGATGTGCTAAGGTACATCTATCAAGGATCTTAGAGTTTTCCATTAGAATCGTTGAAGAATTTCTATGTTGCAGTTACTTCCTGTTCCCCATAGTTGGATCCCACAGGTCCAAACAGGTTTTAATATGGCTTTATATAGCATTATTTTACTCTGCATGTTTAAGTTGCAGCGTCTGCCAATGAGCCAGTAGAATCTTTTCAGTTTGGATTTCATTTGTTTGGATGTGTCTTCAATGTACCGTTTCTAAGTCATTCTTCTGTTCAGGATCATGCCCAGATATCTCCCTCGCAGAACCGGTGGGAGCGTTCACATTGGACAGCAGCGATCTCAATGTTCCCATAAGGGCATCATCTTATCGCACACTTTCTCCAAATGAGCCCCGAACCTTCTGCAGTTATCAACCTACACCCCAAGGTATCTAATCTCCTGCTTCGTGGTCAGAAGATGCCCCTCCACGTTCATCTCAATTACCTTGGGCATCCACTTACTTGTCAGCAGTATCACTTCGGTCATCTCCTGTGCAATTTTCAATCCTTTATCGGCACACCACCGCACAATCACACCCACCGCCATACTTAATTTATTCTCCACCTCTTCCTGCTTGGTCACGTCGAGAATCACCACCAAGTCGTCGGCAAAAGCGACGGCATTCATTTTCGGAATAGCTTTCAACTTCTTTAGTAGACCGTCGTACACCAGATTCCAGAGCAGTGGTCCAAGTATTGATCTCTGAGGGACACCCGCGTACACATTCCTCCTGACCGTTCCTCTTATCGTCCTTACTATAGTCTTTCTGTCCTCGAGATAATTCTCAAGGAGCGTCACTAATTTCCTGGGTATCCCAGGAATATCCCCTACCCTCTAGACTCCGCTTCTTCCAACATCTTACTCCAGCTGAGAGTGTTGAACGCGTTCTTCGCGTCCACCACCGCCAACACACGAATCCTATTTCTCCTTTTGGACCAGTCAGCAAGATCCATTACTTGGCTCAGGGTGTCCACCGTACTCACTCTTCTCCTGAACCCATGCTGGTCATCATGAAATGGGTCCAGTCCCAGGCTTTGCTCGCTCAGGTTCTTAAACGTGTGCTCCCAGACTTTACTAAGTACTGGAAGCACGCTGATCGGTAGGAAAGACGATGTTCACGTGGGATCTCAGCCCGGTCTAGGTATGAGCACCACCCTCGCTATCTTCCATTTCGCCGGGATCTTGCCTGTGTCGTTCACGGTATTCAACACTCCCAACACTTTCTCTGCTCTCCTCTCCACCAATGCTCTGACCGCCGTCCCTGGCACACCGTCTACATCAACCACTTTGTTATCTTCCTACAGGCATTCATCAGGTCCTCCTCTGAGGTTGCAATTCCTCAATAGACCTTGCTTTTTCTCCATTGGTCTCGTCAGGAAAAGTTCAACAACTGTAGCTCCAGCCTTATGCACGTGTAGGCCGTCCTAGACATGGTGGCCCTGTACGGCCTCCCCCATGGGTCCCGATCCAGCGTCACGCAAAATTGCAGTATCTCTCCGTACTTCCTCTTATCATCCTCGCCAGCGTCCTCTTATTGGTTTTAAACTCTTCGCTCAGTCGAGTTGCGTCGTTGGTGCCTGTAATTCTGGCTCTCAAGGCCTTTCTTCTACTCCTAATCGTTTCTTTCCTTAGGCCAGTTGTTTCATCATTCCATCAATAATTCGCACATTCTCTTCCCTATCGATGGATAGACCTTCTTTAATTCAAGGGCACATGTCGTTTCCAGGATGGTCTGTAAGCGATCATCCTGTGCCTTCTGGTCATTCATAGCATCTATAAATGACTTGCCATAGTATCCATCGAACGTCAAAACAAATTTGTCCATGAGAGCTCTTGTCCCTTGTCGAATACACCTCGTCCTTTTGATTTTAAAACTACGAAGGACGTAGCAGTGGTCCGGTGCCGACCAGACTTTCGATATCCTCCCACCGGCATGCTTCCTCGCTAGTCCCTTATTTACGCTGACAACGTCGATAAAACTCGTTCCTCCGTTCCTAATGAACGGTGTATGCCATTTTTATCGGAACGATTCGACACATTCAGAAGGCTGGTTCCTCTGCGGTCGCCTTAGAGTTGAAGTCGCTGGCAACTTTTTTACTATACCTACCTTACGTCTCTTTATGTTTTTAGTGTCCATTGAACGGGGGCATATATTGTCCTTTCGCCACGGAGGAGGTAGACACAGTGCGGTTGTAGTTTTGCTGATGAGAGCCTGATCGAGTTACTTGAGCCATCTTCGAGCTAATTAATTCAAACTGAAGTAACTAGTCGAGGGACTGTGATTTCGATTAAAGATTAGAAGTGTCGGATTTTCCATGAGGAAGTTTAGAACCAAGTCCACTTGGTTCATTTCTGTTTCAATCCACTTTCGACGGAGGGTCGTCACTTATTGTAGTGTAAACTTCACTGAGCACTAGACGCACGTCTACACGCTTCTGCAGTCGATGGCAGAATGATGATGTCCAGTTAAATTGATATCGAGATACACTTGACAAATGAGTAACCACAGTATCAAGGAGCGACACTTTGTGGAATGGGCGAGTTGAAAGTAAACGTAGTTTTTCAACAAACGTAACTACGGTTCGCTTGAAATTAGCTAATTTGAACGACTTGCAGGAAGCCTCGAGTAACGCAAATGACAATCACAGATGAAGCAATTTAACAGCCGGCAGCTTTCTGCGGAAGGAAATTGAATTTACCGTTGCGCTGCTCCATTCGCGGCAATCGCTAACAGCGGTGAAAAGATTCCGCGATACAACGAAACTTATACCAGCCATTTTCCGGCTGAATAACGATCAATTACGGAGGAGAAAAATATTATCGAGGAAAGTTACGTTCCATGGAAGTAAATGAACCATACTCTCGTTACTTTCTTTCAAACTTCTGCGTTATTATTTGTCTCTTGTATTTATTAAATGTTGAATTTCATAATTTATTATACTAATTTAGTATATTTTGTGTAATAACACACATGCGCGGAGGGCATACGCTGGCAATTCAAAGTTAGCTAAAATAAATGCAACTTGTAGGGTGCTGGAACTGAGTAGAAAAGGATAATTTGAAATTTTCCTACTAAAGTTGATCAGGTTGAAGAAAAGTGGGGTTGCTTTGTAAATATTATTCATACGTTGAATAATTCACCAATAATTTAATAATTCTCGCAAATAAATTTACAAATATTCAGTGCAAGACGAGTAGCACGAGAATTATAATAATGTTGGTGCAACTAATCAAATTCGTAATTGCATAACGTATTCAGTTATTCCTTCATTTAAGACGTTGAGAAATTTTACTTTGTGAGATTGCCTATGATACGATTAAGAAAGCGGATAAAGTTCAATTTTAGAAAATACAAAATGCAATACAGAAAAGTGCAAACAGTGTCCAAAGCAAAATACTCGTCGTAGTAGTATCAGCAATATAACTCACATCAGTAAATGTGAACTCTCGCGAAAAGTCTGTATATTTTACTATGGCGCATAAAAAATGCAAACAGATGATAAAGAAGATTCCAAAAAATCGCTTGGATGCGTAACACGCGACAAAACTGCTCAACAGTCCGGGACCGGAAGCCGAGCGTACGTAAATATTTCCCATGTATCTATCGTTTTAATTTTTAATAAAAATGACGAGGAAGTCGCGACTATTGCGTGTACTGTAATTATATTTCGCGTCGCAGTACGCTGCATCTCTCAGGCCACTGTCGAGTTACAATGGCGGGAGACGCCTGCGAAAAGTTTCATTCAGAATCCGCAGTGATCACGAGAATCGACAGAGTTGTTGTCCGGTTAAGCTACACAGGTGCAAACATTGTAATTATTGTAATTCTCCTTCTTTTAAAAGAAACTTATTTAACATCCCCCTCCCCCTCCCCCTCATCCCACCCCTCCCCAAAATTCCACAGCACCCAAAAATATACTACCGAAGCGTCCTGTTTTGCAACCAAGTTTTCAGGACAAAAAAAAAAAACAAACAAAAACAAAATCACATAGAAGCTCCGCTCCCCCAGCGGCTTAAACCTAAAAATTATATTAAACACGAAAAATGTAAAGCGCCATAACACATATTATAGCATGGCTATAATATTTGCGTATCGGTACCTTTGCCTAAAACATCACTACAAAAATTCATCGTTTATTGTAAATACCAAAATGCACTGAAAATTGTATCTTGGGTCTAATAAACATCCTTAAATAAAATAGTTGTTGTCCGGTTGCTGGCGTCTTTCCGCGAGACACGCCGCAGCGTGAACAAACGACAGCCAACGTAATAGAATTAGCGATCGTTACCAGTTAGCGCTATTTTTGTAGACTACTTCGACGAATCTGGGCTCCGCCCGTTTCCCTTTCTGCGAATGTCACATTTCTCGGTATGACGTACGTATTATATGCTGACGCGTTGCCGGGCTTTGTACGTTTCTTTGGAATACGAACGCTATTTATTGTCACCTGTTCGATGGAAAGTAGCTAGTCGGACATCGCCACATTTCAACGCTGGCGAAGACAATTTTCCACATTTTCGCACGCCTTTCTTCGCAAGATTCGCCTTTTATCGCTATCTACCTGACGAGAATCCTCTTAGTACGGAAAGTCGCGTTTCGTTATTATAGGGACAGCCGCGCTGTTATTAGACAGCGGTTTTCTCGTAAACGGGTACGTATTAGGAAAAAGTGGCAGAGGAAAAAGTTGTACAGTTTTTTATGACCAATACAATGGCTATATTGTTTTTTTATGTTTGCAATATTTTTCAACAAATAACGACGATTTGCCCATTTTTTTTTTTTTTTTAATACACCCTGTACGTTTCTCTGCCTCGTACGAGAACGTGTGTCAAGACCAGTTCATCCACGTACCACACGGTGTAGGTCAAGGTCATACACGATTAACAGTGGAAGAATTCTTTCGAATATTACAAACTTGTTCCATATTTTCCACGTATTTTCTTACGATCACCTCCTCGTCGTACCGTAAGTACTGGCACACCCTGTATAAATACACGTCGATTAGATCGCACGTTCGATCGATTACGACGTGACAAACTTTCGACTATACGCAACAGATAGAAGGCAGTCGTCGTGCAGGAAAATGAATTTGTAAATCGAGGAAATTAAATTCGTGAAATTTCACCTCTATATCGTAATTATAATTATCACAGGACGCGTGACGACTTTCTACGCGATTGATTCCGACGTCCGCGGAGAAATCGATATCCAAGCAAGCGAAGATCAGCCCGCGTCCATCGTTCTATTTCTGACCTGCATTAATGCGTGCGTCGTTTGCAATGCAAATATCGCGCTCGCGTCGTTGCAATTTATCGGAGCATCGCTGCATCGATCATAATCACGCGCAACGACGCGTATTCCGTCGTCCGAAGAGCTGGTGGAAAGCGGCAAATCTGAATGCAGTTCCACGATCAAATTCCGTGTTACCTGCGCCCGTGTAAACGCGCCATTATCAATTCGCTGCATTTTTAATTCGTTGCACCGTGCGTACGTCCGACCCGCCTCCGGTTTACCCCCACCACATCCCATTACATTCTGGTGTTTACGGTGCAGCGAGAGAAGGTTAGGTTAGAAGGTCGGAAAGACACGACCGAGCAAATCGTTCATTCTCGTACGATCTGTGACGTTCTGGTCTGCGGTATATATATATATATGTAACATATATCGCGATCATCAATTGACAAAACATGGCGCGAGTTCAACGACCCCGTCTCTCATCTGTTGCCAGCCAGCCGCGCGATTTTAAAGATCGCTTCGCTTCGCGATGTAGAACGTGATCGACTAATCAGCGAACACGAGACACGCGGAAATTTTCTTCCGCGATTTTTCTCGAGATAACGTCGTTCTCTAATTGGCAGTTTCATCGAACTCGTTGATTCGATTTCTGTCGTAACAGAAAATTTCCTTATCGATCGAGTCAGCTGCTGTTCGCAACTCATTTAATATTTCGAACGTGTCGATTGGAAAATAACGTTGAACGAGAGTGGAACGTGGAAAATACATGGAAACGCAAGTGCCGCGAATAATTGCCAGCCGAAACGCGTCTATTGCGTTGTTTCTGCAATGTTTCAAGGGAGATCGTTCGATGTACCAAAGAAATCGTTTTTCTAAGGGGCAGATTGAACAACTGCTGCAGGACAACAGGAGACGTTGGGCGGAAAATTATCGCTTCGCATAGACGAGATAGAAGACAGAAAGGTGATTTTTCAAGTACAAAGTAAATTTTTCAGTAGAAAGATCTGATTTCCAGGCTTCGGAACAGAATTATCGCGGTGGCTGTCACGTAATTTTTGGGTTGGTCGGTGAAAATAAAATATAGTCGAGTCGTAACACAACTATTTACTTGGTTTTAATCAACCTTTATTATGAATTCACCAATCACAATGTAACACGCACTGAATTAACATAAATCACAATTCACTCCAACCACGTTATGTAAGACTTAGTTACAACAATACATTAAGTACGCGACTTATAAGAGACCGACATAGATATGTTGACTATTCTAAGGATACAGAATAAGTGAAGTTTTACTGACGATACTGTGTCTGAGGAAAGCTAGGGGTGGGTGTGTCTAAGGACACGGGACTATCGGATTTGTTGATGACAATTTTGGTTAAGGAAGTGAGGGCAGTAGACACCATCTCCGATTGGATAATAGGACGGTTGGTGGACCAGGAAGGGTTTTAGCCGCCCTCGCGAGAAAGTTGCCAACGGAACATACCAGATGTGGAGAAAACCAACTTTCTAAGCTAACACGCGGTAGACAATAAACGTAAAGGGAAATTTAAGACAGGAAATACTCGCTTGGTCCGAAGGACCTTGACTATAAAAATGCCAAGGCCCCCTGGTGGGCACTTAAGACTATTGAGGGTGCGCGCCAAGGATATGCAGACATCTGGGTGCCATCCTGTCCGTGGTGTGTGGCCTGGTCTCTGATATGAATTGACGTTACATGGCCGGCGTCGAGCTGTGATTTCAACGAGATCGAGAAAATCGTGGAGAACAAGTTTACGGTAGAGAAAATAACGTTAAACTTGACAGAAGAATAAAATGCGCGTGGGAGGATGTTAAAAACGAAACTTTAAACGAGTCAGTGGATTAATTGAAACAATCGGGAATAAAGGAAAATTCAGGAAATATCGAAGGAAAATATAAGAAAATTAGTTTGTACGTAAGAAGCTGAGTTTATGTTTCTTCGCAGCCAAAAGAGAAAAGGGAACAATTTCAAGAGAGAATTTGCCATTTTCCAAAGAAGAAAGTATCTTCATAGTTTCCTTTTCCATTATAACGTGAAATTACGTAAACGATTCTGTTACCGTTTCTTCGAATATTACGAGAAAGGTAGAAATAGAACTGAGCTTGTAATTATTCACCGCACTGTAAGTACGTAAAGTAGACTCCATTTGTCTAAACTGATCGGAAAATAAACAGATGGCGTAAGTGGAATCCATGTAATAGGAGTTGGTTGCTTCTGCTCGTTATCTACGATCTCTCAACAAACAGTGGCTAACAATAAGTTTCGAGTAATAGGACGAATAAGTGGATTACGTTAGCAAGAGTACGGCCAATGCACTGAAAATAAAGGAAAATCCGGGAAATATCGATTAAGAAGGTAATAACGAAATTCACATCGAGTTTCTATTTCTCTCACAGACGAAAACGCAATTTCCAGGGAAAATTTCACTTTTAAGGAGAAGAAGATTTCTACTTATTTTCTGTTATCATATGAGATTATATAAACAATTTTTGTCTTAACTCTTCCGTCTGTAATTTCGTTTTTACCGACGTTATAACTTGTTGCTCTTTTTAATCTCAAAAAAATTCTTAAATAATCTTCCAAGTTTGTAGAATATCATTCGACAGTTTTTTTAACGCTTCCTGTCATTTAGATCGTTTTAGGCGAAGCAACGTTTAATATAAATATAATATAAATATGAAAGAAATGAAAAATTTGTTCAAGTTCGTGGTGGAAAATGGTGCGATGTGAAAATTGTAAAAATGCGATTGAATTTGTAATTATTTTATATAATTGTTTATAGTGTAATATGCAATTTATAATTATTCATGACGCTGTTCGTGACGTTGAAAGTTGATGAAATTCAAAATTGTCTGAAATGTACAAACCTTGCATTATCTGTACTTGCGATGTATAATTAAAATAAATAAAAATAATGACGCCTTTTAATGTAAAAATAATTTCGAAAATAATAATAATTATCCAAAAAAATAATTGCAAGACGTGAACTTGAACGCAATGTCGAATCATAAACTGTACCCTGTCGTCGCTAGAACACGAAAATTGTCGACAAGATCGTTTGTATCGCTTCATATTACACTGCAAAAGAAAACTGAAGATGCAGCAAGGTGAAACTTTCCTCTTTCGGAAAAAAATGAAAATCCCTCTGAAAATTGCCTTTCTGGCTGCGAGAACACACAAACTCAATGTCAATTTTCATTCGAATGTTTCACCAATTTTCCTTTATCCTCCGTTGCTTCTATCGATCAGTTAGGTTAGCAATAAAAATTATTCCAAATTCCACTAACTTTGATCAAGTTCGACGACATTTTCTACGGTTGGCTTCTCCCGATCCTGAACTTTTCTTCCTAAAATTTCCTCAACAGGTCCTCGTTCGCCCTCAGATGGGACCTCGACGCTGGAGTAACGTGGATTCATATTAGAGGCAGGATGTGTGCAGGTCTTCGCCTCGTACCCTCAATTGCCCCAAGGACCCACCATAAACCTAAGCTTTTTAAGCTTACTTCTGTTATCTGTTTATGGATGGTCCTTGATACAGCCCTTAGGTTGTCATACGTCCTTACTAATTACGGGGAAAGCAGGTAGTTACTTAATAGGAAAGACCCAATACTCGACTAACGAAAAAGCTGGTTTTTCCCATAAACAAAATGACCTACTAGCCGCGTTGGTAGGTCTTCATGACCTATAACCAATTGGCATCGTGGATCGTTACCCTCACTTTTCCTAACGGAAAGTGCGAACCTGTTAATTGTTAATTGTTAATTAAAAAGGGCGCACCCACACCGAGCTTTCCTCTGTAATGAGACGAGGACACCTGGGGAGAAATAGACTAAACTATCGAACAGTGAACGATCGAATCTCTCCGATCTGTGTAAACTTGTGTTGTGAAATAAAGACGATAGTTGTGTTACAATTCAGTTGTGTGACTCGTAAGTTTACGTGACACTGGCCACGCTGACGAAACCATCTCGTTGAACGATCGCCTTTTCCTCGATTAAAAAAAAAAAAAAATCGGCTATTAATTGCGATGATTCGTCGTGCAACATCTCCTAACGTCCCATGGCGTGCAATTTGGCCCATTAGAAAAATAACTTCCCGCAGTCATGAACAGCGGTTTCTTGAAAATACCTGTAGCGGCTCATGGCCATAGACAGAGGGTTCCAAGGTAGAAGCGACGTCCGAGGACAGGACGTCGTGAAAGAATAAATGCTGGGACCTGCTGAGAAAACCATGGGCCTCAGAAAAAATGTATTGTTTCATACCCATATTGTTTCCTCGGGGAGGAAAAGCTGGAGCGAGTGGATAGTCGATTATAGTCCGTCATAGTAGGCAATTGATAGTTGCTGGTAGTAACACCATTAGTCGATCAAATAGATAGTCATAACAAGTTTGTATCAGTACTGCATCGTCATCATCGCTTCGGCTGTACCTGCGAAACGTTACGATCTAAAACAGCGCACACGCAACATTGAAATGGACGTTGTTAAAGTAAAAGATTGGAGCGCTTCAGCAACACTTAGCACGTGCTAACCGCCTCATATCGAAGAAACAACGGGACAAATAGGTTTCGCTTTCTAATTGTTCGCAGTGCCGTATCTAATTTATCTGCGACACTGACAAGTAATTTGGGTGTCGATAATCGCCAGAAATCTCTGCTCGTGCGTTGAAGCTAGAACGACGAGAGATACGGTTAACCTGTGAACTGGGGAATTTAGTGTCAGAATTCTCCTACGTGGCGCTTGGTTAGAACCAAGAAAACGACGAGTATATACGTGCAACGCAGGCCAGATGCTCGTGTTATAAATTTGTGAAGCGAAACGAGCAAGGATTATATTTTTAAGAAATAACGGTTCATCGTTGAAAAAGGTATCGCTGTTGGAAACAGAAAAATTGCCAAAGAAATAATGAAATTGATAAATGGAGAAAATTAAAGAAAAGAAAATTTCAGAAATTCTGTTGATTTCAGCGTGGTATTTTTCAAAGCAAGTTTGCACGTACAAAGTGGCGTTTTGCAGGTCGAGCTTTCGTTTTTTCAGCAGACGGCACATCTTCGAAGAGGATTTGCTTTTGACGGTATAGCTGATAAAAAGTTGTCTAAGCTGCTATAAAACGCACAACAATCTCGGGAATGGCCGATATGACAGCAAAGAGAATAATCAAATAATCACACTCTTTTGTTATAATATTTGTTATACATAATAGGTTTATTGAAAGTATAAAGAAACCGTACCACTAAATCTCATTTTATGCTAAATGGCAATTTTTTCTTTCACACGACGAGTATATACGTCAACCACACCGAAATAAAACTTCGCATTGACGTATATATACGTCGGACGCAGTTAACTGGTTCACTAGGTGATGCGGTAAGTCGAACAGGATAATTTGTTCGGTCGGTGTTCCATCCGGTGATGAATTGCGTTCCGTCGCGTCGCGACGCGTTGAAACGGAAGTAGAAAGTGAAATCGATGTTCCGGCGCAGTCGGATCTACGGCGATGGCCCCGAAACTTTCTACTGTCGCGGATCCTCGTTTGGCTCATGAATTCGTTTAACCAAATAGCTGTTACGACTTATTGGAGCAGCGTGTATTTAAAATGTGTGGCGAAAAGTAAGCGATGACGAGTATACTCGTCAAATACAGAGTACGTGTAGCTGTCGTAATGTGGAATTAAATTGCGACGAAATGGCTGTTTTAATTCTGAATTTTATCTCCGGCAGGGCTCGTATATCACAAAATACTGCCATTTCTTGGTGACGAGTATACTCGTCAAACACAGAGTACGTGTAGCGTCGTAATGTGGAATTAAATTGCGACGAAATGGCTGTTTTAATTCTGAATTTTATCTCCGGCAAGGCTCGTATATCACAAAATACTGCCATTTCTTGGTGACGAATATACTCGTCAAACGCAGAGTACGTCTAGCTGTCGTAATGTGGAATTAAATTGCGACAAAATGGCTGTTTTAATTCTGAATTTTATTACTGGCAGGGCTCGTATATCACAAAATACTGCCATTTCTTGATGACGAGTATACTCGTCAAACACAGAGTACGTGTAGCGTCGTAATGTGGAATTAAATTGCGACGAAATGGCTGTTTTAATTCTGAATTTTATCTCCGGCAGGGCTCGTATATCACAAAATACTGCCATTTCTTGGTGACGAGTATACTCGTCAAATACAAAATACGTGTAGCGTCGTAATGTGAAATTAAATTTTGACGAAATGGCTGTTTTACTTCTGAATTCTATTACTCGCAGGCCTCTTATACCAGAAAATATTGTCATTTCTTCATGACGAGTACACTCGTCAAACACAGCTAACTGGTCAACAGTCTCGTCACGACGCGACCCGTACAACAAATTTACTTGCTCGCGCGCGTTCATATCGTATACGTTGCCTGGTTAGCAACACAACTAAAAGAAAAAGAGAAAAAGAACACGATTTTTCACCATTTTCCAAACGTCGTATTCTTCGATCAATTGCGAACAGCGCTTGTAGTAAACGAACACTGTGAGTGCCAAAAAACAATTTTTTCAAAAGGAGAAGACAGCTTGCGCGTTTAACGTGGTGCAAACTCGTGAAAATGAAAAGAACATTCGTAGAAAATTTCTGTCTTTTCGAGGTTCGTTCGTCCGTATATTTGGAAACTCGTAATCTGTGAAAATTGAAAAATTAAAAAATTGCAAATATCCGCGCTCGTGACAGCGAGCAAATACAACTTCACGAAAATCTGTCGCATCCACGATACCATGAAACACGTTGCAACTTTTAATTGAACTTCTCTCTATCTCGTACAGTTTCTGAAATATTCACGATACTATGAAAATTCGAGATTTCTTCGATGGAGGAGTATCTTCACCGCTGGCCTGCTTTTCCTGCAGAAGAGAGACATTAGCATCGCATAAACCAGGTCCGCGCAAAGTTTCAAATTTTTCACCAGTTCCCAGTTTCTCAACTTCCCTTGTTCGTAAGTTGAGCTAAAAGTTGGCAGACTCCTCTTCTAACGCCATTAAAAGTTACCGATCTCCACGTTTCCGCTATATTTTAGGGAAATTAGATACGAGTTATTTCGTCTTTTTCTTCGAAATTACTTAATTTTGTAAATATAATTTTATTTCGTTCCTTAAACTACCACAAATTATAATAAACTCAAAATTATCGTCATCAGTCTTTTCTTAGTTGCGAGCCGACACAACACCGTGCACACGCGCGCGCGATAACCTGCATCGATGCACAAGCTTGCACGCGAATGTCGTCGGAAATGTCGTTGGCGGCGAACGCTTTAAATTTGAGATGTCACAATCCGGAAAGCGTGACAGTAACCAAACGCCGCGCGTCTTCGCCGTATTAACCTGGTAACTGTAAATGGATGTAATTACAGTTAAGTCTCTTGTCCAGACTTATCCTTTTTCAGTCAGACTTGTCCAGTCTCTTATCCTTTTTCTCGCTCTCTCTCTGTTTCTTTTGCTCGGTATTTTACGCGCCAAGTCGTCGTAACACGATTTCATCTCGTTACGAGGCATTCATTTCGTCTGTTTCGCTCTGTTCGCTCGTGGTCACGCGAATTTCAGTTCCTCTGAACGCGACCACGCAGCTTTGCAAAGTCGATCCGAGTCTATGGTCGAGTTAGTTTTTCCATTGAAAGAAGCTTTTCCTTTGAATAAAAATTAAAGCGCGTGCACACGTGGTTGCGCGAGTGTGACGTCTGTTTTCTATAGTTCTGTATGCTTTTTCAATGGAGTCGCATATTTAGTCGTCTCAGCTGAGAAAATGAAATGTCGAAACGAAGCATTCAGAGTATACAGGGGGCGAACGAATAACATTACAAGCGGGCAAATAAAAAAATAAGAAGAAAACGTGGAATAAAATTTCTCCGTTTAAGGCTCGGTTTGCGAGAAAATCGAATTTGAAAATTTATCAAGAACTGTCGAACGTGGCTCATTTTGGACCAACGAAGGTGTCGGACCTTGTGGTTCCTGCACCTAAAAAAACTTACAGCTACAAGCTTCTGACTGGTCAAGTATTGTTTACTTTTTAATTGTTACGGTTTTTATTTAATTAATTGAGCACTGCGAGCGATTCGTATTATCATCGACGTCAGTCTTTTGCTAAGTGAGTTCTTTTATACTCACAATTTTTCTTATCTTGGTATATGCAATACTAATCTCTTGACGATCATACATTTCCAAATACGAGATACGTGTTTCGTATCATTGTCCAATAATCAGTAAATTATTTCTGATTTTTGTCAATATTTTCAAAAATTCGCAGTTTTATTATACTTTGATAAGGAAATAATTACACCTTTGTAAGAGCTGGTAAATTTCTTTAGATCTTCTTGGAGGATCGTTATCTTAGGAGTAAAACTCTGCAATAACTTGTTTCAATATTTGTTCCATACCAAATTGTCTACCTCCGGACAAATTACAATGTTTTCGTAATTTCCAGTTTTATCTTAAAGTGAACTGTATCTTTCTTGCAGAAAGGTTCGAACGTTTGGCTAAAGTATCGCTTGTGCGGTAAATTGGCGACTATAATAAGCAGCTCAGATTCTTTTCAGATCTTTTTAAAACCTGAGACGATAAGAAATCGGACTGAAAAACTCCTATACCGACGGCGTCAGTGAAAAAAACCGTATTACCGACGGAGATTTCATCTTCGGATATTTCGTTAAGAAACGTTACTCGACTTATTCCTTCTCATTTAGAAAAAACAGGCGCGTTAGGTAAATAAAACGTACGTCTATCACTCGCAACGTTTATTTCAATAAGAAGATTAAAAAATGACCGATTAATTAGCTATTCGAAAGAGACGAAGAAATGAAATAATTTTCGTCGCCCTGTCGAACATTTGAAAACAGATATCAATTCCCTCTATTAATTTAATTAATTGCTGTGTATAATTCGATGTTGTACTGCGTCTGTTATTTCCATCTCAGTCTCGATTTAATCAGCTGCATTTTATCAATTTTCACAGCGTTGCGTGTATGGTTTAACACGTATTATGACATTAATTTCGAATAGCAAAGCTGCAGCGTTAGGAATTCGATATTGCACTGTTGTTACATTGCGCCTCGGCGTGCGCGTGACAGGCAGCGCCACGTGAAATGTTCCCAAAAAATTCCAATTTCGTTCCCAAACGCAGCTTAGAAAGAGAGAGAGAGAGTCTCGTGGAATTCGTCATGTGTCCCTATACTACACAGGCAGATATTGATTTTCCACTTTAAAATAGAGAGCTCTAAAATGGAACACTGAATGGCATCAGATTGACACATGCAATTTGTACCTCCATTTCGGACGAATATTGAAACTCGAAGATCGCTGTATTTGTTGAAATTAATTACCGTAGAAATACTTTTTATACTGTCTGTATATCTGGCCATTTTTCAGATACTCGTTAATATTTTCACAAACATGCGGGTTTCTAAGAACACGCACGCACCTCTAGCCGACAGCCTATTAATCGGTTTTTTGTCGCCGACGTTACCGACTGATAGCTTATTAATCGGTTTTTGTCGCCGACGTTACCGACCGATATAACCTATTAATCGACTTTTTGTCCTCGACTATCTTTCTCATTATTTGAACAGTAATTTGTTATTGTGTTATTTAGTAAACTTATTGTTAGCGACGAACGAAAAGAATGGCATTGGAGACTGTAAACTGAAACAAAACCGGCGCCAAGGAGAATCTGAGCTGTCGGTCGGACGTAAGTATGGTGTTGAACCGATAGGGTCGGTAAATTTGAAGTTCGAAATTCGAATCGATCGAGATAACGTCACGAAATCGTTCCGTGGCTACGTATTGCAGAAAGGCGATCGTAATCGTCGCGCGAAACGTCGTGACAAAGGAAAAACGCTCATGAACACGTTGAACCCGTGAATCGACCAGTTACGATATCGTGCAATGTGCACGTAAATCAACGAATGACGAAATCGAGTGACGAACGCGGTGTGCAAATACGTAAGTAGGTGCAGGAAAGTGTCACACGGAACGGAAACGTCGCGCGATTTATAAAGCTTGGACGCATACGTTCTGCATACGTTCGATGATATTTCACGCAAACGGAACGAACAGAAAGAGAAAAGCGTGTCGTGTTTTTCTACCGACAAAGAGGCTGCGGGCGAACCGGACGAATCGATTATGCGGATTCTCGACAGGCGAAATAAAAAACCGTTTTATTGTACTTTTATTATAGCGACGAAAGCCACGTGCGAATGACGTTGGTAATATTTTTCGTTTTTTCTTTTTTTCTTTTCGAAGCCTTTTAACCGCTTCCAAAATTGAATCTCTTTCATTTCTTTTATACAGGGTGTCTCATTCTAATCGATCTGCGCGAACATATTTTCAAACTATAGGTTATTAGGTTATTGGAAAAAGTGTCCGTTTCAAAAGATGGCGCCCTACGATGATCACCAGACTCGTTGAGGTGCAGACACAAAAAGATACTGGTGGATACAGAACCCATAACAAAATAAGAGAACATTAAACCGACAGAACTCGATTCTGACACCGCATAACACAGGTGTAAAATGTAAAAATACTATAAATAATCCTATTTGACATCCCCCTCCCCCGTCTCCTCCCTCTCATCCCACCCCTCCCCAAAGTTACACAGCACCCAAAAAGCAAACTACCGAAGCGTCCTGTTTTGCGATCAAGTTTTCAGGACAGAAAAAAAAATAAATAAAAAAAAGCTCCGCTCCCCAGCGGCTTAAACCCCAAAAATTGTATCATACAACGAAAAATGTAAAGCGCCGACACATAATACAGCATGGCTACGTCGTACCGCCGCTTATCGGTACCTTTGCCTAACATACCATTACAAAAATTCACCGTTTATTGTGAATATGTACCTAAAACTGTATTCTTGGACTCAATAAAATTTAAACTTTAAAAAAAAGTGCAGACGCCCCGAGATCTCGAGGTACCTTTCGTTCCTTTAAACGTGAAACTGTAGACTTTTTGATACACCATTAGGTGCAGTTTTTAATTCTCTACAAGAAAGTACGAAGCCACCGGTGGCTGAGAATGCTCGGTTTAAAAGATATTTCGATGGCAATTTCATGAAATCGAGCGTACGGAAGATACGAGAAACGTAGGAACAGAAGCACCGCGTTATCTGACCTCGTCTTTCCACGATAAGCTTCACGAGATTAAAGTTAAGATATCTTTCGAACTAATCATTCGAACTAATCGGAAGCCACGCGGCTTAACGTTTCATCTTTGTGTTTTAATATAATCAGATTTTAAAGGCAGCTTCTCATAGAGAATGAAAAACTAAGTCGAATGGCGCACGAAAAAGTGTACAAATGTTCCATTTGAAGGACCAAAGACCACCATGAAATCTGGATGGCGCGTCCATCCGGATAAGATATATGGCGGATCGGTATCAATAGGACGCCGACAGATCTCGCTAGGTGCGGTATTTGTATCGTGCGCCCGTATATTCGACCGCTAGCGAGATAGACTCGTTGTCGTCGTAGCCCTCTGGTGTTGGCGGTTGGTACTCGCGGATCTGTCGGCGTCCTATTGATACCGATGCGCCACAGATTTTTACCGTAGCGAGACGTCTCTCTAGAAATACAGTGAGTTTCATTGGAAACGGTCGATTTATTGAATCAATGTGCAATTCAGGGACATTCGCTGGGCCGATTAAAATGAGACATTCTGTATGTATTCAACACCTGCGCCTAATACCTAAATATTGGGCTGGCAACTAAGTGATTGCGGATTTTGTCATTAGGTGGTATTGACAAAATCCGCAACCACTTAGTTGCCAACCCAATATTATGTAACACGTAGAAGATGGTAATCTCGCGATTATTTTAATCGTTGTAATAAACATACGATGACACTACTATCTTCAACATTGCTATCACTATCACGAAACACGACTTATTGTTAGATCACGATAAAACACTGATACGACAAGCTATTGCGTTCTAAGTGTTTAAATTTCACTGCTATCTGCCCTAATACTTGGAGCTTAAAACCTACGTGCTCGAAATTTAATCTAATCCGTAGTAATAGTACTTGAACTGGTCCAACTTAATACGTACACTCGTACTCGCTCACTTTTATTTTTACGCTATTTTCCTACTATATCGAGTATAACCTTATAAATAGATGTTGTTTCATGTTGTGTATTGTATAAATTTCTGCCCGCTTCAAACAACGTACAACTACGTTTCACATGGAACAATTGAAGAGAGCTTCATCGTGAATTTTACACGAGCTACGAATATTATTGTTAAATTTCTTCGGCTGTTACCTTCCAACGTTTTTAAATTCTATTGAAATTTTCTACTCGTCCAATTGTGTTCTTGTGTGTGTTCAACAGCTGAGATGTTAAATTTGTGTTGTTTGCCGTATGCATGATTTGTGTTTGTAGGAAGTTTGTAGGTTGTATTGCACGATTTACACGTCTTCGTTGGTGAATTTATTTGTCTCTGTGAAATAAATTGCTAGCACGTGCCACACAGGTAATATCGATCAGTTGTGAGAATCGTGACAGTAATGAGGCTCGTTGTATCATCAAAAAGAGAAGAAGAGAGAAGTTGCTTGATGATAAATTCAAAGCTGAACTTCAAATGACTTTTTGTTCTAATTATAGCGTAGAGCGAAGTTTCAAGTATCGACAGTTTACGTATTCTTAGCTTTACTGCTACTTCTTAACGCAGGTTGTCCATTATGAGCGTTGCTTAATATTACTCAGACTAAATTTATCGTTGTTATATAAACTTTAGAAAAGCTAAGTTGCATAAATACTTGGATTTGGAATAACATAAACATTATAAATACACAATAATCTAAATTGAAATACTTTAAATGCTATAAATATAATAGGGTACAAATGCTGCTAAATATAATCTATATCATGTATGACGTCCTTGAAAGAGATAGTGTTCTTAAATAAAATGTGGTGGAAGAGATAAATACAAAATGAAATGAAGTAAAATAGGATGAAATAAAAAATATATTTTGCGTGGCAAATGCATATTTAATGAACATCAATATGATCACTATATTTACAATACAATCTCTATATGTATTACAATATATTTGTAAACATTTGTACTATATATATTATAATATAATTTATATTTATTTATATTGAAATATAATTTATATTTCAATTCATAATACATGATAAGCGGAAACATACACAAATAGACACAATGACTATCATATGTGTAATATATCATATATCATGTATGTCATAAAAACATATACAACAATACAAGATAAATATATATATATATATTTAATTTTTATTTGTATTTATGATATGTATTATAAATGTAATTTACATTTGTATTTATAATATTATTATAAATTTAATTTCTATTTGTATTTGTAATATATATTATAAATTTAATTTGTGTTTGTATTTATAATATATATTATAAATATAATTTATATTTCAACTCATAATATGTGATAAGTGGAAACATATACAAATAGACACAATGACTATCGTATGTGTAATATATCATATATCATGAATATCATAAAAACGTATACAACAATACAACAGAATATTTAATTTATATTTGTCATATAATATTTATATTGAATATATATTTATTATATATTATAAATTTAATTTATATTTGAATTCACAGTATGTGATAAGTGGAAACATACACAAGTAGACACAATGTCTATCATATGTGTAATATATCATATATCATGAATATCATAAAAACATATACAACAATACAACAGAATATTTAATTTATATTTGTCATGTAATATTTATATTGAATATATATTTATTATACATATCATAAATATAATTTATATTTGAATTCACAGTATGTGATAAGTGGAAACATACACAAATAGACACAATGACTATCATATGTGTAATATATCATATATCATGAATATCATAAAAACATATACAACAATACAACAGAAATATATATATTTAATTTATATTTGTCATATAATATTTATATTGAATATATATTTATTATATATATTATAAATATAATTTATATTTGCATTTATAATATATATTATAAACATAATTTATATTTGTATTTATAATATATATTATAAATATAATTTATATTTGAACTCATAATATGTGATAAACAAAAACATACAAAAATAGACACAATGACTATCATATGTGTAATATATCATATATCATGAATATCATAAATATATATATTTATATATTATATACGTGATATTCATTGTGACTATTTGTGTGTGTCTTGGCTTATCGCGAATTCAACCCACCGCAAAAGTGACGCATACTGTTTGCATACTGATGCATCAATCTGTTGTAATACGTTTGCCTACCTTTGCACATATGTACGATGGATTTCTACGATTTCTCCTGGTTTCCAATCACATTTGTGTACAATAGTGGCAGATACTACGCACGTTAGATGTACAACACTGATATGCTTGATAATCGTTTAAGCAATATTTATCTGATATATTAAATGTGCGTTTTTCTCGCGATGCTGTTACGAAAAGTCGATTTTCTCATTTCCTTTCATCGCTCATCTATCGTTTTCTTCCGAAATCTTATATTTTTCAAGGACGTTGCGTGTAATAGTAAAACATCAACGTGGAGGAAGATCGTCCTGATAATACCTCGTTTCGTAATTTGTTTTCTCAAAGATTTATCATCGTTTCATTTCATTTTTCGTGTTTCAAATTATTTGCAGGAAAAGCGAATAATCGTTCCGAATCTACGGCATGAAATGAAAAACGTAAATAAGAAAAATGTTATTATTTATATAACGACTCTACATGTATAATACTAATTTCATTAATCTAGTTTTCTGCTATGCAAAGTGGCTAAGTCATAGGCACATCTGCCTACCAGTGGGAAACCTTATTAATTCAGACAGGTTAATTCGTAGAATTTCTGCTGCCTATGCAAAGAGAGATAGGCAGAAGCCATCAATGACCTGCTATTTTTGTATAAAATTCCCACACAAAACATATCGCGAACCGCCTGACGATTTGCCTGACGTATTTTCAAAAGCAACAATTACTTAACGTACACGTAAAAGTGATCTGATAATTGTTTAAACACGTCTCTCGTTTTCAAAGAGATAATAAAATAACGTTTGTCTAAAATCTTCAAGTTCTCATTTCCCCTTCTCACTTAACAAAAGAAAAAAAGAAAAAAAATGAAGTTTCTCATCAACACTAAGTTAGATTAACATATTATCAAGTTAAGTTAACATACAGTTCGACTGCCGAAGTTCATGCAAATTTACATTTCTGCCAACACAAAAAAGGAAGAACCTAATCACTGAGTTTGTTGCGCCCTCTAAATATTGTCACGAGTATCCACACATTTTGTTCCAGATATCTATTTCCCCCTATTTTTCTACCAGACAAAAGTTCAAGACGACTGCTACTTTCCAACAAATTATCGCGCTATCTTAAAAATACTAAATACAAAATAAAAAATGCTCGTCAAAAATGACGCTTTTACCGAATCTTGCGCTACCCAGCGATTGTGCGCTTCGGCGGACGCAACTCTCAGCGTCCGATATTTACGACTGAGAGTCGGTTTCTCGCGTGACACGCGTCACTTGCGGCCAAAATCACGAAGACGCCTCCGTGCGGTTCTTATTTCATTTCATTTCATTTTAAATGTCAACGACACTTGGGAAATGAGCCTATTCCGATAAGCGGTGGCTATGCATTTTTTCTATATTTTTGTGGCTGCTTACCAGCAGTCTCAGATCTCCCAGTAGTATTTGCTATGTTCCGACAAACGTGTTTCCCTTCTCGTGAACTGCTACAGCAACTTTCCTATCTTCAGATTGCTGACTTTGCTCGCGATTTTCACTTAAATCCAGCAATTGTTGCTAGCAATTCTACTTTTTTCCTAGACACTTCCGAATAATTGCTGCCATTCCGTGAAAAGTTTATACAATATTCTTCGAATGTCATACTTTAATGTACTATTGGCTTTGATAAAGAGATTTTAACTGTGTCTTCACTAATAATTCACAAAAACATATCTTATTTTGTACGAATTAACCTTAGCCCCCCCCCCTTAATAAATGAAACTGTACAAAAAAAAAGCAGAATCAGAGGAAGCCATCGAAAGATCGGTCACGCGAACTGTCTCGAACTGCAACCTGATACAATCGTGTCTCTTCGAAGTGTAAGTGAACGAACGAAGTTCCATTACAGACTCAAAAACGATAGGAAAAATGGTTCAAGTTGGGCAAATTGCTGACGGTGGACCCTCGAATTTCCTAACTTGGTACTCTTTTCGAATGAAGGAAGTGGAGAGAAAAAGTAATTGGTGACGTTGGTAGCCGTCATGTTATGCAATGACAGATGGCCTTCAGGTGTCCGACTACCAATTCGTAGAAGAGCGTTCAAGCGTCTGAGCGTGCAAGAAAAGAAAAAAGCAGCACGCTAATTGCAAAAAAATCCGCGTCGTTTGGTTTTCCTTCATTGTAAACGATTGTTCGATTCCTCGGACTATTTCTAAATTTTTCCATCTTCATAATTCTTTATGATCGTATTGTTGCGCCGCAACGACCGTGTCTCGTACAATGCATCTGCTGTGCTTTACGAACGTGTGCAGGGGCATCGTCACGCACGTGTCCCTCGTTGTGTGTCATAGAAACCTGTCGCGATTTTGTTGTCATTGTCGCGACACAATTCTTGTTTTTGTCGCGCAAGACACGTACCGTGTACCTGGTTGCATGTTCCAGTCCACGTGATTTGGAAATGGGGTAGGTGGGGGAGGATGGGGAGGGGTGGTCGGTTGATTGCGAGTAATCGAAAATCAATCCGAGCTTGTTTAATGTGGAACGATGGGAAGAAAGGAAAACGGGGGCGAGAGGGGGAAGATTGATAAAGGAAATGGTGGAAACGATTGGAGATTGAACTTTCGATGAAACAAGAAGGTGTATCCGTTGAAAGGAATTGCATCGGTGACTGTATACAGTGGAAAGTTATCGAAACTCTGTGGTTTTCTGCTTTCTATGGATATTGCGTTTCCATCGGATTGATGATATTTATTGAATAATTAGTACGCAATTGGAAATACAACAGCTGTCACGTTTAATCGTTTGACTGCGTAATAAAATTACTAACACACTCCAAAATTGTATGTTGGAGAGTAGTTTGCATCTACTCGCGGAATTCATTGTATTTGTATTCATTGGATGTTAGGAATTGAAAAAGAAGATTGTAAAAGATATATTTATGAAATTCGTATGAAAAATGTATTCCATGTATGAAGCATATATTTATATATATGAATATATGACTATATATATATTATATGGATATATGAATATATCATACGAATACATGAATATATGAATATATCATATGAACACATGAATATATATTTATATTATATGAATGTATGATATAACCATATGAATATATAAATATTATATCATATGAATATATAATATGACTATATGAATATATTATATAAGTATATGTATATATAATATAAATGAGTATATAACATGAATATATGGATATACCATATGAATGTATATATGTTATATGAATATATGAATATATAATATGAATATATAATATGAATATATAAATATATCATATAAATATATGAATATATCATATGAATATATGAATATGTCATACGAATATATGAATATGTCATATGAATATATGAATATGTCGTATGAATATATGAATATATCAGATGAATATATGAATATATGTATATATATAATATAAATATAAAAGTATATAACAAGAATGTATGAAAATAATACATGAATATATGAATATATCATATAAATATATGATTATATCATATGAATATATCATATGACTATATGAATATATAAATATTATATCATATGAATTTATAATATGACTATATGAATATATCATATGAATATATGAATATATGTATATGTATAATATAAATATGAGAGTATATAACATGAATGTATGAATATAATAAATGAATATATGGATATGTCATATGAATATATGAATATATCATGTGAGTATATATATATTCAACTTTTTTATTGAAAATAGCTTAGTAAAGGGGTAGTTACAAAATTTACTTAACGCGTTACGTGGTAAGCTACAGTCACAACTTTCCTTTCGCGCTATAAATGACCTGTACCGAGGCTGTAAATAACGAATGAAAAAGATATTAATAATCGGATTAAGTATGATGACATTGAAAATGTTGGGCGTGAGTGTATTTGACTGTTTGTTCAAAATTCTTTCGTGCTGCTTTGTGCACTGCAAAAAGAAGCAAACAGTGAGTTTGTAAGCGAGGAAAATGTATGTTTGCAAGAATTTGAAACTTAAAATTACACGTTACTTCTATATTAATGAAAAATTACATCCTGGAAATTTTTTGTTAAAATCAACAAAACTGTTAAAATCAGTGCCTAAAATTTGCAAGTCTATTGCAGTCATTTGCAAGTCGATGTGCAGTTTTAACGAGCAGAATAAAAGTTTGTTACGGAAAGTCGTCTTAACGACTTTCCATCAGGATAAAATTTAACTTTGTATTCAAGTACACGTGCCGTGTCCATGAAGTAAGTCTCGTTTAACAAATACCAACGATGCAACGCTGCAACCGCAATTTTGCACGTGCGTGCTGAATTTCTCTGTTCATTGGTCAGTGACAAATGCCGATTTGAAACAATCAGACCGTGTTTACGGATATTTGTTCGCTTTTAACCAACGACCCTGACCAGTTCTAACCAAAACGACAAAAAAAAAATGCAGTATAGGAGTTTCATCGATTTTATCCATTATGAATATTCTGAATATTTTAATGAATTGAAATATTTCTCTTTATCGATAACCATTATCAAGCGGAGAATTTCATTGTTGCTGCGGATAATTATTATATAATATATACGAGAATTTCGTTGGTTATCAGTGACCACTATTGTCAAATATTTTATTATCAAAGCTCTTGCAAATGAATCTCTGCATTTGCTTAATAGTAGCCAATCGGAATTTATTTTCTGGATACACCTGGTAGACAGATCTGCATCAATTAGAGGAGATTTTTGTAAAATTTACTCTTCTTTGTTAATGGCAATTTTAATGCGACGAGAAATTTTCTTTAAAAAAGCGAAAAATCTCAATCAGTTGAAATAATATTCCATGTAATAGAAATTGAAATAATGCAATTGAATATATATAATTGTAATAATATATGATATAATTATATCATAATTATATTATATAATATAGTATATCATAATATAATATAAAATATATTATAATTATATCATGTTTTATATTATATTACAATATAGTATATTATAATACATAATAATTACGATATAATTATATCATATATTATATTATGTTATAATTATATCATGTTATATATAATACTATAATTATATCACATATTATATGAGAATAGAAAGAAGGCAAGCAAACGAAAATGCAAGGTTCTATAATATAAAATATATAATAATTATATCATGTTGTATATTATATTACAATATAATATATTGTAATACATAATTATTATGATATAATTATATCATTTTTTATATTATATTATAATTATATCATGTAATATATAATACTATAATTATATCATATATTATATGAGAATAGAAAGAAGGCAAGCAAACGAAGATGCAAGGTTCTGTAATATAAAATATATAATAATTATTTCATGTTTTATATTATATTACAATATTATATATTACAATATACAATAACTATGATATAATTATATCATATATTATATGAGAATAGAAAGAAGGAAAGCAAACGATGATACAAGGTTCGATAATATTTGAATCAGTTTCCTATGCAAAGTAGTTCTTCCTCTCTCGGAACGTGGTAATTTAAATTTCACCATTTCGCTGTGAGCCTTAAACGAAATGAAATTAAAATTCTTTCAACAAGCTTCAACCAACAATCCGGTATAAAGCGGTAGCCAGCGGCGATAGGAGAAAAAGCAAACTGAAGAAATTGAAACATTACACAAAGCCCGATTTGTTTAATCAAGATTCTTGCTCGCATAAATTTACACCTCAAGCAATTAATTACGAACACGAGGGGATTGCAATTGTTACGACTCAAAGGCTGATTTACGTTCGCACGTAAATCGCAGCTACAGTGCAAACGATCTTCATTCGTTCGATGTGTACGTATTTCGAAAAACTTTTTTCGTTTACACGCGACCTGCCATCGAACGATGAAATTTGCATCGAATAAACGCGATATTAGCGAGAAAATGAAGCCGAACGAACGCTGGTCTACATTCACATTATTGTAAAATCAGGATTTTGGTTTCCACGTTTAGATCAGCCGATTACATCTATCAAATTACCAACAACGTAATTTAATCTTCGAATATTAATTATTCATGCGAGTTATTATTTGCTCGCTTGACAAACCGCGTAAATTCAGTGTATGTGCATACGGTACACAGTTAGGCGCTGGTAGGTGCTCGGTTACGTTGACCGATTTGTAGCAGCAACGTACGAACGTTACTGAAACATGCGAATCAAGTAAAAGTAGCGAATAAAGCTTATTATGTTCGTATGAAATCGTCGGATTACAAATTTGCTTGGCAGCGTGAAATATCACTGTTCCGATCGATCTCGGTAATTTCTCTTTTACGTTAAAAGAACGTTTAATTTACGGTGCTTTGTTCCTACACTTTACGCACGATATTTTATCTCGAACAGCGGTTTTCACATTTTAACGTGAGCTCATAACGCGATTTGTGACTCACACACACAGAGAGAGAGAGAGAGAGAGAGAGAGAGAGAGAGAGAGAGAGAGAGAGAGACAGAGAGAGAGAGAGACGCACGCACGCACGCACACGCACGCACGCGCGCGCGCACACACACACACATACGCACACACGCACACACACGCACACACACGCACACAGACAGACAGACAGACAGACAGACATATATACATACATACATACATATATACATACATACATACATACATACATACATACATACATATATATCTAATTACATTTTAACGTAATCGCGTAATGAAATTAAAAGACGAATTATTGGGTTGGCAACTAAGTGATTGCGGATTTTGACATTAGGTGGTAATGACAAAAGCCGCAATCACTTAGTTGCCAACAATTGAAGAGAATAATCGACGCGCTGTCGAAAAACAAACAGACAAGTGCGCGAACATGTTGGAATCGTAATGTACGAAGATTGTAGATATGCAATCGAGATTTACGTTCTAATGAATTTGCTCTTGCAAGTTGAAGTTGCCATTAAGCTGGTAATCAAACGTAAATCTACTACGTTTCACTGGAAGGCGAAGTGAAAAGGATAAACGACGGGCATTAGATGTGAACGTGAAATTGAAATCTCCGGTTTTAATTAATTCTCGGCGGGATTGACTCGTCACAGAGGTCGCTGAGATCGTTAGGCGAAATATACGTATTTCGCGATCGAGTACGTCGATGACGAGTGAAATGGAAAGCAAACACGTGTCGACAGTTTCTATCGTCGCTGAGCCTAAAATCGCGACAGAATTCGTTTGAAAAATAGCATCACGAAAATTATAATTTTGATCGTTCGTGATAAGAAAAATTCGAAAATGCTGTATACAATTTTTGGAAAGCTACTGTCTGAGCTATTGTTCTTTGTTTATTATTAATTGTTAATGTGAAGAGATGGTGTTTGAGTGGAAATTCAGAATTTGTTTATATTTTTAATGTCATTTTTTAAAATTGAGAATTTAATCGTTTTTTAATTGCTATTATTGTAATTACTGTTTTTGTTTTGGAATTATTAAAATGATGGTATTGGAATAAAAATTGTGGCTCTAATAAGGAAAATTCGAAAATGCTGTATATCATTTTTGAAAAGCTACTATCTGAGCTATTGTTCTTTGTTTATTATTAATTGTTAATGTGAAGAGATGGTGTTTCAGAATTTCTGAATGGAAATTCAGAATTTGTTTATATTTTTAATGTCATTTTTTTAAATTGAGAATTTAATTGTTTTTTAATTGCTATTATTGTAATTACTGTTTTTGTTTTGGAATTATTAATGCAAAATGATGGTATTGGAATAAAAATTCTGATATATATAATATACATATATATATAACGTAATATATATAATATACATTTTAATATAGTAAGTTTCACACTAATAAAAGTAATATATATAATATACATATTAATATATTAGGTTACATACTAATAAAATTGATATGTATATATATACATACATATTTACATTAATACATATGTATAATACATATATATATGTTTAATACATATGTATTAATGTAGTAAATTGCATACCAATTTTAATTAATATATATAATATACATATTAATATAGTAAGTTCCACACTAATAAAAATAATATATATAATATACATATTAATATAGTAAGTTACATACTAATATAATTAATATATACGTTAATATAGTAAATTGCACACTAATAACATTAATATATATATAACATACATATTAATATAATAGGTTGCATACTAATAAAATTAATATATATACTATATATATATATGTATTAATATAGTAAGTTACAGCATATAACAATATACATATTCCACGATATAGATATATATATATTACTTATATTTTTATATATTATATATATTGCATTATATTATATTTCCTCGGTTGAAAATTATTTGCCTTCAGATTGCTTAGTTTGATGGATCAGAGAAGAAAATGCGTCGTTTAATCTGCTAAGTAGAATACTGATTTGATTAATTGCAGGCATAATACTTAAAGGACGATGGTCACATCGGTGAGTCATTGTCAAAGTGCAATGGCAAGAAGATAATTGAAATTTATAACCTATTCTTATAACGAGGGTCGTTTCAAGCCATCAATTTTTGCTTTCTGATTCTAATTGCTACTTTAAGTAGCACCAACATGTATCTGCTTTTCGAGTTAAAACACACTGACGTCTAATGATAATAAAATAATACGTACCGGGTGTATTTTAAAAAAGGAAATACTTTATTAATGTGCAGCTCTTCTTACAAGGTAGATACATAAATTGCAACAAAGAAACATGTAAAAAAAAAAAATTGCTTGCAGAGAAAAATATAAAATTTGCATCGACCTAAGGCAAATAATATAGAAAGCAATTTAACATATTCGAACTATTATACATTCGATGATTTTATTCGATAAGACACACGAAGGTAATGGAAAATGAAAAAAAATTTCCTTTCAAAACTCCTCATTTCCTTCATCGTCGCTCGAAGAATCAGACTTCGTCTGATCGTTTTGTATCAGTTGCGTTTTACTTTTTATCCTAACAGTTCTTTACAACGAACCACGCAAGTTCTCGAGTGCCTTGGAAATCACGTGTAACGTTCACTGTTCACAGCGAAATGATGTTCGAGTTTATCAGCTGGTTGTATTCATCGTTCGGTTAAACTTGCGGAGAATGAATAGTCTTTTTCGTTGTAATTAACTTGCACCATTAACTTTGCACAAAGGTGCCTAAAGCTACCTTAACAGGTGTTTAAAAAAGCGTGTGAAAGTGAATGAACCGTGGAAAAAAATCCGTGTAAAAGTGAGTGGCGTGAGAAGAACACCGTGTAAAATGCGCCCCAGGTATATTTTAATAACATTCTCGCAACGTTACAAATTGATCAAGGTGTTCAGATATTTATGTGACACGCGGTGAATAAAAAACCGACGACAAGAAAATGTATTTATTTGCTAATGATATAATTATATCGCGTTATATCTTGATACGTAAGAGAAGGAGCGAAGGAAATTATGATTTGTCGTAAAAAGAAACGGACGATGACAAAATGAAGTATCGTTTTCTAATTAATTATACCGAGTGTACCGGTAGAGAGGAAACAAAAAAAAAAAAAAGAAGAAAACGAAAGGAAATTATAATTCTGTTGCGAGGAAAAAGACGATTACAAAGTGAAGTATCATTTTCTAATCAGTTAGACAGCGTGTCTGGTTGGAGCTAAGAAAGAAGGAAGGAGAAGTATAATTTCTCCATGTTGAAAGCATATGCACGTGCATACACCTAATTAACCAGGTGGATAAGTAGACGATCGCTGGCAGCACGACAAAGTTAACCGAGTTAATCGGCAACCAATCGAATGTATGTCACTGTGACAGGCGTTTATTTTCCTCTTTTATTTCTCTCTTTCTTTTCTACTCGGCGCGCCGCGGTGAATAGCAAATAACATGCATCGAGTCGGTTGCATGCGAACTTCCGTTCCACTGGCGGCCTCTTGCAGCAATTTACACGGTTGCGATTTCAACGTTAAAGGAGAGTCGCCGATAATTCGCGTACGCGGCATGAATTAATTTTATATTCACAGAATTTACATGAGTTAAGCAAGCAAATTTTTGTGATACGTTCATAAGGTTTTAACCATAAAGTGCCGGACACATAATGTGGTCTTGTAAAATGGCCCCAATATGCGCTGATCGTACCCAGGAAGCATCTGACTATACTATTCACAGAATTACCCACGACGTTTACGCGGGAAACACGAATTCCAGGGTTAAAGCACGCGTTGCATCCTTCCTTACGATTACGTGTTTTAACGAGTGGGTTGCACGTTGCACGCCACTCACGCCAGCATGGAAGAACAAAGGAATGCTGCTCTGAAACTAGTCAAAGAGGAAGATGGCCGGTTAACTGTGTTCCGAGGGTTGCCAGCCTCTTGTTCAATCGAATATGAAATCTACGTGCAAGTAGTTTTGTATCCGTATAACTAGTGGCTGCCATGGTCGTGTACAATGTACAGGATGTTGAAAGCGTGAGCACATTAGTTTGGAAAGAATTGAGAAGGTTTACAGTGGAACATTTAACCAAGCTTTATTTCTCTTTCTTTTATTAGGCAATTCTAATTTCCAAGATAGTTACCATTTTGTACAGAATCATTCAAGGTAGGAAGAATTGAGAAGGTCTAGTAGAACATTTAACCAAACTTTATTTTTATTAGACAACTTTTCTTTTATTAGGCCATGGTTCGTGTACAATGTACAGGATGTTGAAAGCGTGAGCACATTAGTTTGGAAAGAATTGAGAAGGTTTACAGTGGAACATTTAACCAAGCTTTATTTCTCTTTCTTTTATTAGGCAATTCTAATTTCCATAAGGAAATGTAATGTAATATTTTTTGAAGGATATGTTACCATAGTTCATGTACAATATACAGAATGAGAGCATTCAAGGTTAGGAAGAATTGAGAAGGTCTACAGTAGAACATTTAACCAAACTTTATTTTTATTAGACAACTTTTCTTTTATTAGGTAATTCTAATTTTCATAAGGAAATGTAATGTAATATTCTTTGTAGGATATGTTACATAGTTCATGTACAATATACAGCATGAGAACATGTAAGGTTAGGAAGAATTGAGAAAGTTTACAGTAGAACATTTAACCAAACTTTATTTTTTATTAGACAGCTTTTCTTTTATTAGGCAATTCTAATTTCCATAAGGAAATGTAATGTAATATTCTTTGTAGGATATAGTACCATAGTTCAATTACAATATACAGGATATCAAAAAAGTGAACACATAAGTTCAGAAAAAATTGAGAAGCTTTACAGTGGAACATTTAACCGAGCTTTATTTTTCTTTCTTTTAATAGGCAATTTTAATTTCCACAAGGAAATACAATACAATATTCTTTACATGATATGCTACCATAGTTCAATTACAATATACAGGATGTCAAAAAAGTGAGTACATACGTTCAGAAAAAATTGAGAAGCTTTACAGTGGAACATTTAACCGAGCTTTATTTTTCTTTCTTTTATTAGGCAATTTTAATTTCCATAAGGAAATACAATATAATATCCTCTACATAATATTACGCTAATTTTATAATTGGACTTAGTGCGAAGTTTGCCACATCGTCTGAATCGGCACAGGACGATCCACGCAACTGTTTCGTGTCTTAACTCCGTTATCAGTGCAGTTACAGAAAAATATTCAAGAAAAATGAATCATTCAAAGAGTACTACATCTGTGAAACCACTTTATTTTTTCTTTTTTTTTTTTTTTTTTGAAATGCAATGGTGCATATGCAATCAACAACTGCATTATATTTTCAAATGGAAATGCATGTTTTAATTATATTAATTGAAATTTTAAATGAAAATCATCCTTCTCTTATACAGCATCGGAACACTCAAACTATTAAGATGCGCCTTAATTGTGAGAATCAAACGGCATCCAACGTCCATTGTTTTCATGTCCAACATTCTCCTCACTATGTTTGTGAAACGTACGATACAATTGGTCCATACAATTGGACAAGGTAACATTATAATTTTTTAAAACCATTCGTACTTTCGAAGAACCTCAAGATTCTATGAATATTTACGTTCAACGAATTACATTTTCTCCTTACTTTGCATTACGTTCAACAACATTTCTTCCTTTGCATTACAATTCATCTTATCGTTCAACCGCAATATTCAATTGTAATATTTCTTCACGTTCAACGTGAAGTACGTTGAAGATATCAACAATGAACTACGTCATACAGTAACGTAACGTTTCGATAAAATTGTTAACGTTGAAAATTGGTAAAAATCAAGGTGAAAGGAATTCTTGAATTTGAACGGTTTCTTGAACGTCTAAACGTCTTGAACGATTGGGCTATTTGTGAAACGAAGGAAGAAGACAGCAGAGGACGAGGAAGAGTTTGCAAGGAGAAGCAACGAACATGTGCAATTGTCCAATCGTGTACAATCATCGAGAGGACCGTAAAATTTTGTTGCGACAGAGGTGTCACAGAGTAAATCTGTTGAAGCCAGGCGACGTTAAAGTTGAGAAGCTGAAAGTTAAATTAGCGTATTGCGCAACCTAATACTAGCGTTTGGTGTATTTCTGTCGGTAGAAGAGGACGACAAAACGGCGACTTTGTAGTTACGCGAGTTCCTTTTAGGCGATATTTTGGCATAGATTTGCTCGAAACTCGAGGGAGGATGCCAACGTATAGATGGCCTTGAGCAAGATCCGTATACCCTGGTTGGAATAATGGAATGCTAAATATGCGAATGTAGCTACGGTATGAGCTACAGTAAGACGCATGATACATGTTTCTTGTTATAGCGTAGAGTACGACTGTTATTTATAACATCAGGTTGCGCCGGAAGATTCTTTCGTTTTTGTAAGGAAATAATCGGTGCACGATATTTTTTGTTTTATATTAATAATTATATTATATTCTATATATATATTGTTTTAGAACAAAATGGATCATATGATTCATATAATTCAATGATTCGATAAAATAATATAAAAGAATGAATGTTGCGCTTCTATTATTTTATTTATGAAAATTGCTATTCTTTTTAATGTTATTATACGTAAAAAGGTGTCACGTGTATTCTAGGCTTATTTGCATCTTCAGAGATACATCTCAAACCTGCGGTGTATTTATTACTCTTTTTATGGATAACAAGATTTTGAATAATCAATATTTTCATGGATAACAAGATTTAGAACAATAAATATTTTCATGGATAGCAAGATTTAGAATAATAAATATTTTCATGGATAGCGAGATTTAGAATAATCAATATTTCCATGGATAAGATTTAGAATAATAAATATTTTCATGGATAACAAGATTTAGAATACTAAATTTTTTCATGGATAACAAGATTTAGAATAGTCAATATTTTCATGAATAGCAAGATTTAGAATAATAAATATTTTCATGGATAACAAGATTTAGAATAATAAATATTTTCATGGATAGCAAGATTTAGAATAATAAATATTTTTATGGCTAACAAGATTTAGAATACTAAATTTTTTCATGGATAACAAGATTTAGAATAGTCAATATTTTCATGGATAACAAGATTTAGAATAATAAATATTTTTATGGATAAGAAGATTTATAATAATACATTTTTTCATGGATAAGATTTCGAATACTAAATTTTTTCATGTATAACAAGATTTAGAATAGTCAATATTTTCATGGATAACAAGATTTAGAATAATAAATATTTTCATGGACAAGAAGATTTAGAATGATAAATAGACGGCAGACTTCAGATGTAGCTTTGGGAAATTTGAAGATGAAAATACGCGTAGAATACACGTAACACCTTCTTACGTATAATAACATTTCAAAAAGCAGGAATTTTCAGAAATAAAATGAATAGAAGCAGAACATTTATTCTTTTATAGGATTGTAGTCATTTATTCGTTCATTCATTATTCGAATTTACCTTTCGATTGGATTATTTCGTTATTATTCGATATACGACTCGTTGGTTTATTGATCGTTCAATTCTCCATCCGCTTATTCAATTACAATTTCTTACTCGCTTATTCGTTATCCCCATTTAATTCCTTCTTCGTTTATTCGTTTATCCAATTTCAATTTATTATTCGTTTACTCGTTCATCCCATTCTTATCCATTATTTGTTTTCTTGTTATTTCATTCGCATTTCTTACTCATTTACTCGTTCATCCAATTCTTATCCATTATCCATTTACTTTACATTTATGTAAATTAAACTTACATTTTCGTTTACATTATTCCATTCGAATTTCTTACTCATTTATTCGTTCATCCAAATTTATCTATTTTTAGTTTAGTTATTATTCCATTCGAATTTTTTATTCGTTCATTCGCTTATCCAATTCTTATCCATTTTTAGTTTAGTCATTATTGCGTCCCAATTCCTTATTTGTTTATTCATCCACTCAATCCTTATCCATATTCAGTCCTTATTCATTTATTTCTTATTTCATTCGAATTTCTCGCTCATTTACTCGTTTATCCAATCCTTATCCATTATTCGTTTACTTATTATTCCATTCGAGTTTTTTATTCATTTACTCACTTATCCAATTCTTATCCATTTTTAGTTTAGTTATTATTCCATTCGAATTTCTTATTTGTTTATTCTGCCACCCAATTCTTATCCATTATTAGTTCAATTATTACTCCATTCGAATTTCTCGCCCATTTACTCGCCCATCCAATTCTTATTCATTATTCATTTACTTCTTATTTCATTCGAATTTCTCGCTCATTTACTCGCCCATCCAATTCTTATTCATTATTCATTTACTTCTTATTTCATTCGAATTTCTTATTCATTTACTCGTCCATCCAATTCTTATCTATTATTAGTTTAATTATTACTCCATTCGAGTTTTTTATTCGTTTACTCACTTATCCAATTCTTATCCATTTTTAGTTTAGTTATTGTTCCATTCGAATTTCTTATTTGTTTACTCTGCCACCCAATTCTTATCCATTATTAGTTCAATTATTACTCCATTCGAATTTCTCGCCCATTTACTCGCCCATCCAATTCTTATTCAGTATTCATTTACTTCTTATTTCATTCGAATTTCTCGCTCATTTACTCGCCCATCCAATTCTTATTCATTATTCATTTACTTCTTATTTCATTCGAATTTCTTATTCATTTACTCGTCCATCCAATTCTTATCTATTATTAGTTTAATTATTACTCCATTCGAGTTTTTTATTCGTTTACTCACTTATCCAATTCTTATCCATTTTTAGTTTAGTTATTATTCCATTCGAATTTCTTATTTGTTTATTCTGCCACCCAATTCTTATCCATTATTAGTTCAATTATTACTCCATTCGAATTTCTCGCTCATTTACTCGCCCATCCAATTCTTATTCATTATTCATTTACTTCTTATTTCATTCGAATTCCTCGCTCATTTACTCGTTTATCCAATTCTTATCCATTATTCGTTTACTTATTATTCTATTCCAGTTTTTTATTCGTTTACTCACTTATCCAATTCTTATCCATTTTTAGTTTAGTTATTGTTCCATTCGAATTTTTTATTTGTTTATTCTGCCACCCAATTCTTATCCATTATTAGTTTAATTATTATTCCATTCGAATTTCTTATTCATTTACTCGTCCATCCAATTCTTATCTATTATTAGTTTAATTATTACTCCATTCGAATTTCTTATTCATTTACTCGTCCATCCAATTCTTATCCATTATTAGTTTAATTATTATTCCATTCGAATTTCTTATTTGTTTATTCTGCCACCCAATTCTTATCCATTATTAGTTTAATTACTACTCCATTCGAATTTCTTATTCATTTACTCGTTCATCCAATTCTTATCCATTATTAGCTTAATTATTATTCCATTCGAATTTCTTATTCGTTTATTTCTTCATTCGCCCATCTCCTCGTTCATAAGTTCCTCATTCGTTGATACATTACAGGTTCTGGGATATATCTCAGATAAGAACACCCGATTGAAATGTCTAGTCAAATACAGCAGTGTAAAAAGAGCATTCATGAGACCTAACATAACATGAGGTCATCGATAGCCTCTTCAACTCCCATCGAGGGACTTTTCCTCTACGCTGCGCTGTTACAGTTACAGTTAATCTTACCCCCATAAGATTTCTGATAAGATATTCGAGGAAAGAACGATATTCGAATCAAATATAAATAATATTCATAATAATAAAAAAAAAAAATGAGTTCTCGCCTTTTCTCTACGCATCTAAAAATGTCAGATCGCGAGATAGAAAGCTTTCAAATAATCTCTCGTTATTCGTTAAATTTATTTATTTATTATAAATTTAATTCCATCTTACCGAGTATTTTTCTATCAACTTCGATTTGTTATTACAAATATAAACATTCAATTTTCAATTTTTCACGATGGAGCATAGTTTTTCGTCGTTAGAAAATTTTCTAAATTCCAGCCAAATAAAAAAGAATTCGTCTCGATATTATGTTCAAAAATATTCCTAAAACTTTAATAGCTCATTACTTGCTTAAAACGAAGAGGAAATGGAAATATAAAAAATCGCAGCAGGAATAATAATCTGACTGATCAGAAACAATTTACACTATTACAGTGTCGTAGTTAAAGAAGAAAATTTTTTTTCGAAAATCAAAACATGACTCTAACTCGATGGTCTACCACCCTCACTGATAATCTGAAAATCTGATCAAACATCGGACCTGTTAACTGTTTGAACATGTCCCAAGTGTCCAAAGGTGCTTATCCTAAAACATTTGTCAAGTGAACAAGTGCTGTCAGGAACAGCGTACGTTCACGGAGCGCCGCTATCTAGTCGATGCGTTTGATTGCACCTGTATCCGACGTATCCGATAATGATTATGCCTACACTGTCGATGACTCGCGATAATTTGCCCCGAAATCCCTTAATTATGTGATCGATTTACATAACACGCGGTGGCCTCCTACGCAGGGCCGTGCCTAGAGTCGCCCGGGCCCGACGTATGCAAATGAAATTCGAGGGAAGAAATATCACGATTTTGAAATTTCTCTGAACTCGTATCGTTTAGCTTGGGATGAAGAAAAAATATAAAATGAAAATACAAAATCAATATCACATTATTTGAAGAAATGAAAAATATTGGTTTTCTAATTTTCACAATAGCAACTAGTAACAAAGCAACGGATAATATTTAGTAACATTTTGTCCTCGCAACAAAGAGCTTTTAAAATATCCATTTCTACGCGCAACGTTACCGATGCGTTAAATTTATCCCGAAAAAGTACTTTTTACCAGGTTGAAAACGAAAAATGAACGATCTTCTTCGCTGTTGTTCATTCTCTAACGTTGGAAACAATTTTAAAATTATTCCCTAAAATTAGTCCCGAGACGTGGTTATAATTTTCTTTTCCACTATAAAATTCAACTTTTCGGAAACAGCGACTACATTCAAAATCTTACTCGGTATATCAAACTGCTCCATTTCCACTCTTCAGTTCATCAACATTTACGTCTGTACCGTAAATTCCCTCGATATAAGTTGTGCAGCACACGGACGCTTCTTCGCTGCAATTACGTACGGGCTGTGCGCACCGTTATTAGCCAGCGTTTTTCTCGTAAATGGTACATCTTAGGGAAAAAATGAAAGAGGGGAAAGTTTTACAGTTTTATCTGAACAATCAAGTAACGTACATCATTTTTTCAAATTCGCAATATTTTTCAAAGAACAGAGGTGTCCTCCGATTTTCTCTTAATAGAATAGCATCGACACGTAATATTCGAAATAATTCTTTCGTTATGCACCTTGCACGACCTCGACGGTCATTCTATTTGCACGCGCGCTTTCATACGCCATGAAAAAATATACAGCGTTCTATCAAAAAAAAATCGAAGGCAGCCTTTGCTCTTCGAAAACTATTGCAAATACGAAAAAACGATATTCGCTGTTGTATTGGTCGCGGAAAACCGTAAAAATTTTCCTCCTTTCTGACAGCTCTGTGCACTTGTACCAATCGGACTGGTCAATCGGAAATCAGCGCGGGACTACAACGCGCTATACGCGTGCAAATGCCATAGTCGAAATTTGCAGTACGATTTTACTCATTCGCATCTCTGTTGTGCAACTATGCAGTTTCATGTAAATCGGACATCCTTTGACGTCATCCTCGCCCGACGATCTCCCAAAAGTCGAAGTCTTCGTTGAAAAGCAAAGACACGTCGGGTTGTCCGGAAATTTTCGTTCGTTTCGTAAGGAAACAACAACGTTTTTTCTTTCGCGTTGTTCTACTGCCGATATTTTTATTTCTACTTCTAATGGGTCGTACATGATTCAATAAAATAACGAGAAACAAAAAATGTTGTGCATCTGTCACTTGCTCGCAAAACGAAACACACATTTGAGACAACCTAATACATACAAATCAAAAAGTCAAATACTTTTTCAATATTTCAGAGTAAATTTCGAGACTTCATTTCCAATTTACTTGGAAACAAACGCACGCTGGAAGCGTACAACGTGCACATTTATGTCACATTACGTTTAATCGTTGTCCTGAAAATTATATTTTCTACTTCGTTAAGGGGTGGGGTAGGGGGTTAGATTAATTCGTAGAAAAATAAGGCATGTCTTTGTGAATTATTTGTGACGACAGAGTTAAAATCTCTTTATTAGAACCAATAGTACAATAAAGTATGACGTTCGAAGAATATTGTATAAAATTTTCACGGAGAAATATTGAAAAATACGGCAATGGCAGTAATTATTCGGACGTGTCTCGGAAAATTGCGGTGCCCCTGATAACTTGGCGCTGGATCATCTGAAATCAAAAAATCACAGTTCATTCGTTAGGTAACAGTTTTCCCCAGGTAACGCTGGCAGGGTTTTTCGAAATTTCAATTTTTCACTTTTTTGGAACACTTTGAAGGGATAAATTGCCCGATTTTGCGAAAATTTCCGGTTAATTTTCCCTTCAAAGTGTTCCAAAAAAGCGAAAAATTGAAATTTCGAAAAACCCTCGCAGCGTTACCTGGGGAAAACTGTTACCTAACGAATGAACTTTGATTTTTTGATTTCAGACGATCCAGCACCAAGTTATCAGGGGCACCGCAATTCTACCCTTTTTCCGAGGCACGAATAATTGCTGCCATTGCCGTATTTTTCAATATTTCTCCGTGAAAATTTTATACAATATTCTTCGAATGTCATACTTTAATGTACTATTGGTCTTAATAAAGAGATTTTAACTCTGTCGTCACAAATAATTCACAAAAACATGCCTTATTTTCTGGAGTGGCAGCACCCCACTCCCCCCTTAAAGAACAGAACCAAAAAAAAAGAAGCAAAATACACGCGAAGCGAACCAGACATTCGTTTCGCTGTGCAAAAATGTCAAGAAAAATCGATGCAGCGCGACGCTAGAATCGCGTTATCTCTAGAGGACTATGCGCGCGGAGTATCTGTGGCGGTATCAAAGCGGATTAGTGGAACATGCGACCAAGATAGGAACATGGTCCTGTCGATGTAACGGCATTAAACGTACGTACATCGAACGTGTATGGGATCACTGATTTCGTAAATTTTCCAGCGATATTTTTCGCGATGATATTTCTTCGTCACGTTCTGCGCAGCAAACTGGCAAATTCGCGGCGACAGTAAAAATTCACCGGGATTTTTTTTCAAGTGTTCGAACGTTCAAACGAACTAGGTCAATGAATATTGCACGATGGATGAAAGCAAACGTTCGTTTTACAAAATATTAAATTTAAACAAAATACGTATGTGAAAGTGTAGTTGAAATATGGTTGGGAAAATGGGTCGATTAATATTCTTCGATCGGCGAGAGTCACACGGTCGTCCGTTGCACGTCACGGCGTGTCGATCTTTGTAGAGAAACCATGCAACCTAAGTTTTAATCAAAATATGCAAATAATGCACCGTATACCGGGCGGAACATGGGAAATGGGAAATCAGCTTAGTGCGACACAGTGTTAAAATTATGACGAGCCACGTGGAAGCTTAGGATTTTTTTTTTTTACACACGAGCAAACCATTGTTCGAATTTTCCCACGGTCTCGTTTTCTTACACGGAAAACCGGCGACGATAGGCTTGTCGTGCAAGTTGCAGCACGAGTTTCCATAGATCGTCGATCAGCGGGACTAACGATAGAACAGATAGGGCACGAACATGGTTAACGAAAATTCCAGCGAACACCAGGGCTGCTAATTTGCTACACTTGCCCTCCTTTTTGTAGTCGAACGCTAAATTTACCCGTGATCCTCTTTATGAACTTGTCAATTTCAAAAATAAAACGGGAGGTCGACGTACGAAGAAAACGAGGTAATTTAGATGCGCACTGCGTGACAAATAGTCGTTTCTTAATGTCGAATCTCAACGTCCAGTTGAAATATTAAACGCTAACTCGCTAATTCCGCTTATTGTAATCCGAGCAACGTTTCTTTCTTTTTTTTTTTTGTGTGTGTGTGTGTGTGTGCAATCTGATAAGGTGAACAAGATAAAAAACGAAATTGCAATTGTTTTTTTTTGTGTATTAAATGCAGGGTCCAAAGGTTTCTGTTATCCCTGAAATTTTTATGAAAAGAATCCTTAAATTTTTAGTTTAAATAGAAAGACAGTGATCACTAAATGTTGATGAATTTTTTGGAAAAGTGAATATTTTTTTTTTTTTTTGTATCTGCAGGCTGATAAGGTGAAAAAGATGAAAAACGAAATTGCAATTGTTATTTTTGTGTATTAAATGCAGGGTTCAAAGGTTTCTATTATCCCTTAAATTTTTATGAAAAAAATCCTTAAATTTTTCGTTTAAATAGAAAGACAGTGATCACTAAATGTTGATGAATTTTTTGGAAAAGTGAATATTTTTTTTTTTTTTTGTATCTGCAGGCTGATAAGGTGAAAAAGATGAAAAACGAAATTGCAATTGTTATTTTTGTGTATTAAATGCAGGGTTCAAAGGTTTCTATTATCCCTTAAATTTTTATGAAAAAAATCCTTAAATTTTTCGTTTAAATAGAAAGACAGTGATCACTAAATGTTGATGAATTTTTTGGAAAAGTGAATATTTTTTTTTTTTTTTGTATCTGCAGGCTGATAAGGTGAAAAAGATGAAAAACGAAATTGCAATTGTTATTTTTGTGTATTAAATGCAGGGTTCAAAGGTTTCTATTATCCCTTAAATTTTTATGAAAAAAATCCTTAAATTTTTCGTTTAAATAGAAAGACAGTGATCACTAAATGTTGATGAATTTTTTGGAAAAGTGAATATTTTTTTTTTTTTTTGTATCTGCAGGCTGATAAGGTGAAAAAGATGAAAAACGAAATTGCAACTGTTTTTTTTGTGTGTGTATTAAATGTAGGGTCCAAAGGTTTCTGTTATCTCTGAAATTTTTATGAAAAGAATCCTTAAATTTTTCGTTTAAATAGAAAGACAGTGATCACTAAATGTTGATGGATTTTTTGGAAAAATGAATAATTAAAAAGAAAGAATCTGTTGAGCATTCTCGATGCGAATAATCGTTGTAAATGATCGGAAGATGATTTTTCTTACCGATAACCGGTATCGAGAAACGAGAGAAATTTTTTTATGCTTCACGATAACTATTGCAAATGAGAGAATATTCGTTTGCTTTTCGATAAGCATCATACGTGAGAGGATTATTTTTTGGTTGTCTATAACCAAATATTATTTCTCTTTTTTTTTTTTTTTTAATCACCTATAACTATAGTCGATGACGAAACTTTTCTTTGGTAACTTTCGATCATCGTCATTTTTTGTTAACATTGCCGATGACAAGGTGTAGACGAGAAGACCTCGCACGCAGGTCATCGAGAGTTATTTCTTAAGCTACTTCATCCGGATGATTATCAGCAATGTTAATACAAAATTGGTGATACTCGAAAGTGTCGAAAAATAAATTTCGTCGTGGATAATGGTTATCGACAACCAAACAATATTCTGCTATACGTAATGGTTATCCATAACCAAGAAAAAGAAAACATTCCGTTGTGAATAATTGGTGTGCAAATTGGTTGTAGGTGTGCAAAAAGAATGCTGTCAAAAAAATAATTATTGGTGATGAAAAGAAATTCTGTCACAGATAATGACTATTGGTGATGAAAAGAAATTCTGTCATAGATAATGATTATTGGTGATGGAAAGAAATTCTGTCATAGCTAATGATTATTGGTGATGAAAAAAAATTCTGTCACGAATAATGGTTATTGATGACCAAGAAAAAATTTTGTCATGGATTATGGTTATCGACAACTAAACAATATTCTCCTATACGTAATGGTTATCCATAACCAAGAAAAAGAAAACATTCCGTTGTGAATAATGGTTATTAGTGTGCAAAAAGAATCCTGTCAAAAAAATGATTATTGGTGATGAAAAGAAATTCTGTCACAGATAATGACTATTGGTGACGAAAAGAAATTCTGTCATAGATAATGATTATTGGCGATGGAAAGAAATTCTGTCATAGATAATGATTATTGGTGATGGAAAGAAATTCTATCATAGCTAATGACTATTGGTGATGAAAAGAAATTCTGTCATAGCTAATGATTATTGGTGATGAAAAAAAATTCTGTCACGAATAATGGTTATTGATGACCAAGAAAAAATTTTGCCATGAATTATGGTTATCGACAACTAAACAATATTCTCCTATACGTAATGGTTATCCATAACCAAAAAAAGAAAACATTCCGTTGCGAATAACGGTTATTGATGACTAAACAAAATTCTGTCGAAAAAAATTAGAATTGGCGATGAAAAAAAATTCTGTCACGAATAATGGTTATTGGTGACCAAGGAAAACTTTTGTCATGGATTATGGTTATGGATGACCAAACAAAAATTCTCGTGGTTACCTCATGGTTACGGGCAACTAGTAAAAAAAATGTTTCTCGTCGATAATGGCTATCGGGAACCAAAAAAAATTCTCTCACATGGAATGGTTATTAGTAACCAAAAAAAATTCTCTCAATAATGTAATGGTTACCGGTAACCAAAAAGAAAATTATCGGTAACCAAAATCAGTTAATCTTATTTGTTAATTCCTACACTGCAACTTCTTGTCACGTTAATTATAACCGTTAGGGTGCCTGATTAAGTGGTTATTGATGACGAAAAAGAATTCTGTCACAGATAACGGTTATTGGTGCTCAAACGAAATTCTGCTTACGATGGTCATTGATAGCCAAGGAAAAATCTCGTCATGTATAATGGTTATCTACGACCAAACAAAAATTCTCGTGCACCTAGTGGTTACGGACAACCAGGAAGAAAATGTTTCTCGTCGATAATGGTTATCGGTAACCAAACAATATTCTCGTATACGTAGTGGTTATCCATAACCAAAAAAAAAAAAATACATTCCGTTGCGAATAATGGTTATTGGTAACAAAGAAATTGTCTCACATAGAATGGTTAACCAAAGAAACAAATTCTCTCGCATGTAACGGTTACCGGTAACCAAAAAGAAAATTATCTTACTGATAATGTTTATCGGTAACGAAAATCAGTCAAACTTATCTACAGATTCCTATACTGCAACTTCTGGTCGCATCGATAATAACCGTTAAGGTGGCTGATTAAATATGAATACCAATCTTTTATCTTGATCGATCTTCCGTCGATAACGGAACAGATAGAATTCTGCAACGACGAGCATCCTCGCAATTTCACCATACGATTTGATAGAAGAAGTGACTCGTGGCGACAGAATTGGTAGAATTCGTATAACTCTGTCCGCGAGAGATCATTAGCCGCGTCATAATCGAATTACGTATGCACGGTACAACGATCGATCCTAATGGAATTGAGCTAAACTATACGTCGTGTCTGATTACTATTTCACAATGAAATTATACGCGAAACAATTATCGGCCGCACGACACGAATCCAGATTATCCAATTTTTATGCATTTTTAAGTGTTCTTCGCCCCACCAGCTATTTCACTCGGTGCACAGCAAACGTAACGTGCATAGGTTAGGTACGCGTGTGGTCTATTATCTACGTCATAAATGCATATCGCACACGTATTTGGAAAGTTCCACAAACTTGCCTGTGAGTTTATCTAAAATAATAGTAATGGTCAGTAATTAACAATAATCAATATGAAAAACCTGAACAGTCGAATATTCTTCGCCCCACCAGCTATTTCACTCGGTGCACAGCAAACGTAATGTGCATAGGTTAGGTTAGGTACGCGTGTGGTCTATTATCTACGTCAGAAATGCATATCGCACACGTATTTGGAAAGTTCCACAAACTTGCCTGTGAGTTTATCCAAAATAATAGTAATGATCAGTAATTAACAATAATCAATATGAAAAACCTGAACTTGTTTCGTTTTGTAGGAAAATAATAGGCGTACATTTTTTCTTACTACGAAATGTACCATACGTCATTTGATAAAATAACATAAGAAAGAAAAATGTGTATTATTTCCTTGCAAAACGAAAGGAACTTTCGGGACAGCCTAATGTAATATTATTTTTTATTTATTAGCAGCAATTAATCTACATTTGCACTTTTACCTGAAACGACAGACGAACAAGAGCGATATCAATATTTTACAAATGGCAAGTGTAAAATATTGAAATACAGGGAATTGACGCAGTCCTCGTCGCCAGTTTCGAATCAAATTGCGTCGACGTTAATTTCCAACTTCTCTCTAGAAAGCCAGGTCATCGAATCGTAGGGTTTCGTCTTTTGTCTTTCGTCGCGCCGACTCTCTACGCTTGTTCTGATGAATAGCTCGCTAATTTCCATGAATATTTATCGTCGTTGTCGTTGGCTTAGTTTCCACGCGCTTGTTGCCCCACGCCGATATTCATATTTTGCACCCGGTATTTGCAAAAGCATTTGCAGCGCGTGGTTGAATTCAACGCGCCGCGCCATTGCTTTACGCCGAAGCAAACGCGTGTCAACGCGTGTAAAGTTTAGTGTGTTGCACTTGTTTGCAGTAAGACTGTTGTAGTTCACAAAATCGCGCCACCACTTTGTGATTGTTTTCCGCCACGTCGAAGCGTCAGTTTTCTGTCGCAAGACACACACGTTCCAAAGAATCGAATAGAAAACGTTCTGAGAAAGATTATAATGAACATATATCGTGACTCTTAACGTTGCTTGGATTATCTCTTATAAGATACTTGGAATAGTAAAATAGTACAGACATACCTGCGTATAATATGAATTAAACATTTCTTTACGGTTCTCTTTCGCATACAACTTTGTTCGATATATCAAACATGTAAAGTAACTCGATTTTCTTTTCTCTATCCTCTATCGGTACTTTAAACAGCAAAATATCAATTCTTCCTCGCGATTTCGATACCTTTTGTCTATCAACGATCATCTCTAACCTTACCGATACATGTCGATTTACCTGTTATAGATAACAAGCGACTTGAAACAAATACGAAACAACGACGCTACGAAAAGAGCGCAAATCTTCCACACACGCTACTAATTTACTAGACACGCTTCGAAACTCGAGTGCTTGCGACTCTGTGCAAGTCTTTGCAAAAAGATTCTAACCTTACTGATTCCTCAGACATATCGATTTTTACCGACCATAGGTAACTGTATTTTTCGCTAACTACTCTTATCGTAGTCGCTGGCACCTTGAAACGTGAGCGTAGCTTTAAACTTATAAAAAAAAAAAGAAAAAGAAGAGGAGAAAACAATTGAAAAAGAAGAAAATAAAAGGAAAAAGAAGAAAAACTACATACATATATAGTATCCTAAGTGCGCGATTACGTACTTGGTCGAGACGTGGTTGAAAAGCAACAAGGGTGTAGCGAGGTCAAGATGCGTACGCGAATCGCGTGGCCAGCCGCTTCTGGCCGCAGGCTGCGGGGGTGGAGGATAGTCGGCCGAGGAGATGAGTGGAGGGTTGGACGAGGAGGGCTACTTGACGAGGAGCTCATTCATCAGCCAACAGCGTTCGGTGATTCATGTGACACACGCGAACCGTGTGTGTATGCTATACTGTATGGTCTCTCTTGCCATGACACGACGCGACGCTGGTCGATGCCACAAGAACGCGTCTGATTTCGTTAACTTACGAGTTGAAATGATGCATGTTAGTGATGGCGGTACATTTGAATAATTAATACATAAGCATAAAAGTATAAAGAAAACTTAGAACACAACACTGTCATAGAAAACGCTCGAAAGAATGTCTTGAAAATATTACGCAGAATTAACACTATAAGAGAATTTCCATGTTCGTGCGATAAGAATTTACGCGATTGTCCATACGATTCATACGACTAAGTTTCTTTCATTTATTTCGTGCAAAACAACAGACGACTTCTTATCATTATTTTTATCAGTCGACAATGCACATTTAGCTATTTTATTAATGAAGATTACGTCGGATATCGTCTCTCCCTTGCTCAATGTTGGAAGATTTAAACTATTAACAATACTAACGGCGGCCAGTCTTGAAAATTTGTATTCAACATCCTATACTTTTTACATTACAGCTATTATTGCGAAGATTTGTCAAAATATGTATATTGAGTTGGTAACTAAGTAATTGCGGATTTTGTCATTGCCGGGACTTATCGACACAGAATTTAAACAGCGCGATCACGCTGTTTGGCACTCAAACAGTGTATTGTTGACTCGTCTGATATCAACTGAAAATTTCGTTCGACAGTTTCGATATTCAGAAGTTAAGCGTCGTGATACCGCAGCGCATAATACACGGTGTCATTAAACATATTTAATATTCATATTTAACATACTTAATTAATATTCGATATTTGAATGGAAAAGCATCGACGTTCGAAATATCGTCGAAATTAGCGTTTCGCTCGTCGCTGATGCGCGCGAACGTCGCGCCCCAAATCAACGCAGCTCGATCGATCTTCCCCGTAATAATTGCACCGCTATTTATCGACGCTTACCCATCTTGTCGTGTGTACAGCGTATACACACGAGCCTCGTGCGCTCGTTACACACTCGTCGATACCATGGTCAGGTTACTTACCTCGGCCACGCTAGTTCGTGACACGGCCAGACGAAAGTTTGGCGCAAGTTTCACGATAGTTTCAACTGGTTGCCGCGCATCTGTCACGAGATTGACACGCTCGCCTGGATTTCTTGGTAGGTTCGCTGGTTCGTTTACCTCGCGTCGCTGCGTCCAATGATTTGTGGACTGCGGATGTTTATGCGGATGCATAGTTGTGCGAGGAAAATTGGTTAACGAAATCGCTGCGAGTTGCGAAAGCGGACAAAGGAAGGTTTTAATTAGCAGTAGACTGCGGATGTTTACGCGAGTTCTTTCTTTCTTCCAGCGAATGTAGTTGATTTGTTGTCTCGCGCGGTATACGTTGCAATGAGCACGAGACAGTTCGAGGAATTTATTTGCAATTTCTTTATTTCCACGCTTGGAAATAATATTGGAACAGCCGTGCTTCACGCGCGTTTCAATTACAAACGATAAAGATTGCTTTGCGAGGCAATGTTAATTGTTCTCGTTTCAATTATCCTGGAATAACAAATGCGTGGAATTGTGTTGTAGGTTAGGTATCGCGGGGAAATGCGGATTTCTGACACGGTTGATATAGCAGAACGAGAAATTATTTCGGGAAACGTAAAGAAATTAAATCCTATTCTAATTTTTATTCTAATTCTAAATTATTAAATTCTAAAGAATTCTGTTTTATTTGGCCGTAGTAATAATTCTTTGTGAGATTGTTTTTTTTTTTTTTGATTCTATTAATTATTCCGGAATATGTTCGAGAAGCAAATAACGCGATACGTCGCTCAAATAATGTTTCAACGTTTCGATGTTTTAAATGTGTCATCGATATTTGCAATTCATAAGAAGATAATTTAATACGAATCACGTGAAAACCGTAATTAATCTTTGGAATTGTTGGGTGTACTACACATTAGCTACACGTCTGGTATTTTTATTGATATTACGCTCAGTAACATAAATCACATTATTATCTTTAACAAAGGAAACAGTTTCGCTTGATACTTAAACAATTCTTCAATTTTTCCTGTCCTATGTCATATTTTTTTTATGCCCGACAGATACACACTCGTCCAATGTGCTTTCTCGTAGCGCGTGTGAATCATCGATGATTCACGCCGATTTTATCGAGAGCAATTTTTTCGAGAAATAAGTTGGCGTTGACACGTGAGGCGTTGTCAGCACGAAAGAGAAAAGCAAATGCGACGATCTTAATACGATATTGCATTCACGAAATCAGTGTCTCGTAATCTGACTAAAATAATAATTGCATACACATAATTTATTGCGCGCTATAGCCATCACGTACCACTGCAATTAATTCGAAACTCAGCAGATCGTTCGATCGTATATTTCTAGCACAGTAATTTCATCGGATTTTATCTACGGAGCTCTCAATGCTTCGAAAAATTACGATTTCTGACCGGATAATTTCGAAGCACAGTAAAATAAGAAATAAAGTAACGAAGCTTCAAAGTGAGGTTAGAAAATTGTCGTGTAGAATTGTAAGAGGTGGTGAAATATTATTGGAACGGCGATTAAACTGAAAAGCGTTTATTGGATCGGTCTGTAAATTAAAAAGCTTAGCCATGTAAGGATTAGAAAGGAGAAAACGCGTGTGAAAGATCGCACGATAAAGTGCAAGTCGCGGCACGAAAATACGAAAACGACCGAGCACCTATATATGTGTTTAGGTATATGTACTGGCTGGTTCGACAGCAAAACATCGATATCAGCGTGGATACGTGGTTTTCTTCCAAGCGATAGACGATTGCGATCGATTCGTTTTAATAATAGAAAATTGCCAAGAGGGGCAAGAAAGTGCGGTATTGCATAATGAATGGCATGAAAAGAGGGTGAATTCAATGCGTTCGTGTGCTGACACCGTGTGATTCGTAGAATTGCACTACGCCTTCTTGCACAAACGAATAGCACGTTGAGTAATTTAATACGCGATACGTTTAGATATATTTCGTATCTGCAAATTAACACATTTACACTTGCTCTGTGTACACGTGTACGTCTATCGTAGTAGGTAAGGAGCTTAATTGCATTGTACGGAGTTTAAAACACATTTCTAGATTAATATTTTCACGTGCTCGTGGAAGTTTTAAGAAAATGAAATTTTATTTCTACAAAATGTATATAATAGGAAATGTCAAACAGAGGAGATAATACACTAAATGGAGATATTATACGCTATTACTATTGTAGATGTGCATGTATATGGGGTTGTCGAGAGGTAAGCGTTAAATAAAGAATAAAATAAAAAAATGTATATATATATATATTTCATTCAGAATATTATTTCATCTGCACGATATTTCCTATTATATATATTTTTATATATACATTTATAACGTATAATGTATATAATTATAATAAATAATATACATTACATAAACACAGAGAGTTATTAGTCGAGTCTTCGACGTTCATGAAATTTTATTTAAATTTATGCACATATAGAATATGCATATAGAATCGCCAGAAGAATGGAATTGCAAACGAAGAAATTGTCATAGAAAATATAAAAAACACGTATATGTAAATCTTCTCGAAAAAAAATACCACTACGTGTGGCTAATTGGAATTAAAAAAGTAATTCTGATGTTACTACACTTGTATACATAATACGTACACTCGTATACTTGGAAGAATTATTTTATGCGCGTTATGATGCATATCTATAATATGATACATTCGTGTTTTATGATCTTGATACGCATAAACGTTTTAAATTATATTAAATTCTTTGGAAATTACATGTTTTCACAATTCAAAGATATACTCTGCAAACAATTTATTTTACCAACAATTCGTTCGAGTAATGTTTTACCGCACAAATACGTTTTAAAAAGAAGGGGAAAAATACGGTACATAGCAAGCGACTCCATTTCTCCTCGGCGTCATAGTCAGTCTATTATGTCCACAATCCACGTCCAACCGTACCGTATCTCTTTCCTCGATCTTCACATTTCTCTCTTACTCGAGGCTTTTGTCCGGCACAATAGGGGGCGAATAAAAAATAGGAAAAATTATCAGCAGTTCACAATACCCTTGGAACACTTGTTCCTTGAACAGCAGAGACACGAAATGTAAAGATATTCCTTTGCAGCCCTTAGAAATTCAGTGGAAATCACAAATTTAAACAGAATTCTGTCCCAATGACCATAGTGTATAAATTATTTATATTGTGGTACATATAGTGATATATTATGCTGTATTTAATATATAAATATGCCTGTAATTGAATATATAGATTGAAATTAAATATTATATAATAGTACGTTGTATAATATAAATATATATATGTTTGTATAATATATTATATTATCATATATACATCATATACCATTATACGTATATGTGTATAAATTATTTATATTGTGATACATATAGTAACATATTATGCTATATGTAACATTATATATTTAATGTATAATTATGCGTGTAATTAATTATATAAATTAAAATTAAATATTATATAATGGTACGTTGTATAATATAATATAATTATATATATAATAACAGTATAAATATATAATATAAATGTAGAATAAAACAAAAATACTAGTAATATATAATATTATATACGTTATTTGTATAACATAATATTGCATTATTATTAATATGTCATATTACAATACGCGTAGCAGCCAGGTAAAAAGTAGACGACTAATCTAAAGTAGAATACGTGAACCGTTTATCACGAAAGTGGGGTAACTTCATTTTTCGAAAAAATTCAATTCCACTTTGTTTCGGCTTTTATCGAAAAGGAAATTATAGTTTGCTATGAAATTAGTATCGAAATTTTAGTTACACCTAGGAATCTTTCTACAAAATCCACTTTTACAACGATCTTTTAGCACGTATTATTAACTTTTACACGATTTGTTTAACACGTCTTGGTTAAAGTTATGCGACTCTTTTTTTACCACGTTTTATTCATATTTGCACAGTTTTCTTAGCACGTTTTACTTACCTTTAAACGATATTTTTCACACGTTTCATTTATTTTTATCCTCGGACCGAAGAAACCGACGAACCTTCCAAGAACCGCTTCATCAAGACACAAATTCTACTTTGTTATCGCTGTTACAAACAACCGACTGTTTTAGAGTCACGGTAAGAGCATACAGCATCTGAAGGATGCTGTTCATTTGTTTAACGATCGTCAGATCGTACAACTGAGATCTTGAGCGAACAAAGAATCACTTGATTCGATGCAAAGAGAATCGAGATTATATCGTTTTACATTTCTTCATTCTGTTTAAAGAAACAACGAAAGGTGTTGTTCGTTCGTCCAATAAGCCGCAGATTGAACATTCACCAACAGTCAGAACTTGATCGTGTAAAGAGAATTTAATTTGGCTCGAGCAGAATTGAAATTTTATCGTTTCAAATTTCCTTAACTTGTACAAGAACACAACTGTTAAGGTATAGAAAGGATTCGGAAATACAAATAGTTTACTTTATTTCACACACAACAGCTATACATATATATTACACTCTGAAGATCTCGATAACCTTCTTGCACGCACGCTTGTTGTCCTTCTAGAAGCTTCTAAAATCTGGCAACAGTCTTTTGTCTCAACTAAGACCTGGACGCCCCCTAACGCTTACACACACATTCACATGTACAGTGTAAATGTATCATCTACCCAACAACAAAGAAATACACGTCGTCGCAACTGATACAGAACGATCGGGCGGCACATATTTTGAGTGACGAAAATCGTATTCGTTGCAATACCAATGGACATCGACGACGAATAAAATGCGGATTTTTCAGAAAATGATATTTTTTCATTTTCCTTTAACGAATGAAACGCAAGTTTTATGCTTTTTCGCAAATCAATTGTTTCAATTGTGTAAAAGCAATGTCGGGTGTATGTGCGTGAAGTTGGTCAGTGTAAATTTGTCTGGCGATCGAAGATGCGAAATTATTTTGTTTGTTATAAAAGCGGAGCAATTCCATTTATCCTATTGGTTGACCAGCGAAGTTTTGTCGTTTTTTCAATGACGTGGAAGGTTGTTCATTTGTTCTATGGAACTTACGCGTGTCATCCAGAGATCAACGATTGTACAAATTGTTTTATTAACGCTTTACTGACCGGCTTTCTATTGCCGACGCTTGTCGACCGATAGCCTATTAATCGACTTTTTGTTACCAACAATCTTCCTCATTATTTGAGCAGTAATTTGTTATTTAGTGCTAAGGTACCTTGCTCAATTGCGTCAGTTGCGTTGCTTTGTAAGCTCCCACAGTTTTATACCAATTTGAAAAATTTATCGTTCGCGATGGACGAAAAGAATGGCATTGGAGAGTCTAAACCGAAACAGAGCCGGCGCGAGGGAGAATCTGCGCCTGAGATGCCGGTCGGACGTGCGTATGCTGTTGAATCGCTATTGGTCGGTAAAGTGTTAATATTTTCATTGGTATTTTTACGAAATATTTGCGTTGCTGTCGAAGGTATCGTTTCTCAGGAGCGAAAATTCTACTGTTATCGTTAGTCATTATTAGTCAATTGCTTCGACCAGCGAAAGTGAAATTGTTTATCGGCGGATAACTTCCGGTTAACGTCAGTGATATAAATTATTAATAAATAGACAGATAATGATTCTATATTTCCAATTAGTTCTGAGATTGCCGCCATTTTATAAATAAGTGGGTAAAAATAGATAAAAGAAGAATCTCAGAATCGGAAGACGATAACGATTTTTAGATAAAGAAAACAGACGTTTATATAAAGCGGAAAGGAAGAGAACTATACGCTGAAATTCGTCATTATCCGATGAGTATTTTAAAGTGACACTAAGTTGAGCTCTACGATACGGAATAACAACGAGCAGAATATCTGAAAAATAAGGAAACTGTCGTTTACAATTTTCGTAATTGATCAAAATGCTTTTTGCTTCCTTGTTGTATTACGAAAATTGCCTGATAAATTTCGAAAGTCTATAAAACACAAGTCTGCAAAACTTCTAACGTTTGTTAAAGACACGTGGTAAGTTGCAGAAAATAAGGAAACTATTAGGTTGGCAACTATGTCAATACCATCTAATGATAAAATCCGCAATCACTTAGTTGCCAACCCAACAAATACAATTACTTGTCTTTTCTCAATTTTGACATTAACATTACCAAATGGCCGGTTTCAATGTTTAATGTTAAATTGTACATTTAGTGTTATTTTTTTTATTCGTCTAATTTTATGTAAGTTCTTATGTTATCCGATTAATCAATTTCTCAATATTTATTAATATATGAGATTACTATTTATCGCGTCACATTGATAAAGCAAAGCAATAGCTCATTCAGCTTCGGTAAACAGATCGTAGGACACTTCCACGCTTTGGTATGGTAAACGATACAAAATTATTTCCATTCCAAGTAAATAGAAGCACAGAAAATTCATTATATTGTTCCTCTTCTATTATACAATTCCATTATTACTGTTCGTTATATTATTCCTCTTGTTATCGCCAGGAAATAGGAATTTTAAAATAAAATTATAAAATCAGCCATGGAAGTTTAAAAAAAAAAAAAAAATAAAAAACACAAAGAATCGAATAGAACCGAGTAAAATTGCCTTTCTACCGTACGTGCTCCTCTGTACGCGACTAATTTACCTACAACGACGACAACCTTACCGCTCGTTTATCGATTCTTCGACAGATGAATCATTTCTGTTGCACCGCGTCTGCTGCCCCCGGTTCCTATTTATTCCTCCACCGACGACCCGTCGTGGGCGGTTGGTAGGTGGAAAAAAGAAATGATCCGCAGTCTGTCGCCGGCTCACCGACCACCATCGTCGTGTATGGTAGCTTGGCTCGCCAGGCGAACACGTACAACGAAACTGAAACACCACCTGTAGTTTTAGCGCTGTGAAGCTATAGTTAGCGAGCTCGCCCCCGAACCGAAGAGGGAAGCTTACCATAAATAAAAATAACTACCTTGCCGGCTCGCGTGTAGCAAACGGGCTTGTTTCACCACAATTGCGCTTCGTTTTCTATGGTTTTCGCCATTTGCACAGTCGGCTGTGGCTGACCCACGCGGACCTCGAGAGGCTACCGCGACGTCTAGACAACCCGGTTCGGTGTTTCGCAACGTGTTCGAGCGTCGTTTCTCTAATTCTCAGCAACGAGAATCGGAAAAGCGTATAGGAAAAGGTGTGTTGTGCGTTGGACTTGAAATAGTGTGAGATCGAACTCGACGAGTTTGCAGGTGGAATTGTTTTGTTGGAAATTTAGACAATTGAGTGTAAGATTGATATTCTGTTGTTTTGTTGTTTTTGTTTGTTTTGGGGGAGGTTAAGCAGAAAGAGAGACCAGAGGTGTCGTGTTGAATTTCTTATTGGAAGGTGATTTCTCTACTTTGCCGGTTTAGTTTTCACGGGTTTTATTAGCCCTCGGTTGCCACGCTCGCTTCGCCGGGTCAATCTGACCCACTGTTCGATTTCCAAGCAGCTGCTGTTGAAAGGATAGCGGCGATATCGGATCAAAGGAAATTTGAGAATACGGTTGAGAATATCCTGGGATATGTTTTGACAAAAATGAAAATCTAAGGAAGGAAGTGACGTTGTTTCCGAGAAAGAAAGGGAAATATTTGAAACTGTAAGTTTCGAGGAAAATCATTTTTATGAGAAATTGTTGTAACTCTCTTGTGTTTCGACATTTCTCGCTACAATTTTCAGATTTAATGTTTTTTAAATGTGCAACTTTGAGAGGGAAAATAGTTTCTTAGTGCGCGTTCCTAAAAAGATGTTTATTTGACATGTTGAGGAAGAGCAGTTTTTGAATAAGAAGAGTGCAATTTTATGGAAAAATCAGTTCATTACACACACAGGTGCAAACAATTTTTAGATTAAAATTTTTTTAACTGTAATAGTGATTTCTGTCAGTAAAATTTGCACAAAAGTAAAATGCACATTTATGACACTTGGGTCATAATGACCCATCACTAACTTCACAGAGTTACCAGACGCAAACTGACAGGATTCTTAGCAGTGTAATCACCAGATATTATAAAAAAAAATAATAATTCAAATTAACAGTAGATTATGCAATAGTGTCATTGCAAGCGTCACATCTTGAAGATGTTTCTTCCCAAAACAAAACTATGGGTCACTATGACCCATAAAGGCAACCTTCAATAAAAGACAACTTTCAATAAAATAATACAAAAAAAATATTAATTCAAATTAACAGTAGATTGTGCAATAGTGTCATTGCAAGCGTCACATCTTGAATATGTTTCTTCTCAAAACAAAACTATGGGTCACTGTGACCCATAAAGGCAACCGAGAGTTAAAAAAGGGAATCGGTACAATCTTGTAGAATACAATGATTCGACGAGACTTGGCTTATTATTTTCTGCACTGCATAATATTTTACTTTTCCCAATCTTTTCAATGTTTCATTATGTTCTTTTCTTTTGTTTAATTCCTTGGCCAGTTATTCATTTCACGCATAAGTCTGCATTAGAAGTTTTATTTTCCAGTAATCCGTAATTCTTGTTGAGTTTTCAAAATTCACCAGCTTCTTATCTCCAGATGTACGTACGTTTCGTAAATTCTGTTCCTCACATTTTACGATACTTTCACGAGTGTCACGTGTAAAAAAAAAAAGAAAGAAAAAACAAAAAGTATAAACAAACATAAAATTGTATCTAGTGTAACACGAAGAATAAATAGATCTGTTCAAGTGCTGTTGGTTTGCAGAATTATGGAAGAAAGGAAGAGATCAAGCGTTCGCATAATGCGCGGAAAAGTAGCAAAGAACTGCAAATGGTAAGCCAAGAAATGGAATATCGATTGAACGTCGGTAGTTTTTAGCTATAACTGTAACTATGTATTACGTCCAAGCAAATGATACCATTTTAGACTTTTCCGTTTTACGTGTGCATACATCACGAAAGTAAATTCCACTGCGAACTGCTCGCTGTTCGTCGTTTCATGTCCCGCATTTTATTTATCGCGTTTCATCACAATGCGAAGTATTAGCTTGTGCCAAAAGTCCCTTTCGTTTAATCAGGAAATATTGGGTTGGTAATTAAGTGACTGCGGATTTTGTCATTAGGTGGTACGAAAAAATCCGCAATCACTTAGTTGCCAACGTAGATGCACTTTTATATTGCATTTCTCTTTTATATTATTTTATCGAATTATGTACCGTCCATTTTGTTCTATCACTACAAAATAATATAACATACAATATAATATAATTGTTGTTATTTCTATATTCAAAGGTAGGATCACAATAGCTATTATTACATTCTATGGATAAATCTATCACACCGTTCTGAGCCAGAAAAACCTTTATTTGCACATTCTTACATGGACTAGGGATAAAAACAAAAGAACATCTTAAACCTATCGATTAAATCTATCGATTGTCTTTAGAACTATCTTCTAGTTATTTTTTGTAACTAACGCATCTGCATATAGATGGCGAGCACGTACTCACGTTGTCATTTTCAACAATAATATAATCAGAATTGCAGATAATTCTAAAATAATATAATAATACTAATAATAATATACAAAAATTTGTTCTATTACTGCAAAATGGATCACACAAAATTCAATAAAATAATACGAAAGAAAAAATATTGCGCATCTAATTATTTTCTTATAAAATGTCAGACACTTTTGGGATAATCTATTAGGTTGGCAACTAAGTTGGCTGTCATTAGGTGGTGCGACAAAACTCGCAATCACTTAGTTGCCAACCCAATAAAAATCGCGTACAGTTTTTGCGATGCTAAAAGTGTCACAATTATCTGATGTTAGTACGTGCGAATTATTTCTTTGCAAAATTGAATGTGAAACAGATAGACGTTATTTATTAGAACATTACGTTAATTATTTCCAGTGAAGGGGAAATACTTTTTCCGGAAAGAGGAAAACATTCCACGCTATTGATTTCCTCCCTCGTGAATATATTCTATATATCGAGAAATTTATTTTTCAGTGTGCAAGTCGTTCTATTTTCGTAGCAATTTCCTTGTTCACTTGTTCAATTCGTGTTTTCTCCCGAGCCACGATCTTCCAAATGCCAACTCGTACCTTCAATTTTCGGCTTGTTTTTTCAACGAAAGTTACTCTGCGCCGTATTATCCCGCCTCTTCTACGTGTCGCCAGATTTATTTGTCCAACTGGAATCGCTCTCCTGTGCCATTTTCTTCCACATTTTGTACAGCGTGGCTGCTATAACCATGCAATAAATCGCGCAGACGAAAGAAACTATGAGAAAGTCGGAGACAAATATCGTATATCATCAGACAATCGCGTCACAAATAACGTAATTTACTTTATAGTAACTGCAATGTGGATGTTTAAAATATTGTACATGTACACGTTACGTGAAATAAGTAAGATACAATACATATATAATGCAAAATACAAATACATATTTTTATTAATGTAATTTTGTTTCTCTTTTATTAGTTTTAATTGTCTCATGTGATTTACGTAATTTACACGTGAAAATTGCATATATTATCAATTGTGCATCATTACGAGATTTTCTTTAATGTTTTATACATCGTACTATTAGGTTGGCAACTAAATGGTTGCGGATTTTGTCATTAGCACGTAACGACAAAATCCGCAATCACTTAGTTGCCAACTCAATATAATAAATCGCGAAGACGAAAGGATTCATCAGAAGGGCAGAAATCATTAGAAACAACATAATTGATTCTGTGATAACTGAACTGTGGAAGTTTATACGATGATACATATTTTTACGAATACAATTTCTTTTTTCCTTTTATTAATGTCTCGTGAGATTTACGTAATGCACATATGCAAATAGCAGATACATTACGAATTGTACATTACCATGAGAGAATTGTGCGAGAATGTCAATATTCCGGCCGCTGGATTACACGACATATTAAAGAAAAATATTTATTTAAAGAAATAGGAATTGCATAATGCAGTCTATGTGTATAGTTTTGATAATTATGGTTGGTCCGGGGTGAATATGATTCAAGAAATAAAAGCAACATTGCATTAATTACCTTCAAATATTGCAATTATATTGCAAAATTTTTATGCACATAAATAATTTGTTAAATTTGTACAAGTACTTATTTTCATAAATTTGTATTATCTATATATTTACTATACTAAACAAAATCGAAAATGATCCACATCATCCACTAAATATTGCAATTAGACTGCAAAATAATTATGCAAATAAATAGTCTCTTAATTTGTATAATAATTGCATTACAAATCTACCTACTATAATAAACAAAATCGAAAATGATCTACGTCATCCACTAAATATTGCAATTAGACTGCAAAATAATTATGCAAATAAATAGTTTCTTAAATTTGTATAATAATTGCATTATATATTTACCTACTAGAATAAACAAAATCGAAAAAGATCCACATCATCCACTAAATATTGCAATTAGACTGAAAAATAATTATGCAAATAAATAGTTTCTTAAATTTGTATAATAATTGCATAACATATCTACCTACTACAATAAACAAAATCTCAAATGATCCACTTCATGTATTAAATATCCTAATTACGCTACATCGTAATTACAAAATAATGATGCAAATATTAGATAATCTCTTAAACTTGCTTAACAACTGTACTACCCATCTACCTACTACAATACATTACTACGCATTACCATCTCATTACCAAACTGTTACTTTGCTTTCGCGAAGCTCGGCGAACAATCTCGTCGTCAACGGCCAAAACCTCGCAATTTCTCATCCATCGTAGCCAACGTCGAAACATTGCCCTCGTTATCGCGAACGCTTTTGCTTGAACCTAACCTAATTCTCGCCAGCCAAAGCAATTAAAACGTCAGACGCTCTAGCGATCTCGTGTCAAAGGCCACCGCTTCCTACTAACACGTCTTCGATGACAAAGATACCGCAAGGACGCGTTCTACGTTGGTCGTGTCGTACGTATCCATATTTCATATCATTGTACATGGCAACGTACACGCGGTGACGTCTTCAAACCGGCGTGATTATTATCTCTTTGTCTACGTAGCCGTCTGATCGATAGCATTGTGCAGCAGCGTTTTTGCTTCGAGCATCAACTCGGCCTGGTTCCACGAGCCGAGTGGACTCGTTCGTTTTCGCAAAGCGAAGGCTCAGCACCAGCCTCCGCGAGATCCTCCGCTCGTTTTCGATACAAATTGTCTCGTGGCTCAGGGCTTTCTTTCTCAATCTTCGATCCGCCTTTCCAAGTTTCACCGATGGAAATTACGTGGAAAGAAGATACGCGAGGAATGCGGATGAGAGTCTCGATTCTTCTATTATTTGTATTATATCGTTGAATTTTTCTCGTCCGAAGAGATTTTCTCATTGTTTCCAGGGAAAATTCCTTTTTAGGTTATCGATCGAGTTTTTTCGTTTTTATTTCTCCCGAGCTTTGGTTTGCTGGATGATAACGTGCATCGTGAAGCTTCTTGGGCTATTTGAGTGGAGAAGTTTTTAACTGGCAAGGGGAAGGTTTGGCAACTGGAGAATTGAGAAAAGTTTGAAACTTGGCAAATGTAGCTCATGAGATGCTAAGAAGGAAACAATTTTCTCTGAACAATGGAACGGTCCTAGGGGTGAAAACTCCACTCCGAAGAAATCTTGACTTTTCATGTTATCATAAATATTTTAGAAAGTATATAGGATAGGAGGGAAAAGTTGAATTAAAAGTTATAATCCCTTTTACGTAAATTTCTATTTCTATTAAATAAATTTTTATTAATAAATTCCTATTTTTATATTTCTATTAATAAATTATTCTATTAATAAATTTCTATTTACACGTAATTTTCTGAAGCTGTTTTTCCTCTCACACGCATACACAGCTCTTTATAGATACATAAACGTTATGTATAATATTATATAATGAATAATAATATATATAATAGTGCTACGTATAATAAATGTAACAAGATTTTTAATCACGCGAATATTTCTGCCTTAATCATTTTTTCGCAGGAAACAAAGGAAAGAGGAAATACTTTGTTTCATATTATATGTACTATTTGTTTATAATAATTATTTACATGTTTTTATTTGATCGGTTTATTTCATCTCGGCCTGCAAATACTAAAAAACATGTTAAAGTTTACGAATATATTTTAGTTTTTATTAAAATTGCAACTTAAACAGAGAATTGTAACTGCTTTCTGCGCATGACGAGTATATTCGTCGTAGCAGAAAATGTTGCCATTTCTTCATTTCGCACAGTCTCCAGACGCTTGGTTTCCGAGGCAAAATAAATTTTATTCTACGTTTTTTCTTACTTTCACACAAAAAACGTTATACTTATCTTACAAGAACATTTACATTACACATACACGTCTATCGTTCTCGTTTACATCCAAAAATGGTCAGCTAATAACGAACACCCTGTATATGAAAATCGAAAGAAGAACACTTAGCAGCTAGTCAGGTGTGCCACTAAAACCTCGCACTTGAACCACTTGCAACTGTGTTGCAACTATCACAAAGCAGCAAGAAGTTGAGCGAAAGTTTGAAACTTTCTGACGAAGATCCTCTTATCCTACATTTTCTGTACAAATCTCACGACTTCCATCAATCATTCTAAATATGCTACGCGACCTCGATTACCAATAGCAATAAAACTGTCCACTTGTAACACTTCGAAACGAGCCCCTGTCGACCACCATAAATCTCGTCGAACAGCGTCAAATGTCTACCGATAGGCTGCGATATTCCAATAAAATATCGCCGATTTGGCTCGTTGAATATCTTTTATTAGCCGATAAATTTCACCGATTTATTACGAGCACATTGTCGTGTTTAGCTTACCGTATCGAAGGTTCGTGATTGACAATTGTCTGCAGATTCGTTTATTCCGGTTTATTTTCTATTTATCTTGCAACGATAATGGTGTTTAATGGTGTTTCATGGTCAATTATGGTTTGAAGCGCACAATATGAATTAACATTTTACCGACCGATAGCCGATTAATTGGTTTTTTATCGCCAACGCTTACCGACTGATAACCTATTAATCGACTTGTTGTCGCCGATAATTTTCCTCATTATTTGGGCAGTAATGTGTTATTTAGTACTAAGGTACCTTGCTCAGTTGCGTCAGTTGCGTTGCTTTGTAAGCTCCCATAGTTTTATACCAATTTAAAAAACTTACCATTCGCGACAAACGAAAAGAATGGTATTGAAGAGTCTAAATCGAAACAGAGGCGGCGCCAGGGAGAATCTGCGCCTGAGTTGCCAATCGGACGTGCGTATGCTAGCGGTCAGTAAAGTGTTAAGATGTAACTGACGCTCAATTTACGCGAGTCTGTTTCTTACGTGGTAAATTGCATTTTACTTTTTATTTTTCTTTTATTTAAAAGTGGGAACGCCCAACGAAGTTTAAAATTTCGACAAAATTCAATGAAATGTCGTAGCGACGGTATCAACAAATTTAGGAAAACTTGGTGAAAGAAAAGATTGAAAAAGAATCGTGTGAGGAAATGACGAAAATGGTTGAGGACGAAAATGACGCCGAACTTGCAAATATTCAAGCGATGAAGATGATACGTTCGTAGAAATTTTAAAAAGCAAAGATTGAGTGTTTTGAATTAGGATAGCGACATTGATAATGAATAAAGTTTATTTTTGTCTTTGAAACGTCATTTAAACAAATTTCATTTTTACGGTTTACATAAATTAGGTGTAAAATTAAATTAAATTAAATTAGTTTGTTTTTGAAACGTCATTATTCTTTTCTATCAAAAACTGCTTGAAATTCTTCTAAAGTTTACATGTACTAACCTCTGTTTTTACACTAATTTATCTTCTCTTTTTATACTGACAAACTTCATTTTCGCGGTTCACATAAATCAGGTGTGTAATTAAGCGATGGAAGCTAATGTAATGTGTCGCAATTACGTTGTTAATTACGTCGTAATCGTCGATGATTGACGAACACTGTCCAGCGACGAGAAACAAGTTTTTCAACAGCGAAAGAAAACTTGTGCATCGATCTAGGCCAAATTCATGAAAGAGAAAAGTGTATCTGTAGATGCGAAGCACGTTAGTGCCACCTTTCGTCTCAGTTGCAAAGAAAACTTATTCGTTCCATTCGTTTTGGGCAGATGGCATAAGCAAAAACCAAGAAATGTTTATTAACTCTTTCATTTGATTTCTACAAAGTTGACGTTACGATACACATCTTCTAGCGTTATTAATAACCGGACAACGAATTTTTAGTTTTCGTACTTTTCATATTGCATAGGTTTCGCGTATTTTACATAAACCACGTTAATAAACATGTTACATATTTATTTCTAATTTCATGATTCCTGATACTTTCGTATAATAATCATCGTACAATCAGTTTATCAGTTCGTACGAAGTACAAGCGGGACAATTTGAATTTCTTTAATACCTTTAAGGGACGTACACAACAGCGGTCAATCGCGTAAAAGTGGATTTCGTACCGATTTATGTCACGCGATCAACAAATAGGAGAAAAATTTCGTCGTATTCGATAAAGAAATGTTAGTTATCACTCGACATTGAAAATTTCAAGAATTTTGCAGGCACATCCATAGAATTTTGTTTAATTTAAAGAAATTGAAATATGTACACTTCGGTTAGGTTTCATGACGCCGAACGATCTCCTTCGATGTGTAAATTAATGCTTCCACGTGAGCGAGATCGTTTTGCGATTTAAACGACCTTGGAAAACCTGTTATTACTTATCGTAACGCAAATTCTCATAATTAGACTGCGGATTTTTATTTTTAATTTTGTTAACACAACTGCAGAGGTGGAACCTACGCGAATATTCATCTCACCCGTTAGACGTCGTAACAACTGCTTCACTTTGAACGAGTTTCTTATATCTTCGCATGTTACGTGCACTTTGTGCGTTCTTGCAGTTTTTTAACCTTCACCAAATGTATCAAAATCCGCAGTATAACGATAACTATAAGATTGGCAGCTAAGTGATTGCGGATTTTGTCATTACCACTTAATGGACCTACCCTAAACCTAACCTAACCTAAAAACATTACCAATAAATGTAGGTACACGTATGAATGTGATTCATATTTCGTAAATATCAATGTAATACATATGTATGTGTATGTATGTGTAGATATTCTACATTTTGCAATTTATCTTATTCTATTTGTTCTACATTTTGCAATTTATCTTATTCTATTTATATTTCTTTTTCATATTTGTGTTTTATATTTATCCTATTTATATACACAGTGTATGTATTCCACACTATTTACCATTCACCTTGCGTAATGTCACATATTTTCTAATTATAATTTATAATATATATAATAAGTTGAATATTCGGACACGTTTCAGCTGAGTAAAAATCTACGGTTTAATAGTCATATTCTGTCTTCAAATTTCTTCTTCCGTTTCTATTTAAGTTGTTCTGTGCATATGTGTAACCTGCGTTATTTGACACGTACCTTATACAATGTGACACGTTTCCTTCGTATAGGTAGAACATTTCGACACGAAAAAAAAAAAAAATAAAAATAAAATCTGGCTGCATAAAAATCAGCAGCGTATTAATAACAATTTACAAAGGGCTATCGCGCTATTCAAAACATTTTCTTCACAATTTTTCACAATTTCTGTATTAAAGTAAAGGGAAATTGTTCAATTTCCACACTTGCGGCGTTTCTGACAATTAAATTAAATTAAAATTCTGATAATCACGTCAGCTGTGACGCTGCCTATCTAAAACAGAAAAAAGAAGAAAGAAAAACACTGAATCGATAATTTGATAATTACAATGTTCGTTATTTATTGTACTCGGCTGTTCGTGGAGTTGGCGCTCTTTTCACGAACACACAGTTTCCGCGGCAAATTTGCTCGCGTGTACCTTAACAAAATTTTGCGTACGCGCCTTACGCTTAGCTCAACAAAACTTTCGCTAGAAACTTTCGTGCTTTTCATGTGCCTGGCAGAAGTTAGCGTACTGAAATCCCAAAGTAAATTTCCATGCAAATACTTACGTAGCGAACGAGTGAAATTCCACTATTGGGCTGGCAACTAAGTGATTGCGGATTTTGTCATTACCACCAATGTCTAAATCCGCAATCACTTAATTGCCAACCCAATATTTTATTTCAATTCTTGGCTTTTTAATTAGTTAAGAAAAAGTAGATATATTTTTGTATTACCAACTATTTGCAAAATCTAAAGCGAACGTTTCTCTTGCAATTTGTTTAGGTTATGCTCGTTGACCTTGACGCGGCTGGTGATTTTACGGCCATTAGGCTCCGATTTAACGTCGATTAGCATCGCGGTGAAGATGCAGAGCTCGAAGAGGACGCTGCGCTCCAACGAGATGGCCATTCCAACCGGTGGCATGCTGGACACCGAGCTAGAGCTGCAATTCGCGCTTCAGTATCCGCATTTCCTCAAGAGGGACGGCAACAAGCTGCTGATACAACTGCAGAGGAGAAAACGCTATAAAAATCGCACGATGCTCGGGTACAAGACGCTAGCCGAGGGAGTTATCAATATGGCTCAGGTAAAAAGCAATTTTCGACCTACAACTACATTCGATAAGCACGTTCTATTCGATAGATACACGAGCATACGACAAGTACAAGATACAGAAGAATATTCTTCTCGAAAATCCTCGTTTTATGTCGTCACTTTCTTTCACTTTCTTATCAGCGAGAAGAAAATTACTTTCGTCGTTTGAAATTTCCTTTGTCTGATCGTCTCGTGTCGGCTGCGACGACCTACGTTTCGCTTTTTCTCTCACTGATTTTTTGCAACGAGCCGGACAAGTTCTCGTGTGTCTTTGAAATCGAGACTGGTATTGTTTACGTTCTAACGACGTTCCAGCTTATCTGTTGGTTCTATTCCTACGTCGACCAAACTGGCACAAAACAAATGCTGTTTTTCGCTGTTATTTATCTTTCTACGAGATCAGAGACATCTACGGCTGTTTTAGCGTGCTAGTGGAAGAAATTGTAAAAGTAGTTGCAGGTGTACTGCGAATCGATTAACACAATCGAAAACCGATGAAAATGTTTAAAAAATACGTAATAGTGGAATATTTTTATATTTTTCGATTTATTACTTTCTTACAGAAGCAATTCCATGTTATGTGGTACATTTTTGGTATTATTAATCCATCTGGGACCAAGATCCCTAAACAAGGGTTGCCACATTTATAAAATTGTAGAACCAGTCAATTCGACTGGTGTGGTAGTTCTAGTGTTAATTTGCAAAACGAAGAAACTATATTTCTTTATGTGCATCAATTGAACTATCTTCTTTCACACAGTTTTACTCTTATTTACTGTTGCAATGATATATATATATATAATACATATTATTAAATTTAAAACGAAGAATTTGTGGAAAGTATTCCACTGTGCACAATCTGGCAGATGATTGTTCTATTCCACAATTCAATTAGTCGATAAACCAATAAATGCAAGTCAATAAATAATCGAGTAACTCCCGAAGACCTAAATTATAATAATTATATATATAGTAAATAGCTATGATATAAAAATTTATCAAAATCACTATACATATATATGTAGCGCTGGAGTACAATTGACATATTTATTACTGCGAAAGTTCAGCTTAATTTGAAATTTACCTATACATCATCCCTGTTGTGCTGTTATTATAGCGGCGTTCGAATCTCTAGAGATTAGATTACAAATGCATTAGGCTAAATCAGGACACCTTGTGCCATGATGCAGCTACGAATATGCGAATTAAGGTTGTGAGTGAAAGGAGAATTACAGCTAATTTAATATCCTTGTCTAATATATTATCAAGAATTTATTTAAAAAAGTATCAGGGAATATCCAGTTTTCTAGCCGTCCGATCTCATCAGTTTTATTATTTAAATTGTTATTAATGATTATCGTTCAATTTTAGTGTGTAAAATCTAATTTTAGTGCTAATTGTATTTAACATCTTAAATAAATTTAATGAAATAAATTTAATTAAATTTTATATATTAAACAAATAATTTGATTTAATACAAATGAAAAATCTAATTTTACTGCTAATTTTCTCGCTGTCTGTTAAATTCTCACGTAACAGTTTCATTCGTTCAATTTATTTCTCTACGTGATTATTATGTTACCGAAACAGTACAAAACAACAAAACAACAAAACAACAAAACAACAAAACAACAAAACAACAAAACAACAAAACAACAAAACAACAAAACAACAAAACAACAAAACAACAAAACAACAAAACAACAAAACAACAAAACAACAAAACAACAAAACAACAAACAACAAAACAACAAAACAACAAAACAACAAAACAACAAAACAACAAAACAACAAAACAACAAAACAACAAAACAACAAAACAACAAAACAACAAAACAACAAAACAACAAAACAACAAAACAACAAAACAACAAAACAACAAAACAACAAAACAACAAAACAACAAAACAACAAAACAACAAAACAACAAAACAACATTAGAAAATTATTTATAGCATTCGATCAAACTCTCTAGCGTTTTCAAAACAACGAATTTGTAAAAAGTGTTCTACTGTACACAATCTGACAAATGATTTTTCTATTTCATAATCCACAAAAAAGTTCATTTAGTCGACAAAACCAATAAATGCAAGTCAATAAGTAATCGAGTAATCTTCGAAAACCTAAATTATAATTATTATATACATATACAGTGAATAGCTATCGTACTAAAATTTATCAAAATTAAACACATTCTCGATATTTTCGTAAGTGCGTACCTAAAGATTTCATTCCTCGTTAAAATAAAAATTGTTTAAACACATATTGTTCCCTATGGGGTTACAAAGTTTCCAATGAATTTATCGTCCATTTACAGTATCTGCACCGTCAACATCCTCTTCGAGGTAACAGCCTCTCATGCTTAAACCCTGCAATAACATAACTGTTTTCGCACACGATCGTTTCTCCACGTATTCTAGTTCTACTCGTCAGCTTCAAAATTAAAAGGAAAGTCCATACTCCAACTAACCACTCGGTGTCGACGTCTTCGGCATCCTAGCCGAACCTCTCTTCGCCGTGTAATTTTGTAAATTCAGGTTCGTCCACCTGAAACAAAAACAACCGGCTGCCATGTGAGACTAGGCCAGAAAAAAGCAATTCGTTTCTCATCGAACTGTTACACTTGCGTGCGTGCACAGGTTCTCCAGAAGCAGATGGACCTGGAGCTGGAGCTAGTGTCTGACAAGGCGGAGAAGTACGGTGGCCACTCGGTTGTGTTAGCCCGCGTGAGCGTTGTCGCGCTCAGCTCCCAGCCGGTCGACCAGGATAAAAGACTGATGAACGACCCGAACGAGAGGCTCTGTCCCGAGTATAGCGACGAGGAGGAAGAGTTCAGCTCAGAGGGTGAAGCGGAAGGCAGCGACAGCGAGCCAACTCTTGAGATGGGACACAGACGAAAGACCCGGGCGAAGATTCCGCCCAACGCCAGGGTACGTGAATTGAATTACATACGTAATTTGCTTCCTTGTTTGTGTATGATGAATGTATCATTAATATGTATGTTGTCTGCCACGCGAATTTTATTGGATTGAACGGAAAGTTTCGCTTTTACGGCCGAACTCGAGGATGTGTTCTCTCCTTTACGTGTGTTGTTTTCGATGAATGTGTGCACCAATTCCTTTCGATGTTGCACCAGTTTTTGTCCGACCAATGTGGTCTTGCGTTGTTTTGGTGAACCATGTGTGGACTTGTGCCAGAGTAACAGAAAACAAGTACTTCCAAAGATGATTCTTTCATTTTCTGCAGTTGACTGTTGATTAATCAACAATCCCAGCTTACAATTGGATCAAATTAAAGTTAATATGCATTGTTTAAACACAGATACATCTTGCTACGAAAACAGAAACGAACTAATCAACAATACCGGGTTACAGTTGAATTATATTAAGGTTAATACCTATTGCTCAAACTTGCGTTGTTTTGGTGAACCATTTGTGAACTTGTGTCACGCCAACAAGGAACAAGTTCTTCCAAAAATTGTTTCACACTCTACAGTTAACTGTTGACTAGTGAACAATACCAAGTTACAATTAAATTAACTTGAGACTAATAGCTCAAACTCTTGCGTTGTTTTGGTGAACCATGTGTGAACTTGTTCCAGGCCAACAAGAAACAAGTTCTTCCACGGGTGTCTGTTTCACTTTCTGCAATCAACTGTTGACTAATCAACAATACCAGGTTACAGTTGAATTATATTAAGGTTTAATAGCCATCGTTCAAACTCTTGCGTTGTTTTGGTGAACCATGTGTGAACTTGTTCCAGGCCAACAAGAAACAAGTTCTTCCACGGGTGTCTGTTTCACTTTCTGCAATCAACTGTTGACTAATCAACAATACCAGGTTACAGTTGAATTATATTAAGGTTTAATAGCCATCGTTCAAACTCTTGTGTTGTTTTGGTGAACCATGTGTGAACTTGTACCAGGCCAACAAGAAACAAGTATTCTCAAAGATGATTGTTTCATTCTCTACAGTTAACCGTTGATTAATCAACAATCCCAGCTTACAATTGGATCAAATTAAAGTTAATATACATTGTTTAAACACAGATTCATCTTGCTACGAGAACAAAGACGAACTTTCTGATCAACCCAATAAATATTTTCCCTCGAGAACCGCAATAAATAGCCGTAATAGCCATAATAGACCTACTACATCACAGTATTTCATTTTGCAATGAATAATTTTCAAAAATCTAATTAGTTTTGCTTTGCTATGAGTGGACCGAGTGTCCAGCGATTGTTTTACAATTTCGATTATAGTAACAAAGGTGCAATAATTATTAGCTAAGATATAGTCCTGTCAAAGAAATGAAAATATTTTAATAATATAACTAAACTACAAACTTTTGTGCAAGTTCATATTATCAAAGTATAATAAATAAGACAATTCAACAGAAAATTGTTCTCTACCTACCAAATATTATAGAAATCACTACAATCTGTATATTTCATATATATTTTCACCTTATATGTACTCTGTGCAATTTTGCACAAATTTTCTATAAACCCATAAAAATCCACAGTTCAATTACAATCATACTATTATTGTTACTATTAATACTATTACTATTAATATTGAAACAATAACAATTCCTTCCTCCCAACTATACAAGAGCATAGGAACCAAACAAATCTTAATTAAACAACATTAAAGAAATTGCTGCGATAAACGTCAATGCAAATAGCCAGATTGTCATCATCAATAGAATCATCAATAGAATCATCTTTATTCTTGCAGCAAAGAAATCTAAAGCAGAAATTCATAGCGCTGCTGAAAAGACGGTTCAGGGTATCCGAGGACCTCGATCAAGATCAAGAGGAGATCGGGCAAAAGCTGTCAGGTAAGTACACATACATCAACTGTTCCTATCCCAAAACACAGTAGCCACGTGAAGAATTGTGCCAATGTTTCACCGATCGTCTTATTGATTATTTTATAGACTCGTTAACTGGATTTGTTAAAGGGGCAGAAATGGAAATCGAGGAACTGTTCGACGAACTGGAAAATTTTTCAGACAGTGGCCCCGAATTGGACACGATGTCCGTCAGTAGCACGCCCAAGCCGTCCCTGCGCCCTTTCTTCAGCTCTAGTCGATCTCTTCTCGCGCCTCCTCACTCCGGTAAGTGAATCGCTCGTTTTCGTTCGTCCAAACATAGTTGAGTATCGTAGATTTTGTGATCATGTGAATCTCGATTGGCAAATACGAGTTGCTCGATACGACGATCAGTGCGGCGTAAAGAACAGTGGAGCGAAAAGAGAAAATATACAGCAGGTGTACATAACGCGAGACCTGTACAGATCGGTCTAATTGTTGCCTCTGTCGAAATAGTTGAGCACACGGTAAGGAACACTGTGGTTATATGATGACACTTGACGAGTGTTACCTATGTTTCCATTCATGCTTCTGCTAGAAAGTAAAAAGACAAGAACACCTTCTACATGTAGAGAAAACGACCTAGCGGAACAATTGTCTTCGTTTATTTATTTATCTAATTATTTCTAATTACTTGTTTGAGCAATGTAATCGCTGTTGATATCTAATTCCCTGTCTTGCAGTCTTTTCGTAGTTGTGTCGTAGGCGTAGGACAAGAGTTCACAATTCTAACAAGCCTAGCGATCGCAGCAAACACCTACAATATTCATTTAGAAGCATTCGACATGAAATTCTGATACTCTACAAAAATATATTACGCTAAACGCTTGACACGAGTACCCTAGTCGTCTCTTTTTATCGATTGTCTGAAACCTCAACGGAGGTTTATCAAAGAACCCGCGTGGCCAGGACGTGTTCCAGGCATGTAAATATGAAACCGGAATGTTTATATAGAAAACGTTTATTGTATGAAAATGATTAAAGATATTCTATTCGAAGTATTGCCCATCGCTAACTATACATTTTTCCCACCTGTCTGGCAATTGGTGGACGCCACGCCAAAAGAACTGTCGCTCTTTTGAGGCAAACCAGCCATCGAGCCATTTTCGTACATTCTCGTAAGAAGCGAAGTGCTGGTCAGAAAGTGCGTGTCCCATCGATGCAAATAAATAGTAATCGGACGGAGCCAAGTCTGGTGAGTAAGCCGCGTGCGAAAGGATTTCCCAACTGAACGCTTCGATCGTTTCCTGGACCGGTTATGCTGTATGTGATGGTCCATCATCACGAAGCAAAATTACTTTGTGTTGCCTTTTTGATATTCTGGTCGTTTTTCACGCAAAGCTTGATACAAATCGATCGTTTGTTGTCGGTAGCGCTCAGCATTAACGGTTTCGCCAGGTTTTAACAGTTCATAATAGATCACACCCTTCTGATCCCACCAAACACAGAGCATTGTCTTCCATCCACAGCGATTTGGTCTTGTAGTCGATGTCGGTGGTTCGCCTGGGGCTGCCCATGATCTTTTACGCTTAGGATCCTCAAAATATATCCACTTTTCATCGCCAGTCACAATTCGATGGAGAAATGACTTTCTTTTGTACCTGGCGAGCAGCATTTCACAAGTGGTTTTCCGGTTTCCCTGCTGTCTTTCGTTCGGTTCATGCGGAACCCATTTTCCCACCTTCTGGATCTTTCCCATGGCTTTCAAACGTATGGAGACGGCTTCTCGTGTCACGTTTAATTGATCAGCGAGTTGTTGTTGCGTTTGAGCGTCATCCTCATCCGACGATGCTTGCAATTCGCTGTCTTGAAACTTTTTCGGTGGTCTTCCACGTTCTTCGTTCCTCGCGTCAAAATTGCCACTTCTGAATTTTTTAAACCACTCAAAGCACGGTGATTTACCAAGAGCGTGCTCACCGTAAGCCTCGACAAGCATTCGATGCGATTCTGCATCAGTTTTCTTCAAATGCTAACAGAAAGTCAATGCTGTCCGCAAATCGTCGTTTCCAGGCACAAAATTTGACGTGTTCAACGCTATTACAAACTATACTGTCGTATGAAACTTGTATTGTTCTGAGTCGAAAATATTTGTGAGATGCCAACAAAGACTTTTGGCATCAATGACGCAGTTCAGTGATAACTGCATTATCAGCTAGGTCCATCTATAGGGAAATTCCGGTTTCATACTTACAGGCCTGATAATTATAAAAGTTAGCAAACTTGATATAATATTGTGATATTCCTAGGCAAATAATGGGAAATATAGCAAAGTAGTTTTTCCTATACAATACACTGTGAAGTATTCAATAAAATATTTAATAATAATAAACAGTAAAGTAATCAATAATTAAATTATTATCATATACTAAATATTATTGTTAAATTACATTCAAGTTTTACGTAATATCATCCTGATATTAATCCTCCTTTCTAGTAATCGATATTAATTAAAATCTTTCAACGCTAATTCGAACATCCTGAATAATATAATCTAATTGAAATATCCGTAATCGTTTCATTTGTACTCGGACCGATACGACTGCGTCCCAGGTCCCAGGAACTTTCCAAATTATTTACCATCGTTCGTGATCGTTTCTTCGTTCGTTTGAATAGCACAAATTCGAAATACGACTAGCAAAGTCGTCGAGATGCAACACGAGTAACGAACCGACAGATATCGCACGTTGAGTACCGATCATTTTTTAGTAAAAATAGAAGCGCAAATGTTGTTTCGTTGCCAATACGGATTCAGATCTGTTTAACTAAGTGAAAGTCTGGTGCGTTGGCTTTGCATTGTTGCATGTTACGATTCGGTAGTAGTAACCAACGAGGAGACCGGAAACACTGCTGCGACAGCCATAGGTCAGCAGAGCGCAGGTCAGCCAGCTAAAGAGAAACAGCGTATCGGACACACCACTCCAGGTATGTAAAGGCACACCGGATCGTCGCGATTTCCAAGGACAAATTATCCCCGGATCGTTTTTCTTTCTTTCTTTCTTTCTTTTATTTTTTCTTTTGTTTTGAAGAATCTTCGCTTCGCCGCCGAACGAGCATGCCTGCGTGAATTTGAACAGCATGACACGCCTTTCTTTCATTTTTTCATTGACCTTCTCGCGACGATTTTGCTGCTCATCGGCCAAAGTGTAGATCGAACGAGTTGATTTGATTGTAGATCTTTTTTCGTTATTTTTTTCTTTTGGTATTTTCGTGCTGTCGTGGCTATGAAAATGTGCTTGGTAGCGGAAATTCATGTTATGATATACTTTACACGACGAGGAGCACGATAGTTGGTGATTTTCGGTAATTATGTAATCGGTAAAATTGACGTTTTAACGTGTAACGTGTTTCGCGAGGGTAATTTTGTTCTTACAGAAACAGGGCAATTTTTCATGTCAAGTGGAAGATTTATGTCGATTGATCGCAGCGTAATCGCATATTAATATTCTTTGTATCCTTGTATTAATATTATACACATATACAGGGTGATTGGTAATTGGTGGTACAAGCGGAAAGGGGTGATTCTACGCGAAAAAAGAAGTCGAAAATATAGAATAAAAATTTTTCGTTTGAGGCTTCGTTTCCGAGAAAATCGACGTTGAATTTTCGCTCGGTACGCGTGCGGTACGTTATAACGGATCTCACTGTAGATCGTTGTCTCGATCGAAAAATTAAAAAAAAAAATTTTTGTTCTATATTTTCGACTTCTTTTTTCGCGTAGAATCACCCCCTTTCCGCTTGTACCACAAGTTACCAACCACCCTGTATATACATATCTGACAGCACGTACACTTTTGTAGTTTAAAACGCAACTCATGTAACGACGTACTTCTTTCCTCTCTCCTTAGGAACAATAAAATCAGTTGGTCAATTATTTCTCTAATTACTCGAAATGAACCTATTTGAAATTCACTTTCATTTTCCAAATTAAAACATTTGTAATTATCTCTAAAAAAAAAATTCCTTTTTTAAATAGAATGCTATAATACACGAAAGTGATATATTTCTGTTATATGAAATAATCTGAGGAACTATTCCAAATATCGTTTGCCATGCAATGTTTTTCAATGAATCATAGCAAGAAATATTTAAAACAATGAAATATTCCGAATCTAGAGGCTGAAGAAGCGTTTCGAACAGAATTTGCTTCGTTTCGGGGGCGACATCTCGCGATGGTCGATCTTATGTAGGCGGACGTGCCTTCGAGATTTCAAGCTGATCTTCGCTCTTCTAAAGGGAACCATGCACTTTCTTATACACCGTTCGATACAGTTTCTAATTCTCTACAAAAAAGTATTATACCATTTTAGTCTCGCAAGACTCGTTGTATGAAAGATAAAGGAAGATAATATGGTGCTCTTACGTTCGCCTTCTCCGCGTCTCCTATACGCTGCACCCAACGAAGTTAACATTGCAATATCTTTCAAACTGTCCATTTTCGGATACAAGTACCTAGATACTTTTTTGTAGAGAATTAGAAGCTGCATCGAACAACTGTGAAAAAAATATATAATTCCATTTAAAGGGACAAAGGTCACCTTGAGATCTCGCAAACGCCTGCACCTAGGCAAATCTGCTGGTTATCGTGAGACGTTCCACTCGAAACAGAACAAATTTTATCTGGCAGACTTTTTCCAATAATTTATTCATCATTTATAAATAATTTAATTGGTATTTAATGAAATTAATATTTGCGTGGGTCGGTTCAAAGTTACTCGTCCAGTATCAAGTTTTGAGCGTAGAGAGGAAGAAGTAGACAAATAATTAAAATTAGACAATCGCGCTAGTATCTGGCCAACGTGTATTTAGTCAGTTTTGGCTTATTGTTAATTGGCAGACTGAAACATGTAGCTACATATGGCGGTGTACGCAATTTTGTAGATTGCAGAAGGAACTCGAGCGCGTGAATGACCTCTTGCTAACCGACAGAAGCTAACCGACTCGGTAATTAGATGTCTATTAGTTCCACCGTACACCAGCAATAATCGTTCAATGTGCAATTTCTTCCTCGTAGTACCTATACACTACCAGCTAAAATCACAGCCAGCCTCGATAATTTCATCACTTTTCACTGCGACACTGGACGTTTCAGTTACCTTAACACGACAAATGACCCAAGTCAAAAAGAGAAACCTTTCGTATCCTGGCTCATTTCTCTTCTGTCCTTTAGAAAACACAAACGAACGAAGCATTCGGTGGAAAGACGAGCAACAGTCGTCAGATCGAGTAACAAAATAATTCGATGTGGAAAAATAAGTGCGAGGAAAAAGTATTCAGTTGCTTCCTCAAAAAAGACAATTGCTCTGCTGTTGCATGTTGATCGGCGCGAACGTACGCCAATCGGAACGAGTTATCCCATTTGGTTGTTTATTAATAAATTAACAGCGCAAAATTACGCTCATTTTTGCGCCGAATGCTCTTCTTTCATCTTCATATAACTGATCAAAGTGATTTCACGCTGCGTATAATATATCGAAATTATTCTACTGCTCTTAACCAGTCAGCTGTAAGACGAGTATACTCGTCAAACTGCAATATTCTGCAACATAAAGTGAAGTTGTAACGAAGCGACAATTTGATTTTGCAATTTTAGTCACCGACACGCCCCGTCATAATTCGAATTATCGCCATTTCTTCATGACGAGTATACTCGTCGGACATAGCTAACTGGTTAAGGGCCCTCGTATTCCCATTATCCTTGCGTCGTACGCGATCAGCACGCTGACAAGAAAGCCCTCGTTCGTGGTAGACGTTAGAACACACCTGTAAGACCGATACTGATATATCTGTAAGGAAATGAGATGGAAATAAACGTTTATCTACCATCTGATCTCTTTTGTAGTCATTTTTGTTTGCTTCCGCGACACAATGAAAATCCAGTTCGATTTCTCTCAACGATAAAAAAAAAAAAAGAAAGAGAGCGGGCAGATCTCTCTCCCCTCGAATCGAACGTCCAGATCGTTGCTGCAGAAGAGATTGTGTTAACCGTGTGTCTGTGTGCTTTTTATACGCCTGTCTGTACATAGCGAATTTGAACAAAAGTGAAAAGCAAATTGCAACACCAAAAACCCTGCCCGCTGGCCTCTCTCTTTCTGCCTCTCTCTATCTACTTGTACGTACGTATCTCTTTTTATACTATGAACTATATTGTTACATCTATCGCTGTCTCTCTTCTTTTACTAACTCTACTTGTTTCTTACTCTTTCTCTCTGTCTCTCTCTTTCTATCTATCTATCTATGGTCGCTGTACCGATTAACACGCCACACGTTCGATTGCGAGTGTTCTTGAAGCTTCACTGATCTTCTTAACGAATAGAAGCGAAAGAAAAGAAAAGAAAAACACATGTCTCGAATCACGAACGCCTGTTGCCCGTTGCATTTTGCGCGCAGATTCGTGTGGTGTATCCTTTTCCATTGATACGTTTTAGTAAGTTCTCTTATATATATATATTATACATACTATCTATGTACGTACATATTGGCTTGGCAACTAAGCGGTTGTGGATTTTGTCAATATTGCTGATCTTCGCACTTCTAAAGGGAACCAGGCACTTTCTTATACACCGTTCGATACAGTTTCTAATTCTCTACAAAAAAGTATTATACCATTTTAGTCTTGTAAGACTCGTTGTATGAGAGACAAGGGAAGATAATATGGTGCTCTTACGTTCGCCTTCTCCCATGCGCTGCACCCAACGAAGTTAACATTGCAATATCTTTCAAACTGTCCATTTTCGGATACAAGTACCTAGATACTTTTTTGTAGAGAATTAGAAGCTGCATCGAACAACTGTGAAAAAAATATATAGTTCCATTTAAAGGGACAAAGGTCACCTTGAGATATCGCAAACGCCTGCACCTAGGCAAATCTGCTGGTTATCGTGAGACGTCCCACTCGTCTGTACGTCGTCAAAACGTCTGTACTTGCCATTAGGTGGTATTGACACAATCCGCAGTCACTTAATTGCCAACCCAATATATCGTCGGTTTAACAGAAGAGCGACGCATCTGCGGGATCATCGATTTTTGGATATTCGGGAACTGTCACTCCTGAGGGAATCTCGCCTGCTATTTTGCAGGAATATTTAGTAGATGTTGTTAAAATATTAAAATAGTTATTATGTATAATTATAACAACACGATTATAGTATCACAGTTATCGATTGCTTTAATCGTTTTTTACCTTCTGAGGGTATCATAATCATTTCAATTGAAAAGTGTAGTCCGGCTAAATGGACGTTTGTCAAACCACCGATAGGAAATGAATATTTACGTTCAGAGATCCCCAGGCTAATCTGTCGGAGGATGAAATTCAATTAGGCGATGAATATGAACTTCGTGCGTAGTAATTAATCAGTTAACTGCGTTTCACGAATATACGCGTGAAAAAGAGAACTTCAAATTATCAACTTCGCAGACGTCCCCTGCTTTTACAGTTTGAACATATTGCAGTTGCCACTTTGTCGCTGCAAATTGTACAGTGGTAACGAGAAGAAATTGCTTTATCGCTGAATGGTTGAGCAATTGATAATTTCGAGTTTGCATCAGGTTCTCTGGAAATTCAGGATTTCCAGGAAAAGCTACCTAAACGTCTCTTGATCTTCATTTAGCGGTGTCGCACTTCTGGCAAACTGACAACACGCGTACAATGTGTCGAACCGAGCCATCGCGTCGATTAATTAAACGCATAGTGTACGTTAGTATAACGATTCGTTTGAACGCGTTAATAGAGCCGCCTGTGTGTGTGTGTGTGTGTGTGTGTACTTCTCCGCGGGTTAATCGATCACACATTAATCAATTGCCACGTACGTTATTGATCGTAAAGTTGGGGCCATAATCGACGAGTGAAAAGAGCAACTTGATTCGCCTAAATCTAATTTAATTACCTAATAAATTGCAGAATAGAGGAAAATGTGGTGCTGTTTTCCTAAAAAAAAAAAATTCACCTCTTTATTCGCAAATTCTCTTCTACTGTCAAATTAGTAATTTCGAACGAATGTTAAGCCGAACCTTCGAAATATCCCTCAGATATTCTCTACGCGTAACCCACATCTTCTGCCTCTTCTCGGACAAGATGAAGAAATAAACGAAATGGGAATTTACAAATTATGTCTCGAATTTACGGTCGATAACGCGCGGCCAATTTCCTGCGATACGATTAGGCAAATGCACCGCGACGAAGAGTAATGAAATTTCGTTGCAGAACGTGGCGTGGATAGGCAAAGTGACGATAGTTCCCGAAGAGCGGACAGCGACTCGCACCCGGAAAATTGGACGGATCACGAGGCGAACGATCCGCCGAATTACGTGACGGGCTCGCCGCCCAAATCGGAACAGCATAACAAGGCCGAGAACACGGACAAACGGAGCAGGCTTTTTACTCGCGACAGAGGCGTGCCGGCCACCAATAAGTCCAAGAAGCATAGCCTCAGTGTGGACCTGAAGCCTCCTGCCGACTTGAATAGCTCGGAGGTAGATGGAATATTCGATCGTACACAGCATATCGTATCGTATATAGTATACAGTGTATCGCTGCTAGAATTACAATACACACTAAGTACACTATGCACTACATATACTATGTACCGTGTACACTATACAGTGTGCACATTATGCACCGTGGGCACCATGTACACTATGCACATTATGCACTACATACACTATGCACACTATGCACTATATACTGTGTACACTATACGCTATATACACTACGCAGTGTATACACTATACGCTATATACACTACGCAGTGTATACACTATACAGCATATACACTGTATACTATGTACACTGTGCACTACACAGACCATGTGCACTATACACTATGTACAGTAGTGTATCACTGCTAGTATATACATTTATCTTGATATCGCACATAGTGTACGGTGTATTAAATACGAAAGCGACGTCACCGTATCGTCGCTCGTCTCGCAGCTATTTGACGAAAAAGATTCTCCCACAACATAGAAATACAAATCGATACGACATAAAACAGATGAGAATCTCGATTCTCCACGGTTCCCTTATTTACGTACGTATCTTCGTAATCAGCGACGCGTATAAATTCTCGATATATTCAATTTATTGTCCATGATAGAATTTAATTGCGCTCGAACATGAGAGCAGTCGCGATCGTGATCTTGAAACATTTCGCTCGTACGTTAAGCTGGACACGCGTATTTAAAGCGGGCCACGTATTGTTTCAGCCGAGGAAAGCGTTGGTCGAGCAATTAAGCCGGGTTTTGCCGGATGACAGTTTGCCGGACGCTGTGTCGTTGGTGTCGCTGGCTGATCCTGGCGCGGCTGTGCTGGCCACGAGACTTCAAGAAAGGAACCACAGGGTCCTGACGACCGCCTCTCCGGCGGATATTCGTGCCACGTTCACGTGCTTGGTCACGCGAATACAGAAATTGTAACTAATAATTTACTTAACGACATAACGATCTTCCCTTTAGTTAACTAGTTAGCTGTTTTCCGCGAGTATACACATCGCGAAGAAATTACGATATCTCTTGTCATGACGAGTATACTCGTCACGAAGAAATGGCAATATTCCGCGTTACCACGAGAAAGCAAAACAGTCATTTTGTTGTAACTTGATTCTATATTAATAACAGCCACTCTGCGTTTGACGAGTATACTCGTCACGAAGAAATGGCAATATTCCGCGTTACCACGAGAAAGCAAAACAGTCATTTTGTTGTAACTTGATTCTATATTAATAACAGCCACTCTGCGTTTGACGAGTATACTCGTCACGAAGAAATGGCAATATTCCGCGTTACCACGAGAAAGCAAAACAGTTATTTTATTGTAACTTGATTCTGTATTAATAACAGCCATTCTGCGTTCGACGAGTATACTCGTCGTCGCTTACTTTTTGCGGCACATTTTATGTGCACACTTTTCGAAGTTTTCAAAGAGTCCGCAACAACTACGAACGTACTCATCGCAACGCAAAATATTGCCATTTCTTCGTGACGAGTATACTCGTCAAAAACAGCTAACTGATTAATTAACGGTTTATCCTCACTAGTACTTCGCTGCGAATCTACTGGAAGATATAATTCTAATACAATATAAATATAAATATCATAGAATATTGAAAATATTAATAACAATGATAATATTTATTAATAACGAAACCATCTTGTCATTTCTAGTTGTAACAGCTCCGCTAAGCCGCCGGCACCGATCAAAGTAGTCATTGCCGGTGGTGACGGTTTCGTGAATGCAGTGCTCCGCCACTACGTGGATCAGCTAAGTTTCCGACCGCAGAGTTATCTCAAGTTCTTCGTCGTGCCTCTGGGCTCCAATACGTTGTCCAAATACCTCGGCTCCATAGACGCCAAGTACTCAATGTTGTTCGGTGACGAGTGGAAAGAATTGTTGGAAAGGGAGGGCGGTGGCGCGAGCGAGGGTGCGGCCAGAGTTTCCGAGTATTTGGCTTCGGCTGGTACAACCTTGCTACTGCCGATTGCGGAAGCCATGGTTACCTACAGGTACAATATCCAGGCGGTTCAATTGATTTTTACGTCTATACATTATGGATTTTCTTTACACGATACTAGGCTACCCGAGTGGTTTTGCCCACACAGTATTTTCAATTTATGAGATGCTTTTAGGGGTTGAATCTCGAAAAAAGCTTAAACACGTGTTTGTTTATTTTTAATGAAGAGTTTCTATGCCGAACTTCGAGTCTCTAACTTTTGCAGATATAGAGTTTGTCCTTTGAGAAAACAATTTAGTCCTTTTTCACCCCCCCCCCATTCGGCTTGAATTTGCAGAAAAAAGTGCGGATAAGTATAGCATCGCTGGGAAATTTGTTAATCCCCGTTTCTTGCAAGAAATCTTCTTCGAAGAATCAAAAGATCCCCTTTCAAAAAATAAATTTCTGACTCTACTGTATCTTCATAAAAGCGTCTAAATTCCATCCAAACTCGAAAGTTGCTTTTATCTTTCATAATAGAAAGTTGTTAAAACCAACTGCTACTGACACGAATCGTCATAAAATCTTGTTATAAAAATTATTATGAAAACAAATTACAGAAGGTATTAAAATATAAAAATACAAATTGGGACTTTAGCTGTTCGTACGCTGAAGCAGAGATCATAACAAGAACCAAACATCGTTGCGTTTTAATTTCGCAGAGAAACAGACGACAGCAGCCAAATCTTCATCCCATTCATAAACGACGTCCGCGTGGGTTGTCCGGACAGCAGTTCCTCCGCGTCGGTTGACCTCGAAGAGAGCAACGTGACCATGTCTGGCTCTCCACCTTCTCTGCCACCCCCTGCATTACCTGTTCCACTTCCTGGTAGGTTAACGCCACCAAGCAGCCCGAACGTCGGTCAACCAACGAGGGAAGGCTGGGAACCGGTCGAGTTACAACTCGATTATTGGAGCAAGCAAACACAGGGTGAAAAGGGCAAGAACACATTAAGACAGGCGTTTAGGGCGTTACACGTTCAGAGACTTCCGCCTCTGGGTGAAACTCCTGGCCACTATTTGTCCATGAACTACACCACAAAGGAGAAGAAACAGAAAAGTACGTGTCAAGTTGCGTCGTTTGTAACTTTCCGACTAACCAACTTTTATTCAGATGACGAATTTTGGCAACTTTGCAATTGCCAAAAGTATGCGAGTACCACTGGCAAGATTAACCAGCTGGCTGTTTCTGACGAGTATACTCGTCACGAGGAAACGGCGATATTTCGCATTATGACGAGTATACTCGTCACGCGTAACAAGTACAATTTGTTGTTTAAATTTCAATTTAGTAATTGCAGTGGATTGTAGTAATGAAATTAAACCGTAGGACATCCATTTAATTAATTAACTTAATTCTATGTCATAATAGTCACGCGTACTCTGCGTTTGACAAGTATACTCGTCACACGTAACAAGTGCAATTTGTTGTTTAAATTTCAATTTAGTAATTGCAGTGGATTGCAGTAATGAAATTAAATCGTAGGACATCCATTTAGTTAATTAACTTAATTCTATGTCATAATAGTCACGCGTACTCTGCGTTTGACGAGTATACTCGTCACACGTAACAAGTACAATATGTTGTTTAAATTCCAATTTAGTAATTGCAGTGGATTGCAGTAATGAAGTTAAAACGTAAAACAGTCATTTCGTTAATTGACTTAATTCTAATTTATAAGAGCCTCGCGTACTCTTCGTTTGACGAGTATACTCGTCACGCGTAACAAGTACAATTTGTTGTTTAAATTCCAATTTAGTAATTGCAGTGGATTGCAGTAATGAAGTTAAAACGTAAAACAGTCATTTCGTTAATTAACTTAATTCTAATTTATAAGAGCCTCGCGTACTCTTCGTTTGACGAGTATACTCGTCTCGCGTAACAAGTACAATTTGTTGTTTAAATTCCAATTTAGTAATTGCAGTGGATTGCAGTAATGAAGTTAAACCGTAAAACATCCATTTAGTTAATTAATTTAATTCTGATTTATAAGAGCCTCGCGTGCTCTTCGTTTGACGAGTATACTCGTCACACGTAACAAGTACAATATGTTGTTTAAATTCCAATTTAGTAATTGCAGTGGATTGCAGTAATGAAGTTAAACTGTAAAACAGTCATTTCGTTAATTAATTTAATTCTAATTTATGAGCCTCTCATGTTCAGCGCTTGACGAGTATACTCGTCATCACTCACTTTTTGCCACACATTTCAGATGCACACTTTTCAAAGAGGACGCAACATACTAACTAACTGGTTAATGATAACTTTTAATAAAATGTAATATGTTTGTGTGTGTATATGTATATTTACTGTCATTGGTATATTATATACGTATAATTTTAATTTAATTTTCATATGTGCAATTTTTAGTCTCAATTATTTATATGTACATTATTTTGGACAATTGTAAACTCAAAAACATTTTCTGTGTTGTTTCTTCGATATTTCTAAGGAACCACTGAGTGAATGCCTGAATATGTTAAGTGAAATTGTTTTTGAAAATGGCTAAATTGAACCCTGTATTACGTAAGAAGATTATTTTTTTCAATAACTGAAACTGCAAACGAAAAGACAATTTCTCAAACAAGACGATGCTGAATAGAGTTATGACGATGGCCAGCATCGAGTCTTAATCCGAACACGACCCAGAGCCCCAAAAGAAGCACAAAATCCACGTAGGAAGATATTCAAAACAAAACTATAAATAAGTTAGCGATTAGTGCACCTGAGGGATTAATAATAGTAATCAAAAACAGAGGAGAATCCACGAAATATGGAACGAAAACGTAACAAAATTAACACTGAATTTGCATCTTTAGCCAGAAGCAGAAGCACAATTTTAAGAGAAAATTTAACGTTTCCCTAATCTTCAATTCTGTTTTACATTGTAATACGAAATTGTACAAACGATTCGGTCAATTTTTCTTTTAATATTACGAACAATCTAAAAATACAGTTGAGCTTGTAATTATTCACGTATACTATACGTACGTGGATCATATGTGTGAGTATATATTCGAAACTGGTAGCATAAAATGAGATTAAATTAAATTAAAACGTGAAAATCCCACGAGAGCAATTAGGAGTTAAATATAATTCACATCTAACTACGTTGTATTCTTCTGAAATGGTATTAGTTTTCAGACAAAATTTTATACGTTTGTCCGTTTCATTTGCAGTAATGAGACTGGGTAAGAAGAAAGAGAAAGAGAAGGAAAACGAGCCAAAGAGTCAAACGGTGGAAGGCGTGACACGACTTATATGCTCTGCGAAGACTCACAACATTCCATTAAGAGGTAACAACATGTGCCAGTTTTCTCCTAATATTACGTGTATACAAAACGTACGAAAATCACAGTATTTTTTAGGATAAGAGAAATCGAAATTTTCATTGGAAATTTTCTTCTTACGTTATATGATAATGCTATTAGACTCATATTTTAATTAAAATTATAGCGACAATTAGAAGAGAATTATAGAGAATGAAAATTTACGTTTAACCGTCGGTTGTCGCACTGGGGTTCGCCCAAAGCCAAGTTGTTCAACTTTCCAATTTCCAATTGGAACTTTCACGAAGCTGCTGTTATAAAAACAACAGAGATATTCAGTGGAAAAAATTGGGAACGTAGTTTCAACATCCTGGAATACGTTTTGATAAGAAAAACGGTTAACAAACCAAGTGAGATTATTTAAAAAAAACAGAGAATCCTTGTAACTGTAAGTTTCGATAGAGAAACATTTTTAAGTGAAAAATGCTGTAACTCTTCTTACGTTTTCTCGTAAAAAATTTAACATGTTGGTTTTAAGACGTGTTACTCTAAGAAATAGTTTTCGAATAAGAACAATACAATTATGTGAATATACAGGGTGATTGGTAACTGGTGGTACAAGCGGAAAGGGGGTGATTCTACGCGAAAAAAGAAGTCGAAAATATAGAATAAAAATTTTTCGTTCGAGGCTTTGTTTTCGAGAAAATCGACTTTGAATTTTCGCTCGGTACGCGTTCGGTACGTTATAACGGATCTCATTGTAGATCGTTGTCTCGATGGAAAAATTAAAAAAAAAAATTTTTTATTCTATATTTTCGACTTCTTTTTTCGCGTAGAATCACCCCTTTTCACTTGTATCACCAGTTACCAGCCACCCTGTATATAATGAGAAAATCAATTTACTCGCACGTACAGGTACAACCATCTTTTGTTTTAATTGTGTGCGTAGATTTAGGTGTAAAGAAGTATAATATTGATTTCAATCAGTTCTTGCGCGAAAATATGTATGCAAAAGCTGCACAGAGATAAAACACGTTCGGCTGCAGCGAAAAATACACCTTTGCCACAGTTGGGTCAATATGACCCATTACTAAGTCTAGCAGCGTGGTCATCAGATATTTTAAAAAACACTGCAAATTAACAGATTGTACACGATAGTCTCGAAGTAAAACTTAAATGACCTTAATGACTTAACGACAACCGAAGGTTAAAATATTCTACAACTTTTCCATTTTTTTTATTTCGTATCTCTTTCATTTTCAAGGCCACTATACAGAAATTTATTGTACGCACAAAAAGGCAAATTTCTAAGTGACACGTCTACAACTTTGTCATGTTTCAAGTCTTTGTATTCATACGATCATGTTTATTAATTTCTTTGACTCAAGGAATTCATCAGGTTGTCCGAAAAGTTTCTTTGCTTTTCTAAGAAAACGATAGATGCACATTGTTTCTTTTATATTATTTTTATTTAGCGATAATAGAACGATAGAAATATCTTCAATAAAATAACATGAACCAAACAATTTGCATCTATCGTTTGCTCATAGAACGCAAGGAATTTCTGGCACAGTTTAATAGAAAGGGAATAACGTAGGTAAAATGTGGGAAAATTGTGCAGAGGAACGTTAGCACGTGGAACGTTGAAATTACACGAATAACTTGTTCTTCTTCAGTGAGCATCGACGGTACCGAGTGGTACGGCGTGAAATTCTTCCAACTGTCGGCGCAGTGGCAGACGCACATCAAGACGTTCCCGATAGCGATGTTGGAGTACAGCCCCCAGCAACAAGCAGCGAACCCCACGTAAACGCTTGCCTCGTTCCCGTCAGCGGCCAGACGTTTCGCCAGATTTCGTTTGTGTTCATGGATATTGCCAATTAGAAACAACCGCTTAGCTTATCGCGCAAAACCCGAAAGCCATGAAACCCTCGGAACGTCGGAAAATAGAGAAAAGAAAGGGAAGAAGTAGCGAGACAGAGCGGAAGGTAATGCGCGATAGAGCGCCAGAGTTCGTACAGTGGACAGTCTGCTGCTTGAAACCGCAAGTCGTTGCAGCTTGTACAGGCTTCTACAGTGTTTGGACGCTGCCTGTTCGTTTAATTGGCCCACGGTGTTGCATTACGCTCGGGTCGTTCGTTCGATTACGTTTCGAGAAGCGGAAAGCAAACTTGGAAACTGTGCGATCTGTTAACGTTTTTGCTGCCAACTGTCCCAAGGCATAGAGAAGCGAGAAACGCAGAGAAAGAAAGAGACGCGACTCTTCATCGCGCATGCGCAGTTCGCCAGGAGTAGGCGCGTAACTGAGACGTATCGAAGACCGGTAGACGCATAACGCCAACAAACATATCGTATTGCGATTAATATAAGATAACGACGATGACGATGGATCTCGTTGGTTACGCGAATGCCATACAGCGAGGGAACGTGCGGTTACATCGTTAGGAGCACGATGTCCGCAGCGGAAGCGAATTGCACGAATAGGATATTCGATTTTCCTGTTGGAAGCGGCACATGCGATGGATTACGAAGAATCGTTCGGGAACCGGGTTCAGCAAGCCACCCCCACCCCTTCTCCTGCATCCCCACTCCCTAGCCGTCGACGCGTGTACATATAGAAATTTTTTTAAGGACGAGCATAGGAAAAATCGATCGGTTTCGCCTGCGAGTCGAACTGATACGCGTATTTGCTAAGATAGTTCTTCGTCTAAATCGCGAGGTAGCGAAGCAAAGGTTAGCGTTAAATTATGTATTTATTTAATTAACGTGTATTCTATATACATATACATAGGTAAATATATATGTGTGTGTGTACTTACACATGTGTGTATATACACACACACGTATATATATATATATATATACGATCGCATATAGCAATGGAGCATACAGCGACGTTATCGAAAGAAGTCTGTGATACAGGCAAAACATTTCTCTTAGCGCACAAACCTGTTGTTTAGGAGAAGACGATGTAGTTTCGCGAATTTTCGGGAAGTTTTCCCCGGGGAGAGAGAGAGAAGATAGACGAAAGGGAAGAGAAAGGAAGAGAAGAATAATAAGATGATGAATACGATTAGGACGATTACGAATTAGCTCATTAGTTATTATATACGTTATACTCCTTTTCTCGTTTAAGATTTCGACATATTTTTTGTATTCCATTTTATAGACTTTTAGCCGCAGGCTGCTGTAGTTTAAATACTCTATTTTCAGATTTGATTATTTGATACTTGATTCTTGCTAGACGACCTTCTCACCCTTCGACTTCGATGTAACGTATAGAGTATACTCATCCGCGTATTATTGTTTAGCCGGTAGGAATAAAAGAAGAAAAAGAAAAAAAGAAAAAGAAAGAGAGGGCGAGAGTGAGCAAGACTTAATAGAAATAAATTCGTTGGAAAGACGTAGACGAGGGTATTAGGGAATAAAGAAAAAGAAAAAAAAAGAAAAAAAAAGATATCGAATGAGTACGTTCTTCTCATACCATCGATCGATAATGAAATTATCGTGGTGAAAAGACAGAATCGAAACGCGCTCGCGCGTTTTCTTCCTCCTTTCTAATTACATTTATTGATTATTGAATTTCACTTTAAATCGCCGTTCAAAATCAACCGCCTGTCACGCGTTGCAAGTCAAGTCCGTAAGTTCCTCTTGTCCCTCAGAAGAAGAAGAAGAAGAAGAAGAAAGAAATAGAGTCATATCACGACGAAACGATAAAGACTAACGTTTAATACTGTGGATAATAGAAGAAAAGAAGAAACGAGATAAATAAACACGTATCATAATTTGCACGAGAAGAAAACGAGCACCGTTCGAACGATAGCTGCGTGCAGCAGTCACGTACTTTCCGATTTCTTCGTTTTTGGAATGTAGCTTCGGATAAGCAAGAGAATAGATGAGAAAGAAAAAGGGGGAAAAATTAGAAGTAACGACGCAGCAGTTTACTGCTCGGTGTCTCCAGCGACATATAGGTCGCGCTGACTGCCTAATGCCAAATCGAAAAAGAAGAAGAGAGAGAGAGAAAGGCTCGAGCAGAAATAAAGAGAAGAAGAAAAAACTGATCGTCCACTCGATCATTCGTTAAATTCAGAGAAAATACATTTGGAACACGAGCATTCTGTGCGTAAAACAGCGAAGAGGAAATCGATAATAACGTCTTATGGTACATTGGCGAAGTTACGTTCGCCGGTATAAAATTACAGGCAAAATCTTTACCCTGTGCCGGTACATGTACACGTACACACACTCGCACACGAACACACGCATACCATACGATAGTACGTACTCTGTGTCCCGCCCCCCTCCCCTGTTCTCTGCTAGTCTGCAATTAGTTTGTAACGAGTATCGAACTGTGCAAATCGTAGTCCTACATTTCACATCCTTCAGCGGCTGAGAGCAATAACCCGTTTTCTGCGAACTACCCCGCGAGATACGTAGTTGATTTGAATAGCAGCTCGAGGCACTGGCAAGTTATTGCCGAGCGGGGCGTGTGTACGTGGCAACGTTCTGCTTTTCGACGCGCGATGGCCTTCCGCGAGGCTGTGCTGAGAGAAAAAAGATGATCGGAGCGATAAGAGCGATCGGATACTCAAATTCGAGAGAATTCGTGGATGAGATCGGATCTTCTGATTAATTGCCAATTTCTGTCTTGAAATTTTTTATCATTCTATTTTATGTATATATATGTGTGTGTGCATGTAAATTTTAATTCATTTAAAAAAATTCAGTTGCGAGATCCCGCAAAATAAAAGAAGTTTTATTCGACACGTTGCGCGATCCTTTCTTACGAGAGTGAGACGACTTAAAGGAAACGCGTTGACGCGCGGCTTGTCCTTTAAGGTCCCCTCACAACGATAAGCTCGAGATGAACACGACGTTCGTTCCTATTTTAAAAGTATTGATATATTTCTCTTACTATCGCTGGATTTAACAAAGTAATATTTTATCGTATCGAAGTAGACTCGTTGGCAGTTTTCGAAGAGCCGGTCGGTCGGTTCGAGTTGCGTTAGTTTGGCGAAAAAGGTGCGAGGGGAGGAAAGGCCGCGGTAGATCAATCAACGTTTGCACGCTACCCTCGGGAAAGACTTTCAAACCCGTGTCAGTTTTCAGTAGCAGCGCACATTATCACGAGAAATAAGAGCACGGTTGAACGCGACAAGTCTGAAGTCTAAAGGAAAGAAACTATGCCAGCAGGCCACGCGAACGATGAAAAGTCAACAAAGAGACGTTGCTACGCGCACACATACACGCGATATTAACTGCCTCGTTGTCAGATTCATTGAACATATGCTGAATCGTTTTTCAGCGATCGAACCTGCCATACGATGTACATATATATATTTCTATAGGTACATATGCATATAAATATATGTATATACATATGTATAGATACTATGTGTGTGTGTGTATATATATATAGGGTGACCCATGATTTTTCAGCAGCATATTCTACGAATAGAAATAAGAAGTTTGATAGGAATGTAGAACGTAAGCACTTGAGGAAGAAATTCAACAAAAAAAAAGTACGAAATAACGCGAGATTGATTTTTCATTTGACACAATGCCCGCCAATGACTATGCGTACTCGTTTACGAACGATTGATACTAAGCGTACGACGAGGATGTTGTCAACAATGGATCACAAAGCTTTCCATAGGTCCACGTTTGTATAAAATTAATTATTTTTACCCGAAGAATATACTCGCGTCGTTTGAACGAAAAAACTTGAGACACCCTGTACATATATACTCGCACAGTTTGAACGAGGCGTTCGAGGACGTCGTTCCGCAGTTTTGCACGATGGCGTTTTGCTTTTCTGTCAGAAGGCGCGTTCAACGATGTCTCTTATCGGTATAATTTCGACGGAACGCCAAAACAGAAAAAAAGAAAACAATGATGAAACAAAAGTTTCAAAGCCAATAAATTTGTTGCGACGAACAGCGGCCGGCAATGCGAATGCAAGTTCGATCGTGACACGTCGTAGGAGACGACGCGCAGTGGTCGAGAATCCGAATAAATTAAACGGACGAAGAAGCATACTTCCGGCCACACCGGAAGCCTGGCTGTAAATTGTACAACGCAAAGACTAAAACGTTTACGTTCGTGCATACCGTTCCGTAGCTGGTGGAAGGAACATAGCGAAGTCATAGAATCGGCCGTGCGTTACGCTGTGTACGTTACAAGAATCGGAACAACAGTCGTTCAATGTGTCGTTGACTGTCTCCGTGCGAAAACCAACCTCTCAACGTACAAGCTTTCCTTTTATTCCCGCATCGTCGATATATGTAGACAATAGTGAAATTTTATGCGACAGTATAAAAAAATGTATTTTTTAATATAAGCTACCGTAGCTTGAATCAATAAATATCGCTGGCTAAAATTGCGAAATTGTAAAGTTGCGAAACTGTAAAATATCGCGTCTTCGACACATTAACAGGCGGCACTGGCTATTTCCATAATCGAAGAGTGCCTGTAGAAAACGCTATAAGTGCCACGATTGGAAGATTTTGTTTTTTTATTGGACCATGTTCCACATACCCACGAAGACACTGCTGTATTATTATTAGCATCGAGTATTACTTAACGTCTGATCCAAGTGCAATTTCCCATTCCAAATAGTTCTTAATAATAGCAGAAAATAGTGTGACAAGGTCGCCTCTATATAGAGAAATATAAGTGCCAATAAAAATTAGTTAATTGCTGCTTGGCTTTTGTCTATGCCATTTATCATAATTAACCAAACGTTGAGTTCTTCTTGCAGCTGAGAGACGACGCGTACAGGCTTTTCTACGAACACGGTTTTCTTTCTGGTAAACTTGAACTATTGTTGGCAACTAAGTGATTACAGATTTTGTCATTACCATCTATGACAAAATCCGCAATTACTTAGTTGCCAACCCAAACATGAATGCGTAGGTTCCTATTTCCTTCCTCGAGAGCTTGTTCCTTGGCACCTACAGCTTTTCCTACGAGCACTCTGCAATCACTAAATGACACCCAGCAATTTTATCCAAGTTACTTCTGTAATACGATTACTAAACTTTCTGTAACTGGAATTAGATCGAAATTCGGAAAAGAATAAAAATTGTAGACCAGCGATAGATAGACGTTTTGTTACCACACAACAACACAGCGACAGTACAATAATGCAGTGCAATAGTACGATGATATGACGTGAGATGGAGGCATCAGGACGGATGATCATATGGCATAGATGTACAATTTGAAGCTCTATGACGTTATAAGAGATCTGCGATTTTGCTATATCGTTTCCACCAACTGTCGTACACGCATACCTACGCATATTTATGTCTTACGAACGTATTCAATGTTGAAGCAGAAACGAGTTCTTTTAATCCACGACAGCGTGTAAAGGACTTCGCGTGTTCCTTAATGTTCCTCGATCTCTTCTCCTCCTATTTTACCTTACTTCCTTTTGCTTTTGTCGTTGGTTCGCAAATAAACGCTTGCGTCTTCTTTCTTCTTCTTTTTTAATTTCGACTCGTCCAAGTTGTGCAATTAATAAATAAGCTTCGTAATACGAGATTTTAGCGTTTTTAGAGACGTGCGACGATACACCCGTGACGCGTGCTCACAGTCTTTGTTCTCCTTCCCCTTCCATTCCTCTCGTCGCACTCGTAGCTAAACTGAATGGATTTATGAAAAATTGAAACGTAGAAAAATATACGAAACGCGGGAACCTATGAAACATTCAAAGCAAACTGTCTGCGACAGAGGACGAGAACGTTCGTTTGCTTGTCCTGTTTCCATGACGCACGCGAACGTTGAAATTCAGTCGTCAGATACCTGTCGTCCGCGGTCCACAACAGCATCGTAAGATTCGTCGAAGAATTCATTCCCTTGAAGGCTGCTACAAGCAGCGATCGCTGCGAACTTCGACTCTCGTAGCTCTCGATTCTAGTCAAAACTCAAGATTCTTCTCGAACGAGGCAATCGGTACCGTCGTCGCACGAATCCGCGATGTGGCGATCGATCCGCGTAACGAGCGTCGCCATTCGGTTTCGAATTTTCCAGCGCGTTTTCCGCGAGTCTCGCGAAGCGCAGCAAAAAAGAATGGATCGATAAGCTCTATGTCAGACGATTGAGCGCGAGAATGCGATCGTTATGGACCGCAAGGACCGTGAGCACGTACGCCTGGGCCGCAATACTCTGCGAAAGCGTTTGCTACGATACGATTATTGTTTTTGTCAGCGTATAGTAAGTTTCGACACGTGTGGGCAGCCAGGCCCAAGCTCAAAGCTTACAATAATTAAACGAAAAAAAAGAGGTAATTAATATATATAAACATATATATATATATACACACATATCTATATATATATATATATATGTCTGTATAAATATATACGTGGAGCGCGTGTTTTTCGGTACCAGAGCGTAGCGATCGGAAAGAAAAAGAAGCGAAATAGGAAAATAATTAAAAAAAGAATTAAGCGAAAAAACAAATGGATCGGTCAGAGATACGGCGTTTGACTTTCACGGGCGTTCTTAGACGTCTTTATTGCGCTTACGGCGGCCGATGTCTAAACTGTACATGTACATATGATTAACTTGTTATCAATAATATCAGAGAGTTCAATTAAAAGGGCTGTAAAACGCGTGTGCCGGCTTCCCGCGCGGGAAACTGGCAGCAACGAAATTGATAGAGGGCGGACAAAGAGACAAGATGGAGGGGGCAACATGGCCTCCGCGTGTATCTTCACGAGCAAAGTCACGTTTTTCCATTTTGTTGCGCGTTCCCGTCGCGAGATCTTTCGCACTGATTTTACAGTTTTCCTCCTTCTCTTCGAGAATTAAGCCGGCGAGTCGCACGACAAAGCTACGGAAGAAAAAAACCGTTCCACGAATTCTACGCGAACAATTAGACTGACAAAGATAAGAAAGATTAGAAGAGGAATTACGTGGTAGTTTGTTGATATTTGATACGCGTGTCGACTGTTTCCAGGTATCTCGTTCTACACGTTTGCGCGTTTCTTCTGTTTCACGCTTTTTCTCCAAACGTCAGATGTACAGAATTTTATTACGCACGCAATATATACATATATATATCGTAGACACGTTTTAAACATATTAATTGTACGGATCTCGTTACGGACCTGGCAATAAACTTCGTTCGCGGCTGAAACGAATAATTCCGCCCAAGTTTCTAAAATACAAATAACGCGCGAACGTTCGTGCCGTTTCTCTTGAACCCTTTTACTCCCGAACTAGAAACTACGTTAACTATAATTGTATTAGTCGAAAAATTATATTGATCGTTAAATTATTCAACGTAAGCGATTTACGGAAATATTTCGCGAACGAAATTGCACGAGGATAGAGGATAAAGTTATTCGTAATTTTTCCCGAATTGCTCGTGAAATGAGATTACTGCGGAAGCGAGAGAGTCAAAGGCGAGATTTTTTCATAAAACTCGCACGACCAACGAACTGCGAGTAAACACTGTATCATTACCGAGGTCCTTTTGTTAATTGCTCTAAAACGGGGTTAAAAGAACAAAAAAGAAAGAAAAGATGTCACAATGATCGAGGAAAATTTTGTAGGACTCGAATAATTCGTTTCTTTTCTTTTTTCAAGTTGAACGTGAATACACACGCGTAGATCGGGTGAAGCAAAACAAAGGAGGAAAGAAAGAGAATGAGAGAAAGCAGTGAAAGAAAATAAATTTCTAATAAGTGAACGCTAGCCTTCTTTTTAATTCAACTCCCCTATTGTTGATATAATGAACATGAAATACCTATATGTGATATATATTATTATAAACATAATATTCGGATACAGGATATCATTGTTATTAATCTATAGAATAATTAGAGACGGCTTGTGTCCTGGGCGTAACACGTGGTCGTTTTATACTGTGAACGCTGTGTAATCGTTGTACAGAATATTCTCTCTGTTTTTCTTTTTTTTTCTTTTCCTTTTTTCCTTTTTTTTTTTTAATATATTACATGTACATATGTATACATATATGTATACACAGTATAGTACCGTATATATATGTATACATACATCTATGCAGAGTACAATATAAAACGGCAAAATAGATTGTAGCTTCGTTTTATAGAGAAATATACATATAATTATTCGTCTAGTGGCATCCGCGTGAAATATATTTATGTATATGGTTTGACTTTCGACGCTCTCCCACGATCGAAGATTCAATAAAAGAAGCGTGTGAGGATCGTTGTTCCAGCGACGAAACTGTAATCGCATTCTCGTCGCGTGCGAGTCGTCTGGCGTGATCTTTTGTATTTACAAAAGACGAGAAAGAGGGAGGACATTGATCGATGATTCCCAGTCGCATCTCAGGACACAAGTAGATATATAATGTAATTAGAAAATAGTGGACAAAAAATAAACTTGTGGTAATAACTCTGTATGCTTAGAAAAGGAAAAAGAAACCGAAAACAACAATAAGGAAAAGTTACAATTTTAAAAGGATAAAAGTGAAAAAAAAACTATGTTGTTGATGTTTGTAAGCTTGAAATATAAATGTAACGCAGTTTCTCGATATTCTATTACAATCCCAGTGCACCTGTACCATCCGAACGATTTAATATCTTCTTATTTCTTATTTTCTTTTTCTCTACATCCTCCTTTTCTTTCCTTTTTCTTCATTTTTCTTCATTTTTTTTTTTTTGGTTACTCTTCAAACGTCACTATTGCGTTCTGTTTTCAAACTCCTAACAGGAAAGAAGAAAGTAAATCTTTCGTCGTGCAGTATGTATACTCGTAATTGAAAGATATAGATTGGCACGCTTGTCTCACTAGTTCAGAAAATCTCTAGCACCAACCATACCCGATACAGTCGTTTTTCGCATAGGATATCGTTTTAACGATGTTCATCGTAAAGTAACGGCCAAAGTGTAAAAGTGAAAGATAGATGATAGAGAAAGAAAGACATGTACTATACACGGAAAGAAATCTTAATGAAAACATGCTTTGTAAATGATAACATCTCTTTATATTTGTATCACGTTTAAAGCTAAATACCGACAACAAATCAAGTAAAAATTACGCGAGTTACAGAAAAAAGAAACAAGTGTTAACAATGATCACAATATTAATCTCTTATAATGTAACGCGGCACCACGTACCGCTGCTTTCTCTTGGCTCTGTGTTGCGTTGGCTTTTACACTTTTCGAACCACACAGGCGCGATGTACATCGATGTAGTCGATGACGATTTATACATCAGCACGAACTAAAATCCTTCGAAGAAAAAAGCTCGATAACTCCCATTAATCGAAACTACTTCCTTCCCATCGATTAAAAGGCGATAGGTATATATAGAAGATGTAACAAGTTCACGTGTTCTAAATGCTTTTGAAATGAAAGGTTCAACTCTGCTTCTCCGACTCCAATGAAAAGACTGTATCGCGGTAAGTAACGGAAGACGTATTTTTTTATTACTCTTGAAAATCCCTATTTTCTTCTATTACGCGATTCGTACGAGTTTCACGAAGTTAGAGCAGAAAAAATACGTGTTATTTTAATTTTCTTTTTTTTTTTTGTTCCTTTTTGATTATCATTAGAAACATCATGGAAAACGGAGAAACCATGTACGTGCACCGATAAGTAGCATTCGTCGTATTCGTTTTACTTTACAAGAGTATCTTTTGATTGCGACAGGGCAGCAAATCGAAGAAGCTTCGCGATGTGAGAATAGGCACGGTATACAATTATCCTTTTTCCCTTTTTTTTAATGAATGAACCTCGTTACTTTGCGGCACTTGGGTACAGTTTTTATTATTTTTTCTTTGTCTTCTTTTAACTTTCTCTTTGCTCTTTGTTGTTTTGTATTCGATCCGAAACTACTCAACGGAGTCTACAAATAATATAGCATCTCTCTCGAACCTGCTTTACGCGTTTTTATCCGACGAATTTGATAAAGAAAACGCTTAAGATACCGTACAACTGGAAAGACGAGCCAGTCATAAGATATCTCCAGGTTTTTATAGCTTTCCGTTCTTTTTTCTTTTTACGATCGTTACGTATTAATATCAGTAAAAACTACGCTCGTACTTTACATACCGGTAAATACATAGTAAAACAAGCATATCGTAGAGTTCTACACAGTAAGATCCTCTCCTTATAGCGCGTTGCTTCCAAGACCTTCGGTACAGCAAAGTGATATTTGACGATATATTCGTAAAATGAATTTTTATAGATTTTTAAGTGTAAGTTTGGATATTTTTATATGTATTTGTATATTCGATAAAGAGATTTCGATATAGTTACCAAGTGATAAATTTAATTCTCGATTTACACGATTCAGAGAAGATACATTTAATTCTGTTTGATAAAAGTTTGAAAAAATGCGGGAAAATTTGATAGGAATCTCAATTTAAAGCTTAGTATATAATTTCAAAGATATAGTGTATATTATGTATCGCTATCCTATCGTTATTAGGCAATTTGTCATTTGTAAGTTACTACTTATGAGTAAAGCTTGAAAGACTGTTTCATAAATATAAAAATGATATGTAATAAATTTGAAAGTAAATCGCACATTTTATGTTGGATAATGAAACGTGTCTTAATTTGTATGATTTCGTGAAACTAGTCTACCGTATCTAGCAAATATAATAATTCATTCCGTATCTTAAAAGCAATGCGCCCAACAATCCGGTACACACGAACATTAAGTTGTATTGCCTCAAATGCAATTGCGAGACTCTTGCTATAGATAGATTTAGTCTTTATTCACAATGTTAAGATAAAACAAAGATTCATAATTATTGATCGAAAACCTACAGTTTCTTCGCTAAATAAATATACTTGGTTTTTTTTTTTGTTTCAGCTAGTGTTACGATCCCAATAAATCCTAGCTAATACACGTAGATATTTATTTTATGCAGATATTCTTTATAGACTTTTCTTTCTCCTCGTTAACGTTTGTCTCTTTCATGCACGTGTACATGCCCATTTTATTTTCTTATGCCTGCACTTAACACGTGTCGCACCACAGGAAAAGCTCGATACGTCGAAACAACGAAAGAAAGAATCTTTCAAACCGTCAGGTGCAGTCAAACGTACATAATAAATCATTATTTACACTGCATGTTAAAACTAAATGAATGATATTCTCGTCAATTCATTACATCTAATGCCGAATTTTTGAGAATCTTAATACCCCCCTTCAAATGTTGATCAAAAAATGCATTGCAAGTTAAAACACATGTTACTTAAAAGCAATACGGTTTTACAAGTAATTAAATTCCGTAGCAGCTGTGCAAACGTTATGCCTTTGAATATTTACCATATACTGTAACATGGATACAGTAATATTATAATAGTAATTTCTGTCTTTCGCTGTGATATTAATTACCTACAATTCTTGTACAAGATCTTATATGTATGGGTGCAACGCCAGTGCCCTACCACGCAAACCTCTCTGACCTCCGACTCCTCCTTTTGGTATCACGTATCCTCCAGCATGTCTAGCTGTTCCTTCTTCTTCCAAATTACCATTGCTCTCGATTAAATCGCGTAACGGCCAACAAGCTAAATGACGTGATTTTCCATGACGTGCTAAGACATGATATCCTTGTCTGAAATACATATCACAGTGAGTCAGTCACAAGAATGTTTACTTTCAATTAAAATTTGAAAACAATAGGAAAAGATGTGGCATACCTAGATGAAATTAGACCCACAAGTAGTGCCCAATGAGCTTTATGGCCTCTTTTTAAGCATGGAGCATGATTGAAATCAGAATCGTATGGAATTAGTACCATTGCACCATGAGCCAAAGCGTGTGTCAATGTGTCTGGGCATTGCTGTAAATCCACTAAGATATCCGGTCTATGGTCAGGCAAATATTCAGCCGCTAGTGTGCCCATAAAATCAACACTATACACTTCTCCATGTTGTGTAAAACCCCTTACACGAGCTTCAGCTAGGAGTTGACTCACAGAAACTGGTTTTGTGTATTCTTGCGATGCCATAGCAAGTGCTACTAAACCACATCTGTTAAATAGTAACGTAATTATTGTTATTATTTAGATTTATGTGTTTCATCTATAAATAATAAATTACAGATGAAACTCACTGTGGTCCGTCTTGCAAAATTGGTTCAACTTGACAAAAATATGTGACTTCTGCATCTTTCAGTTCATTTCGGGATATCAGCTTTTCAATTTCTGCCTCAGCAGATGTAAGGGTAATCTTGGCCCAAGGAGGCAGGGAGTCTGCATCGCTGACTTCAGTTTTTTCACACATAGGTGCCTCTGGCAAACTTGAGAGAGGTGGAGGTGGTGCTGGCATTTTTCAATAATAAGTACGATACGAACAGTTACTTTGTTCAATTAACAAATACCTGGCCGCACGTTACAATAAAATGATGGTAGTTTCCACAGCTATGAAATCATGCACCTACGCTTTAGTATTTTCAATTTGAAAATTGCCATTTCTTAGTGATAGTCTTCCTGTTCACTGGTAAGACGCATAATGTTTCCAGTTCATCGTAAATGCAATCCTATTGAACGTTCTTGCAGAGATCCAAGCTGAAATATCAGTGGAAAAACAGCATGCGACTTGCAACGTACAATCAAAACCATAAATAATAATTAATTAGCAAAAAAATTAAGACAATTCATATGTGGTACTTAAAAATAGTAAATAATGTAACATATCGATATTAATATCGATTTTGCTCTAACAAAACACTTTTTGTGCCATTACTTCATTACGAAAAGATTTCAACATGATAGAAAAAAGAAACAAAACTACGCAGTCACTGGATTATTACAATTACTTTTATCCGTTACTCATTTAACCTTGAGGAATATGTTTTTATACGGTATCTGTCATAGCTCGATGAACGTGAATTGCAAAAAAATTTTAAACGATATCATCGACAGTAGCCGTTTTTGACAAAATCAATCAGGTCGCGCGACAACTGGCAGTGATGTTTTTACCCGAGTTTCGAGATATATTTAATACTTCTTACGGCCTCTAATATAAGGATGAACTCGTTGCAAAAGTTCTAATGGCAGCACATCGCACGATCGACATTGGACGGAATAGCAGTTGACGATAATATACAATATACATATCAAGTGATGATTATCGATCCAATATTATACGATTGTTGTACACGGAAGATCAAATTTAGATCGGGCAATCAATCGGGTGATCAGTATTTGTTTACCGTACCTAAAATGCAACAAAATCGGTGCAGCACGATTTTGACGTTTGCACGTCCCCCCTATTCACCCTGTGACTCATGCACATATATTATATAATTCTTCGATAGAAATTAGAATTAACACTCGAGTGCATTGACGTGACGGTATTAAGAGTACGTTCGGATGCGCGACAATTCTCCAACGAACTACGATTACTGCCCCGATACGACTGAAATTTAAATCCTCTCTGAGAGAGCTCTCTCAGGCTGGCATAGCGCACTATGTCTTATTCGCAAGCGTCTGTCACGATATACAGTCTGATAAGAAATTTCTCGTAGGTGCTGCAGTTCCGAAGATGATTCACCAGTTTAGGCAAGTGCATTGTTTGCAAGAACCCTAGCCTCGGGAAATATATTGTTTATCTCTTTTCACTCTGACTCGAACTCGAATTGAAACAGGTGCGGGGATTTCGATACGTATCGCATGAGACCGTATTCCTATACTATTGTCATAGATAATAGGTTTAATGCAGTTCTAATAGTACTATGAAAGCTGATTGGCTGAAATGTCTCGAATACGCCAATCGTTGCCCATTGCTGGACATAATTCGACGCATCGAAATGCTGCATATAAAATATATCACGCAAAAGGATCGAAAATAGAGCTAAATTCTGCAAATGTCTGCAATCTGCGATTGACATTTAAACTTTTTTATGGATTTATATATGATTGTACATTTTCAAAGTTCTGATAGTTTAAATAGTAATGTTCGTAATCATATTTTGCTTTCTTGAATTTTGTGGCGAGCAAAAATAGATCTAATTGATCTGACTTTTTGACGATTATACAAAGTTTTATCATTGTTTAAGGATAGGATGGACATGGCATTAAATAGAACTTTATGTCTCACGTTTTGAAATACCGACCGAGAAAAAGATCAGAATGTCTCTTACGCCCTCTATGATTTACTAAGGCGACTATTATAATTTATATAAAATGCTATTTACTGTTAGTGCAGCATACACGTGTGCGTATACGTGCATGTCAGTTCATGAGTATGTATGTATATAGATATGGTATGTGCCATGTGAACTTGTAGAAAGGTACTCCCTCTCCGACTTTGATGATTTTGAAATATATCATTTTGTACAATTTTTCTTATGTATATAATCGGCGATCGGTTTTGTTTTCTGAAATTTTTCGCAAGAAACTATCGCTACTATTATAGTACATTTCTGCCTATATGCGCATCGACGAAGAACAGAATAGACATGACATTCAATGTTTCTTGCAACTGTAACTTCAGGAAAAATAATATTCTTTCAAATTTTTGAATATGTAATGTTGTGATATGTGTAGTCAAAGAGGTGTAGGATAGAAACATATTATTCATCACGTCACGGACAGTTCCTTTACACATTTAAAACGAACAACGCCATATCAGAAGTCATTTTTTTTTGGACTACCGGTTCTATCTGCACTACATATTTTCAGTCCCAATTTGCAAGCAGTAATTTGCCATTACGTTTTAGAATAGCGTAGATTTATATCAAACAGTTTATGACGGGAATACCAAACGATGCGGCAAATTAATCCAAACTGATCATCGGTTGGATATTTTGAAACGAGATTTTATTCGAATCTTTTCGTCAACTGCGATCCTTGATATTTTAGGTCAACTGAGGTACAAGATGTTTAAACCAAGTTTGTCTATCGGTGCCAGCCGATATTCTTCATTCTTTATTGAATTGCCAGTGATCGAGGCGTATTTTGATTAATCGATATAGGTCATACTTGTTAAATAATTTCAACAATTTTTATAATGGCAAATAAGATTATTTTTAATTAATATTATTCAAAAATGATTGTAGTACTCTTACATATAATTTCTTCGTCTCTACATATCACTCTACATATAATATCTTACTAAATAGAAAAAAATGAAATAATTGTCCTACGCTGTTTTATGAATGCATTTATTAAAAACAATTATCATTCTTCAAAATGATTAATAATTAGCAATTAGAGAATTGATAACGAAACTATCTTGAAAAATAAAAGAAGACATTTCTTTAAATTAAAATAATTATCACTGTTATTAATTGATATATGAATTATAAAATTTTTATTTTGTAGCACATGTGAAGGTTATTTTCTGCGACAGTGGTTTTAGGTTTAATTCAAAACAGTACTAAACTGAATTGATAACGTCGCATGCGAACACGATGTGGGGGTTATGGAGGGTCACGTCTACTTTTCTCCTCTATATCCCTTCGGTGATTTTACCTAGTTTTGCTGTTATTCTACCATTTAAACAAAATAAAACATAAAAAATTAAACAAAAAATTTAAATAGAAATTTAAATTAAACGTTTTGAATACTATTTTATTAGGTATAAAATAATATCTTTTCAAAATTAATGATCTTTTTAATTAACTACACCTTTGTCAAGAAAATCTAACCTATTATAACGTAAAATTTACAATTCTTTATAAATAAAAATGAAAATAAGACAAAATATCTATTTCGATGGTCCGGGAGTGGAAACGTTACATTACCCTTATATCAGTCAAGTGAATGTCATTTTGACAAATATAAAGTTATTTCATCGTATCAAGCGATTAAAAACAAATTTCGTCCCTGGCAATACTTAATATAGTGCTCGGTATAGTTTTTGACGTATAATTGTGTGACACATAAAGATTTTATTTTTCATTGAATATTTATTTGTTAAATAAAAATCATATCATATATAAATAACCAGTTAGACAGTATTTAAAAATGAGTGAACAGAGTGAATCTATAAAAAAGTTCAAGATTTATTTTGTTACATCAAAGACGAAAAAGTCTAAAATATGTAGTGAAAATATGATGCGTGCGTACGATGTTAGTAGGTTTATTTTTACATAAATAATATATTTTAAGCAACAATAAAAACGATATAATGAATTGATCTTTCAGAAATGCCTTGAATATGATATGGAACCAATATGGATCAGTAAAAGAAATTCTACTAAATTGAAACTTACGACATCTGATATCCTTGTGGTGGAAAATCATGAACAAGTTCCATTGAAAAAATTAATAACAGCTGAATGTTAGTAAGTAGAAGCTTGATATTGATGTAATATACTGCTACATAAACTTTGCAAAGATAGTAGATTACATGATATTAATCAATATTATTTTAATGTTACAGCATAATTGAACCAGAATATTTGCCATTTTTTCTTAGTGCAACACCAGGTAGAAGAGGTCTAATGCATACAACAGTCATGGCAAATCTTTGTATATGTACATGTTCTCATTTATGTTTAGAAGATAAGGTATATTCACTAATGATTGTTTCTGCACACAATAAAAGAGGAAATATTAAAAAATCTTATTATTATAGAGATACATACAAGCATTAGTGGCAAAGATGAGTGGAAATTTTGCAATAGAGTTATATGATAAAGTAACACATCTTGTAACATCATCTGTTTTCTCTGCTGAATATGAGGTAAGTAAATTTATATCGCTAATATTATATTTATTATATAGTTTTATTATAACATTTAATTCTTTCTAATAGAAGGCGATACATATGAAAATACCAATAGTTACAAAAGAATGGGTTGAAGCAATATGGGAAGCGAGTAAGACAGATTATGTTGATCCAGATGACAAGAGGTTTGATAAATATAAAGTTCCTATGTTCTATAATTTAGTTGTAACAGCAACAAATATTCAGGAATGTGAAAAGGAAGACATTTCACGTTTAATTAGAAATAATGGAGGAGTAAAATACATATTGTTTAAAATTTTTCTTTTATATTTTAGCTAACTATTCCCTTATATTATTATTCTCTTTTTAGGTGTATATGAATAATTTGAATGTAGACAGAGTTAATGTAGTACTTACACCAGAAGATAGTCCAATAAATCAGAAGCTCAAACATGCAAGAGAAGCAGATATTATTTGTTTAACACTAAATTGGCTATATCAAAGTATAGAAGTCGGCCATGCTTTGCCTTTTAGGTACTATATATTTCAAACAGTAAAACAATGTTATTCTTCAAGAAGATCAAATGGTAAAAAATATCTCTTTAGTGTTATAGATCTATAAATTGGTGGCTAATATAATTTTTTTAATGTTCAGTACGTGAAACTTGTAGTTGTTCTACAACAAGTTTCATAACATATGACAAACAGTGCAGCAATTATATAGATGAAACCGCATTTAAAATCTCAACAATGAGCAATGTTTCTACTGGTTAGTATTACAAAATGCATGAAAGTAACTTACAGCAAAGATAAATTTTATTTTAAATTTATTCCAACTTTCAATTTCTACAGTTACTACAGTTTTGGCTAGACCTATATTTAATGAAGCAGAAGCGGCTGGTCCATTTTTATTTGGTTGCATTGTGCGTAAATTGCATTTACATTTTTCATATTCTATAATACTCTCCGATGGTATTTCTCTAATTAATTCTTTTCTTCTCTTCAGATTTACCTAGCTGGATTTACTTCTTATCAAAGGGATAAACTTAACAGAATATTGCATGTAGGTAGTGCAATGCGATTTGATTATATATGTGACATTATAACACACGTTATTGTCGGGGACGAAGATAGCGCAGCTAGTGAACTAAAATTATTGAAATCAACAGGATTATGGTATAATGTTACTTTAATGTCTAAATTAATATCTATTTAAAATTCTGTAATTTAATGGATATATGATGTAGTCCATATATATTGAAACTGGAGTGGTTGGAAGAGAGTATTAGATTAAAACGGACCGCGCCAGTAGAATATTTCTTATACAAACAAGAAGATAGTGCAATCCAAAAGGTTACAGAACCATCATCTTCATTAATTATGATATATACATAAAAATATAGTACGTAATATAGGTATTTATCATGTTCATATATTTTTCCAGAATTTACAATTGCTGCAAGAAAGGATGCCAGAACAAAGAGAAGAATCATTTAATCTCGGTCAACAGGAGCTACAAAATACGATCGGTAGTATCTGTAAATAATTGCTTACACTTTTTATGAAAGAAATTGAATGTACATCTTACTTTTTGCTAGCTTCAGCAACTGATGAAAAGGTGCAAGAATATGTAGAGCCGTATATACCTGTTTTGTCTCAAACGCCAGAAAGTCTTGAGTATTCAATGCTACCTGGAACAGATAATAGTGGTATTATTAATAATAGACTATTTGAAGGTAATGCTGTGGTAGAATATGTACAACAATGAATTAAAATAATGGTAAAATATACATATAGGTCTGACATTTGTCGTATCTACCTTCTGTAACACGTATAATAATGTGGTTGAAAGTATAGTAGCAATGAATGGAAGAATAGTTCCAGGTACGTTCGTTACGATTCCAGATTATGGTATTGTGCCAAAATGTGGTATGCCTTTAAATTGTACAGTGAAAGAAATTGTTACCGATTTGTTTATTGTAAGTTTCAGCTTTTTATTTCGATTTTCATATTTTGATATATTTTTTAGTATTAGCATTTTTTTTTTATAGGAAGACTGTGTAAATCAGGATCGAATAGTTGAAATTATGTATTATCATAGACCTGTATCTGTAGCAAAGCATGTATTAGTAGGTTGTGTTCTTACAATCAGCACATATATAAGAGTTGAACGATCGTATCTTGTAACATTAGCTATGGAATTGGGTGCAATGTATTATTCTTATCATATACCTTAAGGATAACTAGAGTGAATCAAGTATTAAAGCATTGTTTAATTTCAGATACCAAAATGTTTTTGCTCGTGAAATAATTATTGACAGAGATCTATATAAAAACACACATTTAATTTGTCCAATACCAAAGGGGAGGAAGTATGACGCTGCAGTAAAGTGGAAAATACCAGTTGTTACCGCAGAATGGTTAAAAGTCTGTGCGGCTCAATCAACATGGGTTGACGAAACGCCATTTCTTGTCGTGGAAAGTTTAGGTATATAAATACTTAATAAATTCATATTATATATGTATATACAAAAATTTGTATAATATTAGTCCCGTCTAAAGGCCCAGAAAGACCGATGGAATTCGACTTAAGTTTACCTCAAACTATCACAAATCAAATAGTTCTTTCTACTGAACCAGTAGCCAGTAGTTCAAGAAGCCACAACATTATTGTTCCAGAAGAATATTTTCCAAATTTACAAGTATATATTTTTTACATATTTCCTTTATTATAAATTTATGATCTATTACTAAAAAATATATTATAGATTCAAAATAATAATTTCGATGACATGTTGTTACTAAATAATGAACTCAGCTTACCTATGAACACAACTTCTAAACCATCAGAAACACTATGTAGTCAAGTGTTTGAACCCATCCCTTCACTAGAGACAGAAAGATCTCGGTTGGAAGAGATTAGTTATTCCTCAAATTTAATAAAAGCAGAACCTCCTTTGAGTAGGCCATTTACTAGAGTTAGTATTTCTTGTAAGCTTAATTATATACATAATACATAAATATCTAATAAATATTACCATAATTGAATGTATAGGTTCTCTCAATAGTTACAAAAAACTGGCAGGAAAAAAGTGAAAAGTTACCAGAGGTAATATTCTTCATTTATATATGTATATGTGTATCGATAAATAATTTTATATATATTTATTAATAAATACTACAACATTATAGAATTATAATGCAGACGAGACATTATCTGCAGTAGCAAACGGTGGTTTCAACTGGTAGAAATTAGAAGACACAGATGACAATGGTAAAACTGACAAATGGAATTAATATGTAAGTTAAAAGAAAGTTTCAGATAAGCAAAGTATGTGAAATATGCAAATATTCATAAAGACCTAAGAACAGTAATTGACTGTACTTCCAAAATTATTATAATAGTATCATTGTATTTATATACAAATGAAGATTATACATCATACAATTAATTGTTTCTATATTCAATATATAAAAATTATTAGCTTCTATAATACTAAAAGCAGTAGTAAGTTAATTATTGCACCTCCAATTTAATTGTAAAATCAAAAGAAGTACTGGCTCTATATTTTGAAACACGATCGAAAAAATAAACGTTTTACTATAACTGTATTTGAATAGGAATTTGTGGTATAATTTAGGAAGTACGATGGAGGTACACACTGACTATGTTTTTTCTTATGAAAGTGTTTTTTATGCACAATAAAGATTCTACATCTCTAATAGAACGTCTTCTTTCATTAAATACCTTATCTGCATTCTGTATGTTTACAAGATTGACTTCACATAAAAATACTTCTCTTATTGTACATAATTCTGTCTCATACCTAACAAAAAAAACATAAACATACATACATATTGGCTGTGGAATAATATATTACACCTTTTTACATAAGAGGTACGAATCGGATAGATCGACTTATTTTATTAAATTAAGTAACGATTTTATATAAAAATATATAGGGTGACATAAATAATGAAGTATTTTTACAAATTATCATATGAAATAGGCATTGTACAAAACGAAACGCTTTAAATAATCGTGATATCAAAGTAGACACGTAGAAATAAATAATAAATAGATTTTAAATTTAATATCGCTCGAAGTCATATACACACTGCACTATAACTGTTAGTGTATAAAATAAATAGTTACTCGAAATTTCATTATCATTTTCAAGGCACCACATTGTAGTCGTTGCAAAAAAACGGCGCAAGAGAGCTACATCGTCGTAATTACTTCTAAATTAGAAAGTTCTCCCTAAACAGTATTACGTAAATGTAATCTGTAAACCTTCGGTCACCTATATACCCAAAAGGGTACCAACGATTAATCTGCACGTAATTAGACCCAATAAGAAAGTCATGTATTGTCCGCAAAAATCTCAAACTACATATTATGCGCATAATACTATTAGTATCTTCTAGAAAAGAAAACGTCTCAATATATATATACATATATATTTCTGACGGATAAACGTTTCCAAAAATATGTTACTATATAATAGGTTTGTTTTGTATAACGGACTTTACAATAAGTTGTTAGGAAAAGTTCTATAAACACCCGAAACATTTCCAGTTTTTCAATCTTCGTCGTATTATTAACAATTATAGAACAGACGTTGAAATTTTTCTAGTTCATAAAATAATATCCTTATAGTTTCATGGAAACTGTCGTATACCACAGAGCGTGTAGTAAAGCATTTTCTTTGACATGCTCCTAAGTAGATTCGTTAAAAATATCATTTTATACATATACATACATACATATATATATATATATATATATATATATATATATATATATATATATATATATATATATCCCAATAATTTATCACACGTTCAATGCGTTAAAAGTGAATTACGAACATTCTGTTCGTACGTATGGCCCGCATTGGACGTACGATACAAATATAAATGCATTTTCGCGGACATTTATATACAATGTATCACTGCGTGTATCGATTCAGTATTTCTGAGTCATAATACTTTTGTTCTTTAATTCAAAGAGGACAAGCACGTTGTGTTATTAACGATGTGAGAGTACCTGGTAAACTCTGATCATTGGCTTTCCACGTTGTTCGTCCGCGGTGTTTTATATAAAATAAGGGCAGTGAATAGATTAGTTCGTATATCTAGTTTACAAAAGATTAAGAGAGAGGTGAAACGTGTCATGTGAGAACATTACGCGAACTTATCTCGAATAAAGCCATTGCTATTTAAACTTTGGGTACCCGCACATCGCCATACGATGTATAAAGAAAAGAAAGAAGAAAAGAAACTATAAATCTATCCTAGTCAGCCTTCTGTATGTTCCCGCTTTGCATGGTATTTGAGCAGCAGCTGCCGGTCTTCCCGGTACTTATTATTAGTGTTTATTTGGGTTAGTGTCTGAATCCGGTTCAGAACCGGAACCGGAAGACTCCCCAGCATTAACGTTCGCACTGCAGCGCGAGCTCCTTCGGCTACTGGAAGTCGTGTGTCTGCATTTTTCGCTACGATCCACTGTACCTACAATAATTTTACACAGAAATCAATATCCACGTAGAGCATTGCAAGAAATAATTCCATCATATTGCTTGTATGTATATTGTTTGTTTAAGATACTTGAATAAGTTACATTGAAAGTCGATGAATTTTATGATAAGTATGTAATATAATCATGACAAGAAACATTTTTAGTCAAACGTTACAATAGATACTCACTAGTTAACGGTGTATGAACTTCAACCTTTATATTAGCCGTCGCAGTGACCTTGGTTGTGATATGAGACGTAGATGTCACTGGTGACATTCGACTAGACCCACTTGTATCTGATCCGCTACAGTTCTGTTAGTTAAAAACAAAAGCACACACGTTAATCATGCTTCGTGGATTTGGAGTATCGGTATCATTCACGCGAGATAGTATGTAAGGTAATAAGAAGAATTTTGAGTAATGTGTAAGCAGTTACAGAGATAGAAAGCCAAATGGTAGATATTATCAAAAGCACTCTCAAGTCAAGTACATTTGGAAGAAAATGCCACGTGAGACAGGAAATATTTCAAAACAGTTAATATTTATGTTATATAACGTACCTGGTTGCCACAAGTTGATGTCGTTTCAACCTTCAACTCTGGCTGAACAATAATACAAGACTCCTGTGTACTGTGCCATGAATTGGGTTCCTCTGTAATGGTAGTGAGAGATGGTTCAGCGTGTAACCTGGCGTTATCAATTTTGTACGATCTCCTGGGGGGTGCAGGAGGTTTCGATCTTCTGACGATTGGCGAGGCAGGTGGAGTTGGCGTAGAAATACGATCCGGATGGTCATTGGGTATTACTTCTGGAGATGGGCCGATCAAAGACAACAGGATGGGGAAAAAGAATAATCCATTCACCAAACCGATCCCAATAAGACACAGCAACACCAAGAAGAAATACCGAACGATGAAGTCGAACTCGGAGAAGGCCAACATCACGACTGCTAATAAAGTTGTTATTGCTCCGTGAATTACAGGTGCGCACATGTGCTCCAGAGCTAACCGAATCCTTCTATCTCTGCTTCCAATGCTCGTAACAAAACTCTGCAAGAATAAAAACAAGAATATAATATATTAGAATATATTAGAATAATATATTTTAAGAATATAATATAATATGAACGAAATAACGAGTTTTACAATTGAGACATTGAGCACCAAAGTGGAATAAGCAATGTTCTTTCTGTACGCTCTTACTTTCTGTTACATTGTTCGTTTAGCTACTTAGGTATTGGGAGTAGTTTGCTTTTGTTCTCAATGTCTCAACTTATCCTCGACTAGTATTTATACTAACCAGACAAATATGCACTGTAAAGTGCACAGCAATTCCAATGCTGACGACCAACAGAACAGCAGGAACAGCGCTCAGTTTTATATTGCAGAGGCCCATGATTCCAAAGAGTTGTAGTACCACAGCAGCAAGAGAAGTGCCGACTAACAAAGCTGCCCAGAAATTCAACAATAATATTCCAACGACAGCAACACTGGCTGTTAAAGCAGCTAACAGAGCAATACCCAAACAATTTCTTAAATCCATATACTGTTCCCAAAAGAGGAATGGTATACCAGAAGGAAAATTTGGTAGTCCTCGTTCCTCAAATTTTTTGCACAGTTTTCTAACATTGCCAATTAGTTCTGTAATTTCTTGCGTGTCAGTAAGTTTATGCAGATAAAATGGCATCTGAGCGTATGTCAGAGGCATGCTTTTTGGAATCTTTAATTCATGATCATTAGTATAAATCCATTGCCTTGGTTCTGGCCTTAAATTGGCCTGAGAAGCACCATAAGCCAAAACATCGTTTGACACCCATGCACTCAAATAATTATAAAACGCTCTTGGATTGATGATCCCTTCTGAATCGATTAGCCTGACTTGAGTGACTAACGATTTGTCAATAGGATTGTCTACGTGACCAGTTTGTACCAACAATTTGTAAGCGAGAATTGCCTCGTCACTAGCATTCTTGTACCACCTTTCCTGTGTAATACATCCATTGCTATAATCCCTATCAAACGCGTTCTGCAGTCCTTTCAACCAGTCCCTGAACAAACTTAACCAAAACTCAGGCAATCCTCCGTTATCGTTCTTGATCACATTCTTTATCCTCATGAAGGCATCATGATACTCATACAACAATCTTTGATTGTTAGGGTACTCGAATTCCCTCTGGGTAACAGCATACATATTGTAGAATCCAAAGTGCTTTGCCTGGGCAGCTAAGAAAGCATGTTCATTGGAATTCTGTGGAACCAGATCGGTCAGCTCTAGACCATCATTCACCCTTACAGCTTGCCAAACACAGCCAACAAGAACTGCGATTAAAATCATCATGCCAAAGACCTTAGTCGCTGGTCTGGTGACAAAGGGAGCATAATGCTTCGCAGCTAACTGGGTTAAGGAGAAAGTGAGACAGTCGTCTTGGCTGCATCCTGTTAGGGTGTCTTCTTCGCTACACTGCTTATCCGAGTCCACTTCGATATTTCCACCGACCCAGGACTCATTCTGCACGTTTTGCGATGTCAGGATTTGCGTGCAGGTTTCACGGCGTTCTGGTGGTATCGCCCTCGTTACAGTTTGCTTCGCGGTACCATTGCTCATTCTATTGGCGTACTTATTTCTGCCAGTGTTCGATGGTAGGCAGCAACAGAGTATATCTGAACGACCTGAACGTCGTCTTCTCAGGTCCAAACTTACCATAGCTGGGAAAACAAGCAGCATAGCGGCCAGATTGAAAAGCAACAAGATACCAGCTTGAAAGCAGAACACTCGGAGTGCAGGAATTGGGATTATCGCTGCAGCGAAGAACGCTGACACGTTGCTGATTCCTGCTAGAAGGACAGATAGGCCGGTCCTTTTTAAAACCACTCCTGTCTGTTCTCCACTGGGCACTTCGTTTACCGAGAGCTCAGCGTAAGTATGAGTTAATAGGAACATATCGTGAACACCGAGTCCTAGAGCTAAGAAAGGGACGATCTGAGTGGTGGCTGCGTTGAAGGGGATTCCCAGGAGGGCGCAGAACCCCAAACCAGCGGCCACAGTTGCGCAGATGAGCATTACACCGGCTATGCCCACGCCAGCTTGCGAACGCACTGGATCCTTCCATCGAAGAAGGACTATACCCGCGTACAGTACCTGAAAGAAGATTATATAGCCAGTTATACAATTTTAATTATATATAGCCAAATTTTAGCAAGTTTCTAATCAGGCGAAATAAGAATGTCAAATACAGATGATACAGTTTGGTGGAAGGTGATTGTACGTGAAAAAACAAGTCGAAAATATGGAATACATTTTTTTCATATGATGTTTCCTTTCCGAGAAAACTGTGTTTGAAAATTCGGTAGGTATACCTCGACGTGGCTAATCCCGGACTGAACAGGAGCATATAAACGACAGGAAGTTAATAAATTGCACATAAAAATAAGTCAGAAACGTAGAATAACATTTTGTCATAAGATGCTATGCCTTGAAGAAAAATTAATTGGAAAATGCATCGTGCGTGTGCACAAGACCAGTCCTCGACTAAACTTTATTTTCTTGAAAACGAGGTGGCAAATGGGAAAACTTTATTTCACATCTTTTACTTATTTCCGCGCGTAGAATAACCTCCTGCTGATTTTATACTTTTCCTTAATTTATTGATACTTGGTCCGTACTTAACCAAGTTCAAGTATACTTGACAAATTTTCAAACTTGATTTTCTCGCAAACGAAACGTTATATGAAAAAACGTTGCTCCACATTTTCAACTTATTTTTTCACGTAGAATCGCTCCTTACCCGTTTGCACCACCACTCAGAGGGCACCCTGTATAATTGAAACTGTACAGGATCAATGTACCAGACCAACGTAACGTATCTATTACTTAGAGTATCCACGAAAGCGTTAGAAACCGTAATAATATTTATACTGACCATCAGTGCGCAGCCTATGGCGATTTTCATAACGGACACCTCGCTGTACTTCCCAAGTATGTCGTTCATGGTGGTTGTGCTGAACGCGTACAGATTGTACGGCGCTGAGCCATTCGCGCCCAGGTGCTTCTTCACTTGATTGCTGAACGCTCGTTGCCAGGTTTTAAGTACTTGCGATGCCTTCTCCTGGGACCAGTCGATATTATGTACCTTGTAGGTGTTGTCGAAGAAATCGTAAAGCTCTCGTTCTCCCATCAGCTGCACAACGGTCTGAAGCGCAGCTGCACGGGTCAAGTGACCAGTCTTATTGTGCTTAGCACCACCGACGAGTAATTCCTCGGGCCAGTGCATAAACTTGGCCGCGAAACCGTAACAGCCTCCCGTTAATTCCGCTCCTATGTCTGGTACCTGGCGAAACAAATCGTGCAGCTTCATGAGCATCTTCGGTGTCTGTATGAAGATAGTCCCCCTCCCTTCCTCCTACTCTTTTAATCTCGTATTTTTTGTCTTCGTTTAGAATTGTTCTACGTTGGTGTAAAGGAATAATGAATTGTTTGAGAGGGTTCAGAGAAACAACACCAAACGAGTGAATCTTTGTCCAGCCCGCATTTTCATGAAACAGGAAGCGTCAAAATTGTTCTGGACAGTTCCGGTTGTCCCAAACATCGCTCCAAAGTATCCTTTCAATATCGTGTTTAGTTTAGGGAATAATTTGAGAAAGCTGTATAGCCATAAGACAATGGACATCTTTCTTTATTTTCACAGCAATAATACATGGTATAAAGGATCTTCTTTTGGAACACGTCCTTACAACCTTAGAAGAACTCGGAACAAAAGTTTATGTATATGTTGAGAATTGTGGATCTTAGTCGCCGAAATAAATGTATAGAAACACTTATAGTACACGTAGAAATGATATTAAAATAGTTTCATATTTATTTAATATGTGATTTACAAGATATTCGTAGATACCCATAGCAATCTTTTTGTCTCGCCATCTTCTTTTCCACCATGCGTACGGAACAGTTGCATTCTTCCGTTTCTTGCGACGCTGCGCACGCACATACTCCCACACACGCTCATACTTATATATGTGTGCCACAACTACGCGGCTAATTCAGTGTAGCACATATCTCAATATGTATATTTGACTTTATGTTTGCTCGCGCATCTATAGGAAACGAACGTATCAATCGATTGTACGGGTATTTCGAGCACGTCATTCAGCAAACGAAATATTTCAGCCGGAATGCCACCTGCAACATCATTCTCTTTATCGATTCTCATTAAACGGACACTAATGAATCGTCAGACTAGCACAATGCATTCGTTACAGAGGTTAGGCCCCTGCACACTTGACACGGTTCATCCTGTTCACGTTATTTATCTTGGCATGATATAGCGAACCATTGGACAACGTCCAACCAACTAAACGGCGATCGTTTAAAGTGCTCACTGCTATGCTCCTTTTATAGGTGCCCATAAAATCACGGTGTGAGGTCTGCAGTACCCTATGCCATCGTTCCACTTACGATCGCGTTTTTATCATTTCCTGGCCCACCAAACCAACCATCCATTCCAAAATTTTCCTTTCAATCGCAATCATTCTTTCAACAGGCAAAGAAATTCCTAACGTGATTTCCTAAGGCTTCTATTGAGTTGGCAACTAAGTGGTTGATTCTAAGTGGAAAGGGGGTGATTCTACACGAAAAAAGAAGTCGAAAATATAGAATAAAAATTTTTCGCTCGAGGCTTTGTTTTCGAGAAAATCGACTTTGAATTTTCGCTCGGTACGCGTGCGGTACGTTATAACGGATCTCACTGTAGATCGTTGTCTCGATGGAAAAATTAAAAAAAAAAATTTTTTTATTCTATATTTTCGACTTCTTTTTTCGCGTAGAATCACCCCCTTTCCGCTTGTACCACCAGTATATAGACAGTATATAGACAACCACCCTGTATATAGACATATGTATATGTATATAGGCTGTCTCCGAAATCACGGTACAAGCGGTCGGGTGGTGATTCTGCATGCAAAAATAAGTGGAAAAAGGGGAATAACATCTTTTCGTTCGAGGGCTCGTTTTCGAGAAAAACGAATTTGAATATCCGTTGGTGCTCGTATGCTAATTGCGAGTCTCGAGGTGCCCGACTTCTCTTTCTGCTCGTGTTACGATAAATGCAAAACGAATGTAAAAATCATATATCAAAGATAGATCGTCTTTGGAGATATTCACACGTCAAATCTTATCGTCTCGACAATTTCTCGCAGATTTTCCCTCGGCAGTCGATCAATTTGATCTTCCCCCTCGGACAAATCGCATATCGTACAAAATGTTTGGCTGAATTACTCTGCGATGATCGCGTGTATAAGCATCGATAGTGATTAATTAAGTAGTTCAGAGGTAAGAAACTTGGAGTTGGAGAAAATCAGCGCTGGGAGAGGCAGGGAGAGTGTAACGACGAAAAACGAAAGCGCAAAAACGCGAGATACCGAGCACGTTAATCGCATACTAACGAGCCAGTGCTAATTACCAGTAATTAATTCGTCGATTATCGCACAGCAAGCAAGCGAGCGAATCGCGCAGAAATTGGCCTCGCGCCTTACCTTTGCTTCTATTTGTAAATTACGATATTTATTAACGCGTTTGCTATCACGGTGGCCATCGATGGCCTACGTTCTCTTTATTGAAACTACACTTTCGAAACTATTAAAATACGATAAATTCCACGCGAATACAACATACGAAAGGGAAGCACGTCAGCTGGAAAATTTGAAACTTTGCACAAATGTAGCTCATGCTAACAACGAAATAATTTTTTCCTAGCCGAAAAACGATAGAGGAAGAAAGTTAAATTAAAAGTTGCAGTGTCTTACATTTCTATATAATTATATAATACATTATTATGTAATATTTTAATTTTATATTTACACATTATTTAACAATAGTCAAAACTATCACACCAGTCATTTCCACTGGTTCTGGTAGAAATATTGGGTTGGCAACTAAGTGGTTGCGGATTTTGTCATTAGATGGCAATAGCTTCGCCTTAACTATCGCTGGTTCCACTGTTAACTTACCAATTAATGTAAAAAATATTATACAATAAATATATACACTATATATAATAATATTTAATAATTATCACAGACAAATATTTATTCCAAACGATTCGTTATACGACAATGACATGTAAAAACATATTCGTCATACGATGTCCAACTCTGCTACGAAACGCTCTTCGATTCGACGTTGACGAAAAAAAAGTCGTTTTCTGACAGCTGGCGAAACGCGAGACGATATCGTGTAGCTCACGACGCTCGCGTACCACAAACGCACGTAACATTAGAGCTGATCCACGGTGATTATCGCGTGTCTCGAGTATCAGTCCACGACCTTACGTGATCCGTCACGATATCTTGTTGGCTGATTTTTGAAAATCGTCCCGTGAACATCGATCCCCAAACAATTTACCCGGCGCAAGCGCGTGCCACCAAGAGACTACGATCGTATGGGCAATTCTGATCGAGTTGCACGCGCGAAATCTAATTTATCGGTTGCAGGTTTCTTGCGAATGTTCAAATGGATTTGGTTTCACCGTAGGTTTAAGCTCGGCAAGGTATAACGTGGGATGGATAGTATGGACAGTACGATAGCGATCGCAAACGTATTGTCTTGATGAAAGGAATTTTCGAAAATATTTTTGATGCTGCGTAAGCCAGCGTATGCGATCGCGAGTTAGCGTGGAAGACTTCGTACGTGTATGTTGCGTGCGTCGTATAAAATATTTCGACATTTCGTTAGCACTGATAATAAGCACTGACTGTCGCATACAAAATTCCTGATTCACACAGGGTGCGGCTGAATGACACATAGAAGCGAGTACGAGGTGATTCCTTGTGAAAAATTACGAACAAAATACACAGTTAAATTTGTTCATTTAAAGCTTTGTTTAGGAGAAAATCGAGCTGTAAAATTGACCAATTTACCATATACTTGAACATGGCTAATTTCGGACTTGACAGTATTAAATAATCGGAAGGATAAATCGAAAATGCGGAATTAAATTTCTTCTCAGGGCGCTTTGTTTGCGAAAAAAATAAATTTGAAAATTTATCGAACTCTATTTTCTTAGATGCAAGAATTTTGTTTTATATTTTTTACTTACTTTCGCTTCTAGGATAACATTTTATCGATCGTTTGCTTATATCCAGTCGGTAATTAGCCATACGGTAATTAGTATACTTGATAAATTTTCAAACTCAATTTTCTCCAAAACTAAACCTTCGATGAAAGAACTTTGTTCCATATTTGGTTCTTATTTTTTCTTAAGGAATCACCTCGTGTCCATTTGTAAGTGTTATTCGACCACACCCGGTATATGATCAAATTTGAGAACGATTTGAAAATGTTTAGAAAATTAATATATAGAACGAGGAGCCATTTTGAATACGTTGAAAATGGTACGTTATGGTAAAGATATTGGGTTTTGAAATTTATTAATGTAATTGATAATTCACTGATTTTTTAAATGTTTTCGTATTCTCATAAGATATATAGTGATGGACTAAATATCTTGTATGGACTTCATTTATCCACCAACAAGTTCATGTAAGCTATAAATGCAGTTCTATCGTAGTTCACGTCAAAGAACACTTTTGTTCGCTTAATCTTAAACCAGTCAAATACTTCTATCTTCTTCCGCCATCGAGGCGGAACGAGAGGAAATAGTAAAACGACAGTATAAAATCACATAAGCCAGGAGATTTTAAAATTCTTTTAACCAATTCAAAGTTTCTATTTTGAATATTTGACAAATTCCCGCCTTAAATATTCGTAGGCCACCGAAAAGCGTTTTATTGTTCCATTTCTCATCTCTTTGAGCCACACGAATGCAAATCTTGTGCGCGGAATATTCGAAAAATTCCCTTCCTAAACATTCGTAGGTCATCAAACAACCTTTCGTTCTTCCATTTCTCCAACACGCCTATTTCATTTCACTCTTTCCTTTTCTTCCCCCTCCCCTCCCTTTTCTTTCTCTTTTTAAGCACACTAGCGCAACTTTTTCTCATCCGCATGCTCTTTTTATATCTGGCGATCACCTGCGTAAATCGCCGGCCCTCGTTTCACGTTGAGTATAAAATATAGAGGGCTGGCCGATGGATGCGCTACCGGATGTCAGGCTGGCATACCAAATAAAGGCCGGCGAACGTGATTCTACCTGTGATTCGGTGTCGGCAGACGCGTTGCACGTGGACGGCGGACGTCGCGTTATGTAATTCCACGAACGGCCGCGCTACGCCGCCGTACTGTGACAAAACGTCAACGTACTACTGGCACGCTTTTCTTCTTTTTCTCCGCGTGTCCGACTAGTAGCTGTTTCTTATATGCCACTTGAATCGCGCACCGCTCTCGCACCACCTGGTCGCTCTTCTTCTCTTCCTCTTTCTTCCTCCTTCTTCCATCCTTCCGCCATTTTTCCCCATGTCCAGTATTTGCTTCCGTTATATCAGATGCACCGCGTCTTTCTCTGTCATTCGACAGTTTTACGTTTAATTCCATGTAGCAAGTGCTACTCGCTCGTTTCACTCGTTCAATGCAGCAGTTACAAGTTACAAGTTACAATGCAATTATCGGTAGAAGTAAAACACGACACACGCGCGACAGAGATAAACAAACAGAATGGGAAGGTTAATAGGAAGAAATTAAAAAAGGAAAGAAATAGAAGGTGACAGAGCGACGAGTGTCTAAACGAAGATACCATTGGCTTGGCAACTAAGTGATTGCGGATTTTGTCAATACCAAGCCAATATTACGTTCAAGAAATTGACAGCCTCGGCGAGGAACTAACAGTTGTGTTTCGATTTAATACTTTACCGACCGCTAGCGGTTCAACGGCATATGCACGTACGACAGATTAGGCGCAGATTCTCCCTGGCGCTAGTTTCGGTTTAGACTCTCCAATACCATTCTTTTCGTTCATCGCGAACGATAAGTTTTTCAAATTGGTATAAAACCGTGGGAGCTTACAAAGCAACGCAACTGACGCAACTGAGCAAGGTACCTTAGTACTAAATAATAAATTACTGCTCAAATAATGAGAAAGATTGTCGGCGACAAAAAGCTGATTAATAGGCTATCGGCCGGTAAGTATTGGCGGCAGAAAACCGACTAATCGGCTATCAGTCGGTAAAGTGTTAAAATTGCCAGTTCGCAACAGATCATATAGGGCAAAGTGTGTAACATGGGGTAACTATAGATCGTGTAACCTCGTATTAAGGATCGTTGAGCGCGTCTAGACATCGTCTATGGGGAATGAAGACGCCAGCTGACCTTGAAATCTCCAAAACCCTATGAAAGAGCTATTAGTCTGAAATTACGTTACGAGTCTGTGCAAGCTCGTACGGCCTTCGTCGGTTCGTCAATGGAACCAAATAAACAAATGTTAGAGAAACGGAGGAATAAAACGCTTCTTTTTCAGTCGATACATAATAATACACTTTGTTTTTAATTAATCGCGTCCGCTTGGATCGCCGAGCGGAGCAGCTGTTGAGCGCATTAACGATTTTCCCAGGAAGCAGTTGCCATCCCATTGCACGATCGCGTATCTGCGCCGGATCGACGATTTTATCGATCGTCGGGCTCGCAGACGACCGGTGTTCGTTAATTATGCGATCGGCATGGATCGGATAATAATTGCATTAAACAGTCATGAAAAGCAGGAATCTTTAAAAGACCGCAGGCTAGAGGTGGTCATCGTTATCGTCGTGTTCCCTAGAAAGCAGCACCGTTCTCGGTTCTGCAGAATTTAACGAGCCAGCGAAGCGGACGACGCGCACACGTGTGCACGTGTGGAGAAGATCGTGGCGACGACGTGGTTTACCACGTCAGGCCAGCCACCGGCCAACTAGATTTTAATTGATCCGTAAGACAATTAAGCCGACCGACTTAAACCTCACAGTTAAGAGCTTAATCGGCCGCGGATCCTTCGCATAACGGGCCACGCGTATCCGTTTACTTTGAGCGGTCGAGAGGCTCGACGCGAAGGTGATGAGTGCCACGAGTGCTGCTCGAGTACGGTAAACCCTTGAACGACGCGAGGCTCTCCGACGAGTAAATTTGTAAGCGGTTTGCGTGGGACTTTCCATCGCTGGAGAATATTTTCCGGGCGAAATTTCATCTGAAGCTATTTTTCGTCAATTAATCTTATCCGAATTTATCAGAGAATGAGATTCTATTCGCCTGTAACGAATAAGCGCGCGATTCAAAAAAATACTCAACGCGGTTATGTGAAATTTCAAAGACGATTCGAGCTGGTTCGCCTGCTTGCTGCGATAGAAAAAGATCAATTACTGTAAAATCGATACAAAAATCTGTCGCTATCCGCAAGAAAGATAAACAAGTTTCAATGCTTCCTTCTAATTCCCAGCTGTGTATTTTACCCCGAAAGAATTTTTGATTTTCGCGCTCATAGAACGAACTCGAATACTCGAACCCTCCATCGGTACAAACAAATTCGAAATTATCGGTATCGTAATATTTCGTTCGCTCCAACTGTGACTCGACACGCAGCGAAGTGAAAATAGCAAGTACACGGGGTATATACAGCAGATCGATTTTCTCCCCTTTCCGCGTAAGCTTCGAGGGGACGTTCCGTGCCCGCAGCTACGCGCCGATTGCCCGAGGAGAGGGCTGACTGCACCACGTGGCCATTAAGTGTAATTACGTTAAGTACGGGCGCGCGTACGCTGTATGGAAATAGAAGTAGAAATGAGGGGCCACGCTTGAAGAAAGAGGAGACACACGAGAGGAGCGTGGCGAAAGGCGAACGTGGTGCAGAAACGAACGGAGAAGAAATGAGAAGGAGAGGGGTGGGGGGAGAAGAGAAAGGAAAAAGAAAAGAAGAGAAGAAGAGAGACGCCTCTTCTCCCTTTCCAGATCGGATGACATAAATCCATGCTTTCAATTATGCGAAATTAATTGACCGCGCCTTGTATCTTCTCCCTGCAATCTCTCCCTTCCCTTGCTTTTTCCCTCTTTCTCCGAGTCTCCCTTCCCTCTTTCTCGCACGTCCAGCTTGCGTGTAAGTATGTACTTACTGCAGCGTGAAGCTCTCGGTATCGTGCACGCGGACCTACGTGAACTTTGTGTATAAATTTCATTGTACCTTTGTCTCGGACTTTGTTACGTCGCTTTGTACTTTATGGACCGCGTGAACAGGTAATATGTTTGTGATGTAGTGGATGAGGTAGGAGAAAGGAAGAAGAAAAGACAAGGTAATATGATGGAGCTGTATCTTTTCATAAGAGGAGGTACGTGGAATTACGTGCTTTCATAGTATTCACGCTGTTAATCTTGATATCGCGAGATTAATTCTTCGACATTGTTCGTCTCTAATGAGTATCTTTAGCATGAATTAATATTCATTTTTGTTTGTTTAATGTGAAAAGCTTTCCTGTGGATGTATATACGAAGGTATTAGGAACAATTTCTCCTTGGTAATAGTTGCATTGTCAACACATATTGTCAACATGTATTGTCAATACATACTGTCAACATATATTGTCAATACATATTGTCAACACATATTGTCAACATTTATTGTCAATATATCTTGTCAACATTTATTGTCAATATAATATAGTCAACACTTATTGCCAATACATATTGTCAACATATGTTGTCAACACAATATTGTCAACATTTATTTTCAATACATATCGTCAATACATATTTGTCAATACATATTGTCAACATTTATTGTCAGTACACATTGTCAACATATGTTGTCGACACGATACTGTCAACATGTACTGTCAATGCAACATTGTCAACATGTACTGTCAATACATATTGTCAACATATGTTTTCGACACAATATTGTCAACATTTATTTTCAATACATATTGTCAACATATATTGTCAATACACATTGTCAATACACATTGTCAACATATATTGTCAATACATACTGTCAACAACTATTGTCAATACAACATTGTCAACATTTATTGTTAATACATATCGTCAACATGTACTGTCGGCACAGTATTGTCAACATTTATTGTCAATAGAACAATGTCAAGATTTATTGTCAATACATATTGTGAACATATATTGTTAATAGAACAATGTCAACATTTATTGTCAATACATATTGTCAACACGTATTATCAATACACATTGTCAACATATATTGTCGACACAATACTGTCAACATGTACTGTCAATACAATATTGTCAATATGACATTATCAACATTTATTGTCAACACGACATTATCAATATTTATTGCCAATACAGTATCGTTAACATTTATTGCCAATAGAACATTGCCAACATGTTTTGTCAATACATACTGTCAATATATATTGTTAATACAGCATTGTCAACATATATTGTCAATACATATTGTCAACATATATTGTCAATAAAACATTGTCAACATATTTGGTCAATACATACTGTCAACATATATATTGTCAATACAGCATTGTCAACATATATTGTCAATACAGTATTGTCAACATACATAGTCAATACATATTGTCAACATATATTATCAATACATATTGTCAACATACATAGTCAATACATACTGTCAACATATATTGTCAATAAAACATTGTCAACATATTTGATCAATACATACTGTCAACATATATATTGTCAATACAGCATTGTCAACATATTTTGTCAATACATACTGTCAACATATATTGTCAGTACAGCATTGTCAACATATATTGTCAATACATATTGTCAATATATATTGTCAATAGTACATTGTCAACATATTTGGTCAATACATACTGTCAACATATATATTGTCAATACAGCATTGTCAACATATATTGTCAATACATATTGTCAACATACATGGTCAATACATATTGTCAACATATATTGTCAACACAGTATTGTCAACATACATAGTCAATACATATTGTCAACATATATTATCAATACATATTGTCAACATATATTGTCAATACATACTGTCAACATATAAGGTCAATGCATATTATCAAGACAACATTGTCAACATTTATTGTCAATACAATATTGTCGAAAATAGTCGAAGAAATTTTTAATTACTAAGTTAAACAAAAATCTAAAAAATATAATTTTCATTTCAAGAAGATCGAACGGTTTGTTAATTTGTAAAACTGAAATCAGTATTATATAATATTTGGTTCTTTATCGCTGTGTAATTTGTATTGCAATAAAGAAACATAAATCGTGTTATTAAAAAGCCACCGTTGCTTTCAAGCTTCTCGTCGCGTCGGTAGCATAATTCTACCTGAACTGTGGCAATCAGCTGCAGTTTACGGAAAAAGAACAAACGCAATTTTACAGCATCGGCTGCGAATTCGTTAATACTTCGTATTACCCTAATTAACCCATCCACGTGAAAGAAAAAGAAAAAGAAAGAAAAAAAAAAGAACAACTCGAAATTTCGTGCTACTCGGCCACGTTCACCAACCACCCAAGCACCAATTGCAATCAATCAAACCCAAATTTCTCCCTAATTACACGTTCCTCCCAAAGATCATTCCGCGCCGTCTCCACCCGTCATTACGCTAGAATTTCAACGGACAAGCCTGTCATTTTGCGGTTTCCGCGTACGAACAGGGTCTACTTCCTATCCAAAATATTCCGAGAAGCGATCGCGACTCGTCGTTAAGATTCTTCCAGATTTATGGCCAATTGTCAGCAGATAACCCGCGCATATCGCGTTTAAATCATTTCCACGCAACGGCACATAAAATGTTAAATTAACGATTGGAAAGCGAAAAACATATAATCTCTTATTAATTGGATTTTTACGATAACGACCGGCGCTTTGAGCTTGTTTTAAATAATTTGTAATAATAGGGGCGAATATTCCTACTTAAGAGAAAAATGAAAATAAGAATATTCCACATGTACATATCATCGACAATGAAAAAAGAATTTTTCTCTTTAATTTTAATTTCTTCTAATCAGCGAATAATGCGCAATTTTGTTCGTAGTGAAATCGTTTCTTGGCTTTTCTTTTTAACAATAATGCTATATCTTGGCTTTTTGAAAACTGCAGTATAGGAAACACGTTCGCATTAATTACCACCAGTAATTAACCAAACCTTTACACGATTCATACAATAAGACGTGAAACAAAAGGTAGGAATTGAAGGAGCACAGGTGTCTCCATAAATACGAAAAAGAGATTGTTTGTCAGTAGGAAAAATTGCTATGTGAAATCATAGTTACGCATACGTTGTAATATAGTAGACACATAGCACTCTATCTCTGTGTAGTATATAAAACTATACTAGTTCATTCGAGTCTGCTATACAATGAATAAAATGAAATAAATAATTTGTATAATTAATTTACCATATATTAATTATTATGATTGTTTTTATTACCTTTACGTATTCATTATTAGATCAAGCTTTAACTTTAAACAAATAATAAGTAATTTGTATAATTAATTCACCATATACTAATTATTATGATTGTTTTTATTACTTTTACATATTCATCATTAGATCAAGCTTTAACTTTATCCCAAATTCAATAAATTAAAATAAATAAAATTATTTAATTAAAATAAATAAAATTAATTAATTGAAATAAATAAAATTAATTAATTGATTAATTGAAATAAATAAAAATTATAATACTGCGCCGCGGATCTTCAACTATACAAAATTCTACGTAAATAACGACCTATTTCATTTATTAGATAGTACTACAACAAGTATCCCATTCTGGATATTTTATATAAATTTAATACGTAGGAAACCTAAGCTGTTTATTCGTTAGCTGTACCGCTTTGCCTGTAAACCTGTAAATTGTCCGTCAGCCTGGACGAGCTTTTACGCGCGAACGTGATCCGTGGACGCGCGACAGGCGCGGAATTCAGATCGTATGTTAATGAGGGCGAAACGACGGCCGCGTAATGTGTCGGCGGCGAAAAAGCGTACGTAATGCCGGTGTGTAGCGGCAGCGACCACCGACGTGGCGCAATAATGACGCGCATCTCTCGATTTTATTATTTTAATGTCGGTCCCGAGCGCCGCGGCCCACGCGACTCGCATACGCATTCGCCGATCCTCGCATGGGAATCGTTTCATTCAACGCAGTCCACTTGTCCCGTTTTCTTTCCCGCCTTTGCTACGTCCACGATTTTACGACCCAAAATTGATCGTTCCGAGGGTACCTTATCGGGCCATCTGAAATTTCGCCTGCGAATCGCCGGACATTCGATGGCTGCAACTTTGTACAAGTGCGATTTCCGAAGATATTCGATGACTGGTTTCGCAAACGTGCCGGTGCGCAGGAAGTTTGAAATGCGAGCGAGTGTGAGGCAATATATATTGGCGAAAGAATAGCACCGATAGGGTCGATCGATAAGAATGGAAATATCAGGGTGTAGCTGACAACGAGTGACCTCATTCGTACGCTATATTTTAGCAAAAGTGGAAACACTTAAGTGTAACTGAGCGTTAGTGTGAGTAAGGGTCGTGAATGAGAATGTATTGGGAAGTTAGGATCCATTGGTAACAAAGAAAGTATTTCAGACATTTGACGATGAATGTATTCATTGGTACGATATGGATTAATAAAAGTGGAAATACTTAGGTGTAACTGATCGTAAGTGTGAGCGAGACAATGTATTAGACAATACGGTATATTTTAGTGAAAATGGAAGTACTTAAGTGTAACTGAGTGTGAGTATAAGTGAGGCAATACACTAGCGAAAGAATTGGTAATAAAAGTGGAAATACTTAAGTGTAACTGAGTGTGAGTATAAGTGAGGCAATAAACTGGCGAAAGAATTGGTAATAAAAGTGGAGACACTTAAGTGTAACTGAGTGTGAGTATTAGTGAGGCAATACACTGACGAAGGAATTGGTAAGATCGAGTGGTCGATTAACAATAAATAAATATAGTTGAGTGTGAATGTCAATGAATGAACTCGTTTGTACGGTATACTTTTGCAAATGTGGAAACACTTAAGTGTAACTGAGCGTTAGTGTGAGTAAGGATCGTGAATGAGAATGTATTGGGAAGTTAGGATCCATTGGTAACAGAGAAAGTATTTGAGTCATTTGACGATGAATGCATTCATTGGTACGATATGGATTAATAAAAGTGGAAATACTTAAGTGTAACTGAGTATGAGTATAAGTGAGTCAATACACTGGCGAAAGAATTGGTAAGATCGAGTGATCGATTAACAATAAATAAATATAGTTGAACAATAAATATAGTTGAATGTGAATGTCAATGAATGAACTCGTTTGTACGGTATATTTTTGCAAAAGTGGAAACACTTAAGTGTAACTGAACGTTAGTGTGAGTAAGGATCGTGAATGAGAATGTATTGGGAAGTTAGGATCCATTGGTAACAGAGAAAGTATTTGAGTCATTTGAAGATGAATGCATTCATTGGTACGATATGGATTAATAAAAGTGGAAATACTTAGGTGTAACTGAGTATGAGTATAAGTGAGTCAATACACTGACGAAGGAATTGGTAAGATCGAGTGGTCGATTAACAATAAATAAATATAGTTGAACAATAAATATAGTTGAATGTGAATGTCAATGAATGAACTCGTGTGTACGGTATACTTTTGCAAAAGTGGAAACACTTAAGTGTAACTGAGCGTTAGTGTGAGTAAGGGTCGTGAATGAGAATGTATTGGGAAGTTAGGATCCATTGGTAACAGAGAAAGTATTTGAGTCATTTGACGATGAATGCATTCATTGGTACGATATGGATTAATAAAAGTGGAAATACTTAAGTGTAACTGAGTATGAGTATAAGTGAGTCAATACACTAGCGAAAGAATTGGTAATAAAAGTGGAAATACTTAAGTGTAACTGAGTGTGAGTATAAATGAGGCAATACACTGGCGAAAGAATTGGTAATAAAAGTGAAAATACTTAAGTATAACTGAACGTGAGTATAAGTGAGGCAATACACTGGCGAAAGAATTGATAAGATCAAGTGGTAGCAACAAATATAGTTGAGTGTGAATATGAATAAGTCAATTCATTCGTACGGTATGTTTTAGTAAAAATGGAAATACTTAAGTGTAACTGAGTTTGAGTATAAGCAAGGCAATACATTGGCGAAAGAATTGGTAATAAAAATAGAAATATTTAAGTGTAGCTGAGTGTGAGTATAAGCAAGACAATACACTGGTGAAAGAAATGGCCAGATCGAGTGGCAACAATAAATATAATTGAGTGTGAATGTTAATAAGTGAACATTTGTACGGTATATTTTAGTAAAAATGGAAATACTTAAATCCAATTGATTATGAGCGCGAGTGAATCCAATAATGAAGTTGCTTTTAATACGAGTCATCTAAATTGTACAAGTATATTATATCAATTTTTGATGTCTATGAACATTGATAGATATTCATTAATAAATTAAGTCTTTTTGGTGCATGTTGAAAAAGTTAATATTTAAAGACTTGAGGATATATAGTAATGGAAATAACATTGTCTTTTATATGTATGTATTTTATACTACTCTTAATTTCTATATTCTTCAATTTCATAAAAAATCAGCTGAAAACTGTATCATGGGCAATACGTTTGCACTTAATCAAATATCAACTATCAGTAATTAACTACACCTTCTTACGATTCATTAATATGTTATAAACAATCTATTTCAACTTCTACAATGCATTTTATACGACTCTTAATTTCTATATTCTCCAATTTCATAAAAAATCAGCTGAAAACTGTATCATGGGCAATACGTTTGCACTTAATCAAATATCAATTATCAGTAATTAACCAAACCTTCTCACGATTCATTAATATGTTATAAACAATCTATTTCAACTTCTACAATGCATTTTATACGACTCTTAATTTCTATATTCTTCAATTTCATAAAAAATGAACTGAAAACTGTATCATGGGCAATACGTTTGCACTTAATCAAATATCAATTATCAATAATTAACCACACCTTCTTACGATTCATTAATATGTTACAAACAATCTATTTCAACTTCTACAATGCATTTTATACGACTCTTAATTTCTATATTCTTCAATTTCATAAAAAATCAGCTGAAAACTGTATCATGGGCAATACGTTTGCACTTAATCAAATATCAATTATCAGTAATTAACCAAACCTTCTCACGATTCATTATCACGTTACAAACATCCATATCAATAACAATTCCATAAAATCGCTCTTCAAAGAACAACGTCTACCAACACTGCTCAACTTCCATATCGTCAAACTTACCCCAAACCAAAACCTAACCCCGATCATTGCTTCCACCCCTAACTCAATCCATCGATAAAAAGCCGAGGCTGGAGCCCCAAGTGCTTCACGAATACGCTCCACGCCCGCTTGCCTCGCACTTCCGGTTCTACAGATCCTGGCGCAGATACCGCACGTATTTCCTCCTACCCTCCACTCGCGCTTCCATCGGCCCCCCCAGGAAGTCGCCGTTGGTGAATCCACCGTTTGGAAATCAGCATTCTCCACCGACTTTTCACGCGCTAAAAAAATTCTCCATTTTGATCGCGACGATGCAACACGCACGCACGCGCCCGCGCCGTGTATCTGCACACAGAGACAGGCGCAACAAAGAAGCAAAGCACGGCCAATTAAATATTCATTACCGCGGCTAGGTCGCCGGCTCCGGCCAGCGGAATATCTGCTCCGCGCCGCGGACATCAAAGCGGAATGGACGAGTGCGGCTGTCCAGGACCTACCGGACTCGCTACGTGCGCGCAACCGGTCGTCATCAGCCGCGGAATTCCAAGTGACCACTTGTTATTCCGGACATCGATCCTATGAAACGAATCTTAGGCATCCGCAGCCTTCCCCTACATCGTAGCCGCCGCAGCCTCGGTAATTCCGTCGCTACGAGATGGTATTTTGATAGCAATTTCGTCGACCCGGCGACGTCTCACGCTACCAGCCGATAGACAGGAATTTTTAGCTGACCTCCTTCCCCTACCACTGGGCCACCAACGCTTTTCTTCGCTGCGATACGATGGATCCTTTGCTTCGGCATTTTCTCAGACACGCGCCAGACGTCTGCAATCTTCTGGCGAATTTACAGCAGCCACCGATATCGAGCGATTTCTGTTTGATTTTGGAGTGCGCTGTCCCGTGTCTACTTTCAGGGAATTACGAGCTGAAGACGAATTGTTTTCTCATTTTTCTCTTCCTTTTCTTTCTTCATTTTGTCTTCCTCGTTTTATACGCAACGCTCTAATGCAGTTTCGTGGATGGCGGAGTGTTACATTTAAGCGAGAGCAATGGGATTTATTTCTGGGGTTGCAGTTTGCTTGAAGAAGGTGTTTGGTTCCAAGGGAAACATTGTACGGTGCAAATTATTTCTTCCCAGGGCCGCTGTATTCTTCGTGTTTTTATATCTTTTACGTCTTTCTCAGTGGAAGTGTGCATTCCTTAACGCCAACCTTACAGGACCTTCAAATGACCGGTTTCAAAATTCATTTGGAATTGCGCATTGTCGTTTCTTTTGCTCGTCCAGCTTTATGTAAATTCTTCTATTATCTGGTTAATCAATTGTTCAATTTTTGCATATAAAAATTGACATAAAGTAGATGAAGAAAAGAAGCAAGGACGAATCTAGAACTTCAAATTAAATTTTCAAACCTGCCATTCGACTGGACCTGGTAAGATTAGTGTTAATACTTTAATCGCTCCATGTCGCCACTGCTCTTTGAAAAACTTCACCATCTTCTGTTGAGGTTGACTGATACAGCAACGAGTGGATGAAATTGTAATAGAAAAATACATTGAAATAAGTATAGGTATAAGTACAGGTATAGTTTATGCTGATCCAGATCCTCACTCTTACAGTGTTACAATACAATAGGAAGCTGATAGGGAGCACGTTCATATATTTATAGCAAAGAACATTACCAAAAAGCTAACCTTGGTGCGTAGCTCTAACTGAAGGCTACAAGAAACAGCAATAGAAATCTACTTATATCTCTTTTGTTTCTAGAGCTTGTAACCCAAAAACAAAATTTATATTCAAGGGCACAGTAATATGGACCTCTCGTTATTTTGAATTTTCTTCACTAAATTCTATTCTCTTCGCAACAGCGGTCTCCAGGTCATGGATATACAAAAGTTATTCTTGAAGTAATTACTTCAACATTTCCTATGGATTGGAATATAGTTTTAGTAATTAGAATATATTTTTTACTTATCATGGTGCGTCTTCATACGTTCAACTATCAACTCGAATATTCTTCCTTCTGTCTTCCTAACTCCAATAAAGAATTTAACAATCCAAAATGTTCTTCCCTTTCCACACATTGAAACATTGCTCAGGTTGACGATTCGTGCTCGTTAAGCTTCAGCATCCTCAACTCCTCATACTTGTCTTCTTTTTCTTCAATATAATAACAGCTTCGTGTAATATTTTTACACATCACCTTCCATCCTGCATATATTTTCATCCATCTCATAAATTTCAATTTACATATTTTTAATTATTGGACTGGCACCTAAGCGATTGCAGATTTTCTCAATACCACCTAACGACAAAATCCGCAATCACTTAGCTGTTATTCCACGCAGCTGGACAAATTGCACAGTACAAATTACAGTACAAATTACAGTACAGTCCTAGTCCACCCTCTTGTCAAACGTTACACAGCAGCGCATTAGCCTGACTCGCATAAAGACGAATACTTCAGGAAACTTTGCTCAGCAACTGGCCTGATACCGTCGACTACCCTGCATCCAACTTCTCTACCAACTTGTCGATCGCTTTCTAATTGAACGTTTCCCAATAGCGTTTCGTAATAGCAATAGACGATTATTTACGTGCATCAGCTTGAACCGCGTTGGCCTCCCACGACAGATCGATAGCAGCCATAAATCCCGCCATTAACGAGGCCAAGACGGAATTAAGGCTATTAAACGGACCCGGCATAATTGCACGTAGCCCTATGAATTATAACATCGATCCGTCTGACGCACGAACAAGCGTGTTAATAAGCGGTTGGCGAGCTTTTTGCCTCCACGTTTGCCAATGGTCTCGGCGCGCGGCCTCTGACGTAACAAGCGTGTCACGAACTTGCCCATTTGGGATACACCGCTGGTTAATCGAGAAAACTCAATGCACGTGCACGCGTGCGCTGCAGTTTTCGGACTTACCGATATCCGGACGCGAACTCGCGTCAGTAGGAAGCGGAAATTGTAAAGAAGGTTAATTAAAAGGAAATTACGTGTAGACGAGGCTTGCGTGTTCCTGTGAATGAAACATAGTTTTCATGTCTCAGTTAAATTACACGGTCGAGGAAAGTTTTCCACGTCGGCGCTAATTTGCAAGAAGAGGAGGAGATTATAATGAAAATTGTAACAATTTTAGAGATTCCTTTTTTTAATTAGATGCGGGCAAATATTGTGTGCTTCCGTGGATGGAATCTAGTTTCAATTTTTTATTGCAATTGTAACTGATCGTGTAACTATTTAATGAATTGTAACTATTTAAAAAATTGTTTAATTAGACAGAGGCAGAAATTGTGTATTTTTATGGATGAAATTTAGTTGTAATTTTCTAATTATAATTCCACGTGCGGTGCAACGTTCTTAATAGTTTTCCATATCAACGTGCGAGAAAAAGCAGAGATTGTAGTAAAAATATTTACAATTTAAAAAATTGTTTAATTAAACAGAGGCAGGAATTGCGTATTTTTATGGATGAAATTTAGTTGTAATTTTCTAATTATAATTCCACGTGCGGTGCAACGTTCTTAATAGTTTTCCATATCAACGTGCGAGAAAAAGCAGAGATTGTAGTAAAAATATTTACAATTTAAAAAATTGTTTAATTAAACAGAGGCAGGAATTGCGTATTTTTATGGATGAAATTTAGTTGTAATTTTCTAATTATAATTCCACGTGTGGTGCAACGTTCTTGATAGTTTTCCACATCAACGTGCGAGAAAAAGCAGAGATTGTAGTAAAAATATTTACAATTTAAAAAATTGTTTAATTAAACAGAGGCAGGAATTGCGTATTTTCATGGATGAAATTTAGTTTTAATTTTCTAATTATAATTCCACGTGCGTGCAACCTCCTCGGATGTTTTGGATTTTGTATATTATAATAAAAATTTAGAAAATTAGCTTCAGACAGAAACTGTGTGTTTTCATGAATCAAAACTAATGAAACTTTCTAATTTTCTAATCAAACTACAGTTGAGGCTGATCTACGTATAGTGTAAGTATAGAAAGAAACGAAGATCCTAATAAAAATGTCTAAAACAGTAAAATTGAAAGTTAAAACGTAGCTGTACTTTTCCAATAAAATTATTGTTGACAGTGTGTTGCATCATTCTCTGTATGTTTTCGATAGCGAAGCGTATTCGTAAAAAGAAACAAAGATTGTAATAAAAGTTCAGAAGAATTAGATCCAAAGAACCGTGTGTTTTGTGAATAAACATTGAGAAATTAATAACATTTAAACATATTAATAAACATTGAGAAATTGATTAATCGGATAACATAAGAACTTACATAAAATTAGATGAATAAAGGAAATAACAGTAAATGTACAATTTTACATTGAACATTGAAACCGGCCATTTGGTAATGTTGATGTTAAAACTGAGGAAAGACAAGTAATTATATCTAAACGATGCGCAGAAATACCATTTAATCCGATACTCTGTTCATATATCAAGAAAATCACCTAATATATAAGATGTTATCATGTCACAAGTGTATCAAAGACAATAAAAATTCTCTCTAAAACCAAGTTAAAAAAAGCCTGTTCCTGAGACGAGCGTCTAATCGAAGAAAAAAAAGCCTATCTCGCCAAGCCATGTTTTCACCCCTATTTCGCCTCATCAGAGTCGTCAAACACCATTCTACTACTGTTGCCAGCGATTTTACTTCTGCTAATCATCGCAGTTTACGGCTGACCTACGAGAGAAGAACGTGATAATCGTACGCAAGAGAAAAGAAAGAGAAACAAAAAGAAAAAGAAAACCAAAGGAAAGAAATACAACGCGGTGCGAGTAAACGAAATAAACAAAACCAAAAAAAAGAAGAAAGAAAGATAGAAAAATAAAAAGGAGGAAAGAACGCCAAGAAAACTCGTACATTCCAAGGTACCCTCCTTCTTTTTTTCTTTTTTCTTTTTTTTTCTTTTTACCAAGCTAATTTACAGCGACTGTTACGAGCATCCTTTTTGCGCAATTTAATCCGAATTTGTCGGTATCAAAAGACGACGCCACGAAACGCGCCGGGACTACCCGTGTATCAACAATTACACGCCAAGACTTTCACCTTAATCGGTCGACACACGGCTCCGCTGGTACTACAATCTCGGAGACAAGGTGCGTTTGTTGGGTTGCTTGCTTGGTTGCCTGGTTGCTTGCTTGCTTACCTGCTGGGATTTTTTGTTGGGCGCGGTTTCCGGACACTCAGGGTCCGCTGGGTCGAGGCAGGGCTTGCTTTGGTAGCCGTTCGTTATCCCGGCCCTCTTCATGTAGTCCTCCAGAGTTTTGAAGGGAAACATGAACTGCAGTTTCTTCATCTCGTCCAGCATCCACAACGGATTGAGATTCGTCCAGTGCACTGGCTTGTGCATCTGCGTGCCGCTACCGTGGAAAAAATAATTCAAAGGCGAAATGAACCACTTCACTCTCTCTCTCTCTCTCTATATATATATATATACATCTATTTATTTCTCTTTGTAGAACGATATATTGATAATGATTAATAGACTACGGAATCCTATGCATTTATGAGAAACATTTATATTGTTATATTATATATATTATTATACATTGTTATATATATTACCATTAGGTGGTCATGACAAAATTCGCAATCACTTAGTTGCCAACCCAATATTATTACGTAGAGTGCGAACAATTTATAGAAAGTGTGTAATATATAAATATGTATAATAATGTATCAAATATCAAGAGTATAATGGCTTATCTGATATTTCATAGGTAGACGAATTTTCAATACCAGTTTTCGTATTTTCTGTTATATCCATGGACAAGTGAGTTAGCATAGAAATCCGTGGTCTAATGGTTAGACTGAGATATTGATGAGATGAAATGAAACATTTCGAAGTCTACGTGACACTGCACATGTATAAATTTTATATAACATATATATATATAAAAGGTTATACGTTATATGTAAATATCTACATATATCTCTTCTACTATTGAGGTTAGGTTAGGTTGGCAACTAAGTGATTGCGGATTTTGTCATTACCACCGAATGACAAGATCCGCAGTCACTTAGTTACCAACCCAATATTTTGTTTCGTTTATTGTTTCCTATTCATTTATATACATTTATCTTATTTCTCATTCGTTTAATTTAATTATACTTTGTTTACTTTTTTCATTCAATTTTACTTATTTATATACTCATATATTTATACACACATTATATGTATGATACTTACGGTATATACACAGGAGAGTCCGGTCCTAAGAGCTTGCTACCTTCCCAGAAACAGTCGAGGGGTGTAATGATGGCGCATGGTATAATTCTATCGAAGATCTGCAATTAAAAATTGGTTAGAAACTGGTCCACGGTATTTATATCTAACGAGAAAAACTCGCGTGAAATCTACTTATATCGAATTACAAACAAATCACGTGACATCTTTTCAATTTCTTTACATACAATCGCGTATGCCGATGCTTGTTCAGGAATTCGAATCATTCGTCGAACAGATCAATGACAAATACGAGAGAAATTGGAAGACTGAGAGAAGACAAAGCGAGGACTGAGCGATATATCGCGGAAATTATCGATTCGGCGAGTTCGAGTAATCGATCACATCATCACAGTGATGGCGGTTCAACACCGTAGCTACGTAGTAATCATGACAGATATTTATGTACATTCATGTCTAAAAATATAATTTAATATAATTATATTGTATGTAATTATACAATTACACATAATTATATTATAGAATATAATTAAAAAACTGAAATCCACAGAGAAATTTGCTTGTCCCTAGAAAATATCGTAAGAGATACGACGCTTCCGATATTTCGCATACTTTTGCATATCACGCGCACTTTCGAACCCATGGAATGTCCGAGGAAGGGAAAAAAATCGGCGGTCTAACGATCAGCCATCAGTGCGGAAGAATTTTCCTTAGCAGCGTTAGACGAAAGAAATTGTCATGCTCTGATGTATTTAATGGATTATTGGATGACGAATGCTACGTTCCCGGCACCGATTTACGATTATTTCTCCTTTTCTTCGATAGTGGACACTAACGATCGCCATAAGGTTTTTCTTGGTAGGAAGGCATTATGGGAGGCCACCTGTGTGTTCTCGGAAACTCGAATAGGGCGGTCTCTCCAGCCAAGCGTTTCGTTTTTTCGGCCCCCTTGATTTACGAATAATATGAATTTGGATAGGATTCGAGGAACCTAGCGGACATTTGTTACACCATCGTCGCGGTGGTCTGGTCGAGTAACGCGACCACGAATTTAATCGAGAACGCGTTAAGCTCGTTTTTTGCCCATCGACTGTTTCATTTTTCCAACTAACGCGATTACACAGGCTTTCACTTCAACTGCACGTTCAGTCGACGAATCGTAGGTTTCAGCGGCGATTTAACAGACGTTTGCTGCGTGATCGAAGGTACTTTGTGTGAGAGAAGAAATTTTTAGTTTGAACGAAAATGAAACAAGGTGAAATTTTGCTACGAATCATCTACGTTGAATTCGTGGCAGCTCTTCGACTCGTATACGTACGAACACGTACTCTATAAAACGTTTCACGGTTTATTGACACTGTAACGTGACACGGTGAAATTTGAAACTAATTTGAAAATCTATATAGAAGTTACAAGATACTCGTTGCAACATATATTCGATATATTTCTATACATATATATACAGGGCGCGAGCGAATAACACGTACAAACGAACACGAGGTGATTCCTTTGGGAAAAATAAGAACAAAATGTGCAATAAAATGTTGTCATTTAAGGCTTAATTTTCGAGAAAATCGAGTTTGAACGTTTATCGAGTATACTAATTACCGTATGGTTAATTACCGACTGGTACGAGTAAACGATCGATAAGATGTTATCATAGAAGCAAACATAGGTAAAAGATGTAAAATAAATAATCTTTCCGTTTAAGGATTTATTTTCAAGAAAACAGAGTTCGAACGTGTTTAGTTAAGAATCGATCTAGCGCTTACACGCGTATGATAAATTTAAACACAGTTCTATAGTTTTGTGAACACAATTAAAGAAACGTTATCTAAATAGAAATTTGTCTCGTCTATCGAACATCATAGTAAGTGCTGTATTTTAAATATTGTATATACTTTTGCATGTTACACGCACTCTATCGATTTTTGGAATCTTAAATTTCCGAAAAATGCACAAACATCCGCTGTCTACTTATCACCAGTCTATCGTGTTAATTGCAGTGGATACTGTGCGTAACTGTATATGTCTGTATCCTTGATAATGACTCGTTTACGTCGTACATTTTCGCGTTTTTTATTTCTATCCAACCATCTCTTCAAACCATTGTGATTGATTTATAAAGTGATGGAACAAAGACAATTCGAAATCCCGCCCCAAGATCTACAAAATGTCGGTTTACGCGTCAACTTCTGTTGGTTTAAAATTCCAGTATCGAACATTTTTATATCAAATATAAAAGTATCAGTAGCCCAAATAATTTGCCACTCGAATATTGCCAAAAACTATTCTTCAAATCCGAAATCTATACCTAAAATCAGGAAAGCAATTTTGGCGAAGAAAAGTGCCTGCGACACGGCAACCAGGCAGACAAAGGTATTCGTCTCGGTTGCATACGTACAGGGTACAAACCTCGATTAATTCAAACCATGAAATAAAAACTTCGCACAGTTAAATCTCCTAGAACTTTACGAATTACACGAGTGCATAGCTCTATAAATATATTTTATACACAACTGACATATATATATATATATAGTTTCAATTAGGTTATTCGTGTTAAACAGCAATCTTGTCTGCCATTGTAAATCGATGAGATCCAGTGAACAGGGATAAGAGGACGCGGTCGCGTTAAAAGTGAAACATCCTGTACATAAGCGCTGGGATAATAATATTCCTGTTTGTCTGAGATACAGGAGACCGCCGTGTGATTTAGACGGTTGTTACTTCAGGCAATTCCTGCATACCGGAACATCTATCATTCAACAGAAACTTCGAGATTGAAACATAATGAATCGCGCGGATGTTGGCCGATCCTCGGAGTTTCTTTCGAACTACAGTCGGTTACAAAAGTCTACATACACCTAGCGAATTTTCTTAAATATTTGGACACGACTTAATTGCATAAAAATCCGCAATCCCTAGAAATCTCATATTCGATCCTTCAATTTCTTTCTTCCTTTTTCATTGAAATTTCTCTCTGCGTATATCATACCACGTATTTCTTGCAATTCCTATAAATTGAATATTTGGACCCAGTTTAACTGCATGGAAATCTGCAGTCTAACAACGACGATTTCATCCAAATGGAAAGAGCAAATGGAAATGGTAAGAGAAGAGGTGCTTCCTCATATTAAGGCATTCGTGACACTCAAAAAATTTAATTTTTGGAAATGCAAGAAGAATAACCACACTCTGTGTGGTTACTTGTGTTGAAAGAGTTATCTGACTTGGCACCCAGAAACATATGACATCCATAAAAATTTAAAAAAACTACCGATCAATTTTAATCCGTATTTCTATTGTTCTATTATCTTTCTACTGCCCATTATCTGAAAATTCCATTATCCGAACAGTTTTGTCTCCTCCTTAACTGCTACTTTGGTGCGGTGCGGTGAAACTCGCGCTGGTAACATCGCGGAAGCGGCGCGTCCGACGTCGCGGCGTCTCTCACGCTGAGGTAATTTCGTGCTTTTCCCTTTTCCCAGCCGCTCGAAACGCGTCTAACGCGTCCGCTCGTTAGCGGCGCGCAAGAAACGATGTAGCACGCGTGAGCGCGCGGAAACGAGCGTGCGACTTTGTACGTGCAAACCGGCGCGACGTTTGTTCGGCTTTTCAAGCGTCGTATTCAATTTTCGACGTTTACGACTGTACGTGAGTCGTTGGGGAACGACGCTGCGACATGGTGACTGGACTCCAGGACACGAACGAACAGATCCGCCGCGGATACGTGCTACGCCTAGCGATGGCCACGATTTTCCCTTAAGCTTCTCCTATTAAACTAAACTGTGAGAATCTTTCGATCCGTTTAAAGTTACGCGTCGCCTTCGTTCGCGTCGTTGCTAGATTACAAGGAAAACGTATTTTCACGAACACCTATGAACATATATATATATATTCTATGTATATGTAGAATTATAAATGTAATATAAATTATTATATTCAAATTTATATTTGAGTTATATATTAAATTAAATTATATTAGATTATATATTATATTCTATTATATTATATAAAATGATATATTAAATCAAATATTATATTATATTATATTGTATTATATTATGTTGTATTATATTATGTTGTATTATATTATGTTGTATTATATTATGTTGTATTATATTATGTTGTATTATATTATGTTGTATTATATTATGTTGTATTATATTATGTTGTATTATATTATGTTGTATTATATTATGTTGTATTATATTATGTTGTATTATATTATGTTGTATTATATTATGTTGTATTATATTATATTGTATTATATTATATTGTATTATATTATATTGTATTATATTATATTGTATTATATTATATTGTATTATATTATATTGTATTATATTATATTGTATTATATTATATTGTATTGTATTATATTATATTATATTATATTATATTATATTATATTATATTATATTATATTATATTATATTATATTATATTATATTATATATTAAATTGAATATTATAATATATTAAATTATATATTCTATTTTATTCTATTCTATTCTATTCTATTATATTATATATTAAATTATATTATACTATATATTTATATTTAAATTATATTTAAATATATTTATTATTTATATATCTATATAATACAACATATAATAATATATAATATATATAAAATACAATATATAATATATTCAACTATTTCATATTTTTAGAAATGGAACCTAAGGGGATTTTGTTCTCTTTCTTTTGTTATGCGTTTAAGCTCACAAGCTATTACTAAGGATTGTTGATGATGACTACGAGAATCATCAGTGGGATTTTACCATAAATTTACACAGATTACCATGAGAATTTGTTTTACCATGATTTTACATAGATTCTAAATATTATTAATATGTCTCTGTTCATAGTCCATAAGCGACTGTACGCTTGCTTAGTCAGGCAAAAATGATCGTTGCGATTAGACAGTGGATATTTATGCAAATTCAGATTCTTATGAACACAATTAAGGAAACAAAGCTTAAACGGAGATTTGTTTCATCGTCTGACTCTCGCCGGTCCCTCGTGTCAATTTTGCACATTTTTCTGGTAAAAAATTGTATCGTTTGACCACTTATACAACAATTTTCCTGAAACTTGTTGACTTTGACACGCGATGAATTGTATGCTAACGACACGAATAGCAACATGAATTATTTATCTTTTCATTTCATCGATGTTTCGCCATTGTGTGAATCTGACGCACTAAGGACACGTTCAATTGCAAAAATGAGGAACGAACGAGGGTCAAATATCATAACAGATACTATACTTCAAATATTTCGTGTTTGCACCTTTAAATTTTGAAAAAACTCATAGAAGTCCGTAGTTTAGTTATTATGATGTACTTTTGACATTACGTAATTACAATAGCCTTGACTCTAATGATTTTGACCTTGAGATATATTGTAGAGGGTCTTGAGCAACATACACTTTGTCCCAGTCGTGGAACGATCGTAGGTCAAAAGTCAAGTTAGGTTAGATCTTTTGAGCCACTCATTGAATCTAACCTAATCTAACCTAATCTAACTTAATCTCATATAATTTAACCTAATCTAGCCATACCTAATCTAACCTAACCTAACATAATCTCATCTAACTTAACCTAACCTAGTCATACCTAATCTAACCTAACCTAACCTAATCTGATATAACTTAACCTAACCTAGCCATACCTTACCGATATTAGGATGGCAATTCTGTGCAAATGCATATACAATTTCATTTTTAATATCTTGTATCGAAGTAAACGTAATGTAACAAATGATATGTTCTTTTCGTCAAACACATTTTTAATCAAGTCAAACTCTTAAATTGTAATAAATGTAAAGTATCATTTTCTTTTTGTCAAAACATTTGCTCGTCTCCCCGCCCCCCTACAACGTATCCGAAATTCAATAAAATTGCAGTCGAGACTTTCTTTCTCCGCGCGATTATCATTTCGATATTCGACATAAATGCTAACTTTATTATAATTATATTTAAATATTAAATTATAATTATATTTATATATAAATTATAATTTAATATAAAATCGTGGATATTTTAGTTTGCCTGGCAATAAGTAGCAGCTCACTTGAATCGTAAATTCATTGTAAGGAATCACATAAAACAGCAACCGATTTTACGATGGGTCGAAGTCATATAATTGGTACCAAATAATTCAGTTAATTATTGAACATGATTGTACTATTGTGTTTGTCATAATATAGTAATATATAATGTTGTATTATTATACTGTAATATTTATAATACTTTAAATAACTTTCCCTTGCATCTAATGCAAAGAAAAAATCCATAAAACTGCAAGTGATTTTATAATGGGCCGAAGTCATATAATTGGCACCAAATGATTCAGTTAATTATTGAACATGATTACACTAATATGTTTGCCATAATATTGTAATGTGTAATAATATAATATCCATAAGTCTCATAATATTATAATGTGTAATAATATAATATCCATAAGTCTCATAATATTGTAATGTGTAATAATATAATATTCATAAGTTTCGTAATATTGTAACATTAATTATATTGTAACATATATTATTATACCGTAACATTTGTAATATTTTAAACAAAATTTCCATGCATCTAATGCAAAGAAAAAATCCAGAAAACAGCAAGTGATTGTATGATGGATGGAAATCATATAATTGTGATCAAATTTTGTCATAATATTGTAATGTGTAATAATATAATATCGTCATAATATTGCAATATTATTATATTGTAATATATAACATTGTATAATTATACCGTAACATTTGTAATATTTTAAACAAAATTTCCTTGCATCTAGTACAAAGGAAAGATCTAAATGAATAAATGTGAAAAGCAATGTCTGCTCCTCGAGCTTACTCTTCGTCTCGTAGCTATCGTAGCCATCGCTAGTTTCAGAATTTCCTAATGAGAAATCGAAAGAGTCACAGTGCACGCACGATAACGCGATAGAGTGGTTCACGCGTCGAATACCTGAACAGTTGAACAGCCAACGAACACGAACGTGACATCGCGTATCTACTTATATCTAGATAAAGTGGTAGCTCTAAATTACCTGGTCGATGTAGTGCATGTCGAAGTTGGGTATGTTCAGCGCGTAACACATGTCTTTCAGCCTCCACTCGCTGCAAACGACACAGAAAGCATGCATTCATGAATACAACAAGTTTTGCATCCCTTTAACCACCGTCTCGCCGATAACAGCGGCAAGGAATCGACTCTTGCGAACAACATCGAAACGATGGCAATCGTTGTTCTTCGCCGTCTCCTCGCCACTCACAGGGTGTCTACGAAGTCTTTGGAAAATAGGCAAATCGTGCGGTATTTACATATTCACGTTTTATTTCCAGGCAAATCAATTTCAATTTTTATATGTTCATTCGTTTTCTTTTCTTTTTTTTTTTTTTCTCAGAGGATAACGTAAACCATCGTTACGAATCGTATATTATTAATTACACGACCAACGTGTTACAACCGTGCTGCACTCTTAACCAGAAACTCGTTCTATAACCATAAAATTATACTGCCAGTTTTAACACTTTACCGACTGATAGTCTATTAATTGGTTTCTGTCGCCGACGCTTACCGACTGATAGCCTATTAATCGGCTTTTTGTCGCAGACAATCTTTCTCATTATTTGAGCAGTAATTTGTTATTTAGTACTAAGGTACCTTGTTCAGTTCGTTGCTTTGTAAGCTCCCACAGTTTTATACCAATTTGAAAAACCTACCGTTCGCGATGAACGAAAAGAATGATATTAGAGAGTCTAAACCGAAACAGAGCGGTCGGTAAAGTGTTAATAAATTGATGGAAAGTTAACTTCTGCTTATTCCCGGCAGGATAGTTTGGAATGGGAAGAAATTCTGGAGATGGAAACAAATGAAATTTGGGACAAGTGAAGTTATGGATAAAAGGATCGACGACGATATCGCAGAATATCGTGCGACGCGATAAAATTGATCTGTAACAGCTGATATGAAATAATAGAAAATTCAGGGCATATGAGTCTCAGAGATGAGAAACTTTCTTTCAAGTCGATAAGGAAGACTGCAAACAGATTCTGACTGATTAGTAGAAAGACTAAGAAGATTCTTCCAATGTGGTAAAAAGAAAGAAAAAGAAAAAGCTAATTGTAAGTAATATTGTAAAATGTATTATATATAATATATTTAGCATGCACTAAACATAGTTTGTAGAAAAAAGACTGAAAAGATTCTTTCATATTAATAAAGAGACTAAGAAGATTCCTCTATTTCAAGAAAAATGCTAATTGTAAGTAATATATATATGTATACATTTTATATTTTACAATATTACAATACAATATTTACAATGTTGTACAATATACTATATATACTATATATTGTAAAATGTACTAGATATATATGCATTTTACATTTTACAATATTACAATACAATATTTACAATATTGTAAAATGTACTATATAAATATACATTTTACATTTTACAATATTACAATACAATATTTACGATATTGTAAAATATACTATAAAAATATACATTTTACGATATTATTATAATATCATGGTATTTATTATTAGTATTATATATAACATATCACATATATATATGAAAAATTCCTATCTTTAAGAGTATGTCGTTGATTCGTACCTTATAATTCAGTAAAATTCGAGATCACTCGCCTTACATATTATAAGAAAATTTCATTCGATATACGAATTCAACAGTTCGTCCTATGCAGATTCAAATGAAAATTCGTGGTCCTTCTCCGCCAACTTCGTATACATTTCCACGTGCCTGGCGAAACGGTGGAGCGAACAAGAGAAAAGAGTAAGAGAAAGAAAAAGAGAAGAAAATAAAAAATGAACTTACGTGTCGAACAGGTGTACGGTGACCTGCGTGGCCGCCTTCAGGATTTCTAAGTGTTCCTTGAGTGCGGCAGGGTGCAAGATATTCGCCCCGGGATGCCTTGGTGTTTGAATCACCAGCTGATGCGTCGAGGCGGCTGCTTCGCCCAGTGCTTCCGAGGTGTAGGTCAACTCTTTTTGCAACCTTCCGCCTTCTACCATCAAAAAATACCATACGCGTCACGTGAATCTCAATCAGAGAAAATTGTCTAACGAGACACATGTGCAAGAAGAAACTTTTGAAACCCGGGTTAATCGATAAAATTTTATTTATCGAATCTTCAAACGATCCTTACGATATTTTAACTGCGCGATTTATTTACCACTTAGGTAGATACTTTATTTTTATGTTTTTTCTTATCTTATATTTATTATTAATTTATTTTTTCTTATCTTATATTTATTATTAATTTATATTTGTATTATTATTATACCTATGTTTATTTCTTATATTTCTACCATCTGTATATTCTTATGTTATTTTTCATTTTAAATGTATGCTAAGATTTTTCATAAAACACAGTGATTAATATATAACACATAATATACCAAATACACATACATATACAAATACATAATACACAAAATATACAAAGTAATGTTCATGTACGTAGCTGCTACTTAATAAATGAAACGAATCTCTGTTTGCTTCTCTTTCGTCATTGTGCTATCCATTGTTATTGGGTTGACAACTAAGTGATTGCGGATTTTGTCAATACCACCTAATGACAAGATCCGCAATCTCTTAGTTGTCAACCCAATATTTCTGTTTGACCATCCAAGGGTAAAAAAGAACAAGGAGTCAAGTGTCCCAGACTAAACAGCCAAGTATCGTACGTTTGAAAATTTCTTATTCTTACCAACGCATTTCTACGTTATTCCGCATACTGCAAAAAAAAAAAAAAGAAAAAAGGAGAGAAAAAATGAAGACCAAAGGAAAAGAAAAGAAAAGAAAATATACAGCCTATTCCGGCGTTTCCTCGGGTGTATTTAGTTGGTACGATAGTTTCTGGTAATTTCTGGTAATTCGTCAAAGAATGCCGCGTCTAAAATACAGGTTTGGAACGCAGTTGTCTTTCTTCAAAGGGCGAACTCACTACCTGGACCCTTTTCAGTTGGCTGGAACCGCGGCTGACCACGAGTCACGAGGCAGACCATCAGGGGGATTGGCCGGTTGCTTTATTCGCGACTCGTGCCACTTTAAGCTTTCGACGGCCTGGTAATGTTTATGCTCGAGACGATTCCTCGAAGAGAAACATCGAGAGCTGGCCCGGTGTCGTAACACACGTTTCTATAGCTTTACGGATATATACCTACTGGGAAAAATTTCTGGCAGGATACCAATGAAAGCGTTCGCCGAAGAAGACATGGAAATAGCTCTGTTATGGGTCGCAACCGTCGCCCTCGCTGTCACGTACACGACAACCCCATCGATCTTGTCGGAACGAGTCATTACACGTTCACCGTCCGTATCGTTTAAACGTATTAATCGTAACACGGAACGTTTCATGCTAATTATTCTGTGGTTTGCAATTGGACAGATTGTTTGCTTGTAAATTGCACATATTTAAAACGTAATTTATACTATTTTATTATTAGACGATATTTATAGATATTTGTAGCTTCTCACTGGTTAAGATGTAGAAACTGCTTTGCAATTATACCGCATCGTTTATCCATTTAAAATTGTTAATTGTATTTTATATGTTATAGAAATAGAATAGTTATAGAAATAGAATAGAAATAGTTTGTTAGGTTAGGTTAGGTTTGTTAGGTTTAGTTATATCAGTTTTGTATATATACACACAAAACTATATATATATAAATAATAATAACAAACTATATATATACATATATATATAGTTTTATTATATATATATCTATAGCATACAGAAATGTCAAGAAAAAAGATTTTATAAATCTGCAAACAATAGTGCCAGTTAATATAATAAAATTATATATATAAAGCAAGTAGAACTAAGTGTAACAAACTTCATTTGTAATATTCGTGTTAAATTTTATATGTATATTCCTAAATAATTATACATTATGTTATTAATTATTATATTATTATTGATTGTATATTATTAATTACAAATGTCAATAATGAAACTTTCTTTCAAGAAATGAATTAGTACTTCAGGCTGCAAATTGGAGAAAAGATTGAAACAAAAGCTGCAATTCAAAATGAAATCTTTCAAATAAAATCTTACTATTGACGTTATATTAAATGGCGTTATAATTAACAAATTTTTCTTCTCTAATTTTTCTGTATATTGTACATGTATATAGATTAATTGCAACGTTAATTAAATCCAATAGCATTATGTTGTACATCTGTTACACTGACAAGGATATAATATATGCATTAGATTTTTAATAAGTTCTTAAAATAACAAATAAATAAACTATAAGATTCATTAAACGAAACGACACTGTATGGTTATTTACTATCCACCTGCTGAGTCTCATGTTTCTTATACAATCATTTTAGTTGATTTCTCCGGCAGAGGCGAACAAATTGCTCATTAACGAAAAGCAAATCGGTTTCATTAAAACCGGTTCCATAAAACAAAACACGCCCCCTCTAAATCCATTACGAAATCAGTTTCCTCAACTCCTTTATGTTCGTGTTTCCTTCGAATGAGCAAAGATTTTCATATCGATAATTATTGCTAATAGAAACATATTTTCTCTCCTTCCAAAGAAGCCACAATATTTCAACATTGAAGATTGAGAAAAGTCAAACAAATAAGGAAGCGCTTATTTGTAAATTCAATTGATTATACCATGAAAGATTTTATTTCCATCTTTGCTTCTTTTATCATATAATGTGCAAAAATGTTTAACTGAGAAATAAATACATATATGATAATATGTATGTAAAGTGAATACATATGAATATATGGAAAAATGATGGTACATGCGAATGACAATAAATGATGAAAAATAATGATGTATATAAATCAGAATAGGTAAAATGAATACATATGAATGGATGTAAAAATAATAATATATATAAATACACAAATAATATATAATAATATGTATTCATTTTACATATTATCGTGTATTCATTTAATGATGATTGCATATTTATAGTTTTATATGAATATATGTATAAATGCATAAATAATATATAATAACATGTATTCTTTTACATATTATTATGCGTTCATTTTATGATAAATACATATTTATATTTTGATATGAATACATATGAATATATGTAAATATGATAATATACGTAAATGTATAAATAATATAAACATGTATTCATTTTACATGTTATTTACGTTTGCACTTATTTTTGGTATTTATATTTAAAATAATATGTATTCATTTACTTACATAAAACATAACGAATAATACAACTACATACAAGTAGTTAAAAAGAACAAATCTCAAAGTTAATTTTGTTCGCAACGAAAGCATTATCGTATTATACCATATTATATTACTAAACACGCCGTACAAAATTACAAGAAACGAAACACGACCCGCATCGGATATTTCGTTCCAAACAATTCCAACAGCGAACGCAAGCAACATCGAGCATCGAAAATCCTACATTCCTTTAAACTATCAATGAACGATTTCCAAAATAAAAAATAAAAAGATCGTCAAATCCATACATTCCAAGGCTCCTAATATACCGGATGACCCAAGACTCGAAACTGACAGGCCGAGCCACAAAACCATTCAGAAGATCGGACTAAGAGGTGGGTGTCCCGGGTTCTGTGTCTCGCGCGAACCAAGGATACGCGTATTCATCGGAAAGCAACGCGGGAAGGGCACGAGAATGACGTCTGACACGGGGTACGTCGGGACCCCACCTAGTCGGATTTCACCGTCAAAAATGCCGACGGCGTATTTGCTCGTTCCGCCACGGCGCGGCCTCCGGAGACCACCCGTGTTGCCCGCTATCAAGACGGTTCTCAACCATCCACGATCATGCAACGCCGTTACAGGATCGTCCACATGAGACGTAACTAACGTTGGATGTTTGAAACCGCAGCTCGGAGAAAAGTTAGTCGAACTATTTTAAAATTATGGCAATTCGAAGTATTAATTCGATATAGTAAAACAATAACCCCCTCCCCTCTAATCGAATGCTATGTTAGATATAGTAAATATCGGTAAATATTGCCCATATTATATCAGTAAACATACCAGTCTATATAATGTAATATTGAAATACTGTGTATATGTATAATATAGTCAATTTATTTAACAGATCAGTAAATGTATGTTAGTAATATGAAGGAATAATAAAATAGTGTAATATGTAAATATCAGAATGTTGAATACCATTTGAACGTAATATTTTCCAATAATGAATTTTTTCTATTTCAAATATTTATAAAAAATATAATATGTATTTAATAATATAATATTAATTATAATAATGAAATAATAATGTAATATTATAAAGTAAATATTTTATAATATTAGTACTGTTACATAATCCATTTATATGATCTATTATAAAATAATATATATCATTAAATATATTAGTAATATCAGAAAATAATGAAATAATATAATATGTAAATATCAAAATGTTGAATACCATTTGAACGTAATATTTTCCAGTAATGAATTTTTTTTTAAATATTTATAAAAAATATAGTATATATTTAATAATATAATATTAATTATAATAATGAAATAATAATGTAATATTATAAAGTAAATATTTTATAATATTAGTACTGTTACATAATCCATTTATATGATCTATTATAAAATAATATATATCATTAAATATATTAGTAATATCAGAAAATAATGAAATAATATAATATGTAAATATCAGAATGTTGAATACCACTCAAACGTAATATTTCCCAGTAATGAATTTTTTCTGTTTCAAATATAAAAAAAAATATGACATATATTTAATAATATAATATTAATTATAATAATGAAATAATAATGTAATATTGTAAAATAGATATTTTATAATATTAATACTGTTACATAATCCATTTATATAATCTATTATAAAATAATATATATCATTAAATATATTAGTAATATCAGAAAATAATGAAATAATATAATATGTAAATATCAAAATGTTGAATACCACGCAAACGTAATATTTCCCAGTAATGAATTTTTTCTGTTTCAAATACGTACATATTTTATAATATTAGTACTGTAACCTACTCCATTCATATAATTATAACATCATTAAATATATTAATAATATCAGGAAAGTAAAATAGTGTAATATGTAAATATCCGAATGCTGTACCATCTGAACGTAATATTCCCCAGTAACAACACATTTTGATTTTATTAGTGTTCATATACAAAATATCTCCGAAAGCATGGTACAAGCGTTTGGACGGTGATTCTAAATAAAGAAACAAATGGAAAAAGAAGAATAACATTTTTACGTTCGAGGCTTCGTTTCCGAGAGAAATAAGTTTGAAAATCCATCAGGTGCCCGTATGCTAATTATAAATTCCGAGGTATCCGACTTCTCTTTCTACTCGTGTTGCTAATAATTCAATCGGACGAGTATAGCTACGTATACGCAGCAACACGATCAACATTTTCAACACGTGTTACGCTGATAAAACGATTCTTAAAAAGCGATAGTCTTATCCTTATTTATGAAACCATTGGAAATGCCGACACCGTGGAAATAAGATAACAGTCATGACAAGAAGCAAACGGCGACACTGTCCGCGTTTATAAATATCGATAGGATCAGAAAGAACAGTATCCGAAGAACACGAAGATTACGTGTGTAACGCACGAGCAACATTCGCCTCCAGCGTTGCCATTTTCTCATCCCTGATATTTCTAATTTTTCTACGACTCGATCGTCGCGCGTCGAATAAATGTTAGTAACTTTTATTCTCCTGTGAGAGAAACGCTCTTAAATGTGCTGCAAAAATTCTTTCTTCGCAAGAAGGTCCAAAAATGGCCATTTTTTAACAACCTGCTTTGGGACGATTCGATGTGTTCCAGATTACATCATCACGTACGAAATGCGAGTGAATAAGAAACCAGCTGGCTGAGGAGACGACGGGCGGTCTTTCGAGTCGATATTCAGGGGTGTACGAAGCGAAGACGAACGAGGATAGCAGAGGCCTCATCGTGACCAATCTGAGGGACAGGGACGAATATCCCGCGATCGTAAAGCTCGAAGGACGAGCAATAATGAGGGCGGCGTGAAGAAACGACGCGCGACCGCGTGGCTTCCCTTCCTATTCCTATGGAATTTCGAACGGCTCGAATATATAGCGTGGATTGGAATCTGTAAGATTTTTTTTCTATCACACACTCTGGTAACCAGAGTTGGGCGGAACGTAATTCGATTAACTGATGTTAAGTCAAGTGGCCGGTATCAGAATTTAATTTCAAATTGTACATTCCTCTTGTACATGTGACTTTATGTAAATTCCTATTTTATCTGATTAATCAATTTCTCAATTTTTGTTAATATATTATGTAATTAACATATTAAAGAAAATTGTAATATACTAATATATTTATTCAATCAATTTCTAATATATAATATATACTAATCGATTTCTCAGTTATTATTAATACATTATATAATTAATATATTAATTATAATTATATTAATTCAATCCATTTCTAATATACAATTTCTAATAATATATTATATATGTTAATCAATGTCTCAATTTTGTTTAATATATTAATTATATAATATATTAACGAAAATTGAGAAATTGATTAATATTATATTATTTACAAAAATTGATTGATATTATATTAATGGATGATTAATTGATGAAATTGATTTATATTATATCAATGATATAATATATTAACAAAAATTGGGAAATTGATTAATATAAATATATTTGACAAATATAATTATATATAATTATAACGACAATTTATCTACTGATTATTGCTGATTAGATTGCTGATTATTTAATAATGATTAATGACCAAAGACAGAATCAAAAGTTGTTGCAATCAATGACTAATTTACTAATCAACAATCATCCCATTAATCATCACGTTTCTGATTACGACTTACTCCGTAGGTTTCCCGTAATAGCAACACCATGAATATTTCAGTTCCACCAAATCGTACAGTACTAGCCAATCAGAATTATGTAAAAAACTTTATAAACATGCGCGGTCAGCCGTATTGTACAATTTTCAAAATGTACAAATACACGTTACAGGTGCTTATAAAATATAAATGAATCGTTGAGTGATTTAAAAATTATTGATTAATGATCCTCCGTTATACAAGTTATTCGTGACTATGATTTATTTATTAACGATCGTATAGATTGATTGACGATTACTATTACTGCGACTATATTAAATAATCGATTACAGAAATCGATTAAAAAATAATCAATTACTGTCCAACTCTATTCTGATTCTTTGCATCCTTGGTATTCACGTGATTGAGTGTTTTGTTGGGGTTAGGTTGGGGTTAGGTTGGGCTAAGTGCAGAATGTATAAGTGCAAATTGCAAAAATTTTTATTTTACGCTTTACCGGGTTTTAATTTTAGTTGAAATGAATTAGAGAATTTTATCCGTGTGAATTTCGTAGAAGAAAATGTCGACTGTAAACTAACGACAAGTAAAGAATCACCTGAAACTTCTGTCCTCCACTGTATACTCCACTCAACATGGAATTCTTTTTCACCCGTAATAAAATCTCCATCAAAAAATATGTTTCCGGGCGTGTGCGGTCGTTTGAATTATCGCCGGCTAACGAACGCCGGATAATTAATCAGAAATAATTGCCCGTATTTATCTACCCTCCAATCTATAGACTGTTTGTATAATACACGCGTATCGTGACGCGAGTTAATGAAAGTCGTTACGAGACGTTATGTAATACCGTTCTAGGAGGGGCAGGGAGAAGGGACACGATCGTAGACGGTCAAGGAAAGCAGTCGATTTAGCTTTGGTGGAATAAAGGGTCATCGTTACCGACTTGGGTAAGAGGGACAGATACTCCCTGAGCGTAAAACTCTGGGCAGACCAACACGGTAATGAAGGTAGCGCGAAGAAGAAGGGAACCTGATTGCGCACGTTCGACCTTTTCCTCCTGCCTCTTTCTCTTTTCTTTCCTACGGGTGCGCTACGAACAGCATGGAATGTCGAAAACCGCTACGTATTTGTTCACGGACAACAATAGCAGCGACCTTCTTACCGAGCGAGCTATCGGCCAGTTTCAACTTACAATGACAGCACTCGAGAAAACGTAGTACAGATCATTTTTATTGTTGCACTGTGGCACGCGTACGGTTGTAACAAACCGTGTTGTAGCGGTTATTGATACCGGACGACGTACACAGGGGGATCATTTACTCAAATCACTTTATCGACGGGGTATCGAGTACTTCGAAGGCTTCAACACGCGCTACAGGTCGTTTCTGTGCACACGGCCGATCTGTATGATTATTGCGAGGACGAAGTGATATTTGATACGTGCTATGGTAATCGAACGCTTCCTCTAGGTAACCTCTTCTGTTAGCTGTGAGCGCAAAAAATACACAACGTTGTTGACTAGCGTATAACGTCCTACGTGACGATGGGAACGTTGGAAGTATGGAATTTAAGAAGAATTTACGTTCGTAAATAATGAAATAATATAATTAATAAGTAAGTAATAATTAGAAATTAGTGTCAACTATTCCAACTTCTTTATCCAGTCACTCCACATTGATTTCATTCGCTAGACATCTTTAAGCTGTCGGTTTCAATGTGAATCACATTGCGCGATATTTATTTTACTTAGATGATCAATGATAATATTATAACGTATTCAACAATAATGATGTTAATAATAATATTGAAAAGTAATTGATAAAAAAAATTGTTTAAATTGCTTCCCATCAACTTGCTGTCTTTAGAATACGTTTTAAGTAGAACACGCAAAATAGTAGGGAGTTATTGAGGAGAATATTAAAGAAGAATTAGGAGCGTGAAGAATCATTGCAAATTTAACCAGTCAACTGCGTTCGCCGCGTATATACGTCGACCCAAAACTTTATTTCAGTGCGATTGACGCGTATACTCGTCGTATAAAATAAACAAGTTACCATTTACTATAAAAAATCCAAATTTTAGTAAGAAGTAATAAGAATGTTATTTAGTAATATGTTTTTACATTATACTGTCAGTAAAACTGCTATATATTTTATGAACAAAAAATTTAATTAATTTAAAATAAAAATTATTCTCCGTATAATGTGTTCCTTTTTACAAACTAAGTTTATTATTTTTCCCGTTATATTGGACATGTCCGAATTGCCTATGTAACCTTGTCGCCTTACAAATTGGGAGAATATTTTACATTACACTATTTTAATGAAAATATAGTATAATAAATATAATATGATTAAATTTTTTAGTCGAATGTGTCGAACAAATTATTGAGAAATATGCAATTCCACAAACGCAAACTTTGAAAGTTGGTCGACCACAAAACCTACGCGTCTCATCGGAAAACATTTGCCTAATTTTATACCAGCTATGTCATCAAAAGCAAATCCACTTCGCCACGCTGAAAAAACCAACTAAATCTCTTCCATCTTCTTTTACTTCTTCTTCCTTGCGAATTTGATTATTTCGATGCAACTTTCAGATTTCCTATAACGCTAACTTTTCCAACGATCAACTGTCCATTTCTTCGAATAAAACTGTAAGCCACCGTCATTTCGCTTTAATTTCGTCGTAAAATTCACAACACGAGCATTCTCCCTGCGCATTTCCCACGCGTACACTCGTCGTCGCTTGTTTTCATTTACGTCCACAGCTTTCTCAAACTAAATTCCCCAGTCAACTGGTTAAAACCGTCTCGCGGAATTCGCCCCATGACGAGGCGAGTGCGATTCCAGCGAGCTGCTTCCGAGTACACGTTTATTTCTCCATGGAGAGCCGCGCAGAAAAGAAGATAAGAAAGAAGCGATGGCGGAATATCCGCGAATCTTCTCGGAATCGAGTCAACAATAGGAAAAGTAGATGTCTGTAATTATCTGCAAGCTACCGCGTCGCGCTGAGCGCCATAAGAGAGACGCGACCGAAACGGCAAACATTTACCGGTGCGACGATCGAAACATTGGAAAACGCGCGCTGCGAGAGGCAGAGGACCCGTAGATCTGAGGCAGCCTGTACTTAGGCCGCGGACTCCATCTTACAAACATAGGCGCGCGAGTTTCATAGTCGAACGTTTCCTTACGAACGGAATCACTTACAACGAGTTTCTCGATCTCCCCTCTCCGTGCCTGGTGCCGCCCACGTGAACGAGCGCGCAGCTTCTGCGCGCACGCGCTCCGCGGACAAGATGAATCAGCCTGTAGAATGCAGCGCGGACCATCGAGCGTAATAAAGACACTATTCTCTCTCTCTCTCTTTTTCTCTCTGTACGCTCTGCGTAGCACGAAACATGCGTCTTAACGGAGGCAAGCGAGCAAAAGGACGGAGACGGAGGCTGAGGAGAAAGAGAGAAGAAGCTTGGAAGGGAAAAGAGGCGAGGAGAATATACCGAGCGCCTGTGATTCAGCCAAGGGTAGAGAAGAAAGAAGAGGAAGGAAGGGGAGAGGAAACGCGCATCTTGATTTATCGGCGGGGCGTCTCTATAATTATTTCTCCGTCCCTGTCTGCCACACGGGGGCAAGATCGCGTTCCCGGTCTATCCGCGCCCTTCCGGCTACCGTGATCGTACCGTGTAAGAATCTACTTTGCTCTCTGTCCCTCCGGGGCACCTTTGAATGGCCGCGTGTTTCGCCTTTGTCCACCCCGTCTCATTCAGCCGACGCGTCGGGTCGCCGCCACCGACACAACCACGCACGCTCTGTTCGTTTGTTTGCCGATCGCAGATCGACCACGTGGCGCGCTCCATCGACAGATCGTCGCGTTGCGGCGATTGCGATCTCAGCGCAGCGCAGACGGTGCCACGAATCGTCAGCCGTTCGATCGCGCCACTCGTCTTCGATCTGCCATCGCTTCTCATTGGCGCATTTTTACGAGAATCGAGAAAGTACTATCTGTATACAGAATACCGTAGAAGGTATTATAGAAAACTGCCTTAGCTTCGTTCGTATATTAGGACAACGTAAGTCTACCAAATTTTCTGTTTGTTCAGCTTGAGTCTTCTAACGCGCCCATTTAAAATAGCTCGTAAGTTAGTCGTCAGTTGTATGAGAAGATGTTTCAAATAAAAGTTGCACGATATCTAGGGCAACGTACGGTGTTCTAGTTCATTTTCTGTTACCTTAGTTTTGTAACGAGATATTACAGTCGCCTTCAGTTTTCGAACGTCTCGTGGATCCTCATGGGATCCTCCAGTGCTCATGGAATGTCTAAATAGTTTTTCTCCAATTCGGGTAAATCGTCAAATTTTGCGTAAAAAGGCGGGATTCAAAAGGAATAATTTCTGAGATATTTTTTAAACAAGCTCGATTTCGATCTATCTATCTGTCTGTCACACTCTATGCATCTGCGTGATCGCGAACAAAGTCGTGTTAAGAATCACGTTGACTGAGCGTATTTTCTAATACAAGATTATTAATTTGAAAATATGTCATGATTATTCATAAAATTTCGATCACTTCCAACGTGACGGTCGAGAGTAATTTTAGTAATTTTTCGATTTTTAAAGTCTCGGTAATCGCGTTAATTATTGCCACGGATAGGCAAAGATGGGAGGCAGAGAGCTGCGGTAATACGCTTCGTATTTCTACATTTGGCGTATTTTTTACTTCTCGAACGTACCGCTATTCGTCCAACGTCAGCGTGTCTCAAACGAGAGAGCGAATGTCAGGTTTGTAAACCAGCAATTCGTAATACCAAACCGCAAACGAGTAAACCAATTGCACGATCGTTCAGCTGCCTGTGATCACACGTGGACACTGACAACCTACGATTGTACGTACATTGCCGAGCAAAAGTTCGAAATCATCGTCTTTCACAACATCCAAGCACTTGAAGAAAATTAGACTTTCTTTCCCTTTTAGGAATTTTTAATTAAATACAAAAAAAAAAAAAAAATAGAAATTATGTCCGTAGCCTTAATTTTGTTTCAAATTGGGTTGGCAACTAAGTGATTGCGGATTTTCTCATTGCCACCTAATGACAAAATCCGCAATTACTTAGTTGCCAAGCCAATATATGCTTCGCATACTTCACGTATTTTCCCGCGCTGTATGAACTCTATAGATTTTGCGACTTCGTAATTCCGTAATTTTCAATTCCCCCGTAAGCGGATACAGTGTTCGGTCTAATCGTTGCCACCGAGATCGGTTAGGAGTAACAGTACTTGCTTGCGGTTAGCATCGCGTATTCAGGTTCCGTAGCCGCGCGGTCCGAGTGCGGACGAGCGGTGTATATCAGCGTGACGATTGCGTTCGCGGGAATCTCGGGAAACGGACGATCCGCCCGTAGCTGCAGCTCGATTTAACGAGCGCCTTGGAAATTGCACGTACCGGAAAATAATTAGGCGACGGTTCCCCGGAGAATAAAACGGGCTGCTTCTGCCACATGCGACAAAACCAGCACGCAGCGGTCCTCCTCCTCTTCTCATCTGCTGTCGGCGAGAAGGAAGAAGCGACGTTTAACGATAATTCGATGCTCGCCCCAATAGCAGGAATGGAGAGTGCGGCCACCGGACCGACACGACCGACAGAGCCTTGAATCAACAGTATGGTCAAGGTCCGGAGAAAAAGGGGAAAAGAGTGGAAAGGGAGACGCAGAAAAGAAAGAAGAAACGACGGAGCGAGCACAACACGGACAGCTCGTTCCTTTTCTCTCGCAACACCAACCAACATGGCTCGTACAACTACGAGGGAGAGAACAGGTGCAACGAGCGGCCCTTTGATTCCGTGCAACGAACAGAAACGACCGAGAGCGAGCAAGAGCGAGAAAGTGGGCGAGAGAGACAAAGAGAGAAACAGACGGATCACTCCCACCCCCTTTTTCGTGGTTCTCGTGCTTCGTCCTTAAATGCCTCGGCAGCGGCACAAACAACCACGGTGGCAACCCTCCTTAACTTCTCCTCCTTAAATTTCAAACGAGGAGGTTTAACAGCCGGACAAGGTAGGACGCGATCGTGAAATCGTTAAAGGGATATTCCGTCCAATTACCGGTTATACGTTAATTTCGTGATATTGCTAGCCAAAAGGCTACCACAGCTCTCTTCGCTAACCGCGAAACGCTTAGTCGAAAATACTGCCGTTCATTGGTCTCTCTGTGTGGATAAGCCGAATGGGATTCATCTTTTGGCCAGCAGTTTTCCTCCCTTCTTTCGTAACCATCGCCTTCCGTCGATTCTCAGAAACTACCTGACTCGTTTGTGGCGTTTGTGGTTTCTACATTTCGCCAGCGTTCGTAAAAATGCCACGAGTCGTGTAACACGAGTGGCGGAGGAACTGCGCAGATAACACACACAGAGCAAAACAGATCGTCTTTCACCGTACGTTCAACTAATCGAGCGTCCGTGGCCATTGTCCGCTGCGCGCGTCGTCCATCGTTGTCGATCGTACAGACCGAACGCGATTTCCAAACGCTTCGCATAGCGCGCGTAATATTGCGATTTATTGGCTTGGCAACTACGCCACTAAGCAACTTTGACAAAAGCCGCAATCACCCAAGTTGCCAACGTAATACGTTTACATTCGACGTACATTTACCGAGTCACGTGGATTCTCAGGTTTTCCAGCGAGAAACTTCTCAATACGATTTTTGGCATCGACCAAATTCCTTAAAAAGTGCAATGGTTTCCGGAAACTTGCCGAGCGGCCCATATCTTCACGGAAGACTCGTACGAGTAGCCGAGTACCTTCGTGTGCAGCCGCGTGTAGTATTCGCGTGGCACCTCTTGTTATATTTTTCGCACGCCATCGTCGTATGGTTGGCACCAGGCGTTGCATAAAAATCACGCGAACCATTCACGCGTTGCGAAATTGGTTGCATTCGATTATCGTATTTGTTGTAATTACATAGTACAGGCACGCGTACTATAAGCAGCTAAAAGTAAACTTTTGAAAGCCTGGCGCTACAACGTGTAGGTAAAAGTCACGCGAACCAATCACGCATCCTAAAATCTGTTACTGTCAATTATCATATTCGTTGCAGCCGTGTAATACGTTTCATCAAACGAATTTACGGCGTGAAGCAATTCTTGCAGACTCAGCTGCATCGTATAACAGAAAATCATACGAATACCATCTATTGACAAAATCCGCAATCACCTAGTTGCCAAGCCAATAGTTGTAAACTTATAGTTCTAGTCTTATCGCTTCATTATATAGATGCTTCGTTAAATTTTGAAACATTTCTTTTCTGTCACACAAATCTATAGTGTACGATACTTCGTTTCGAAATGTCCGAAGTAATCGACGATTATTGTTCTTTTCATTATTTAATTTGTACTTTACAATTTGTCCAGCTGTGGACATTCCGTAAATTACGACGATTATTGAACGATCGATTAAGAAATTGCCCGATTTGTTCGGGAAGTAATTTTGTTTCTTTCATTGAGATGTCGCTAGTCGTATCTCCAAACAGCTGACTTCATTGCACGAAGGAAACTGCACAATTTTTGTGATTGAAATTGTACTTTCGCATGTTATGTGCTCTCTACAGCTTCTCGCACCCTTTCAAGTTTCTGTAAACGTGCGTGGCCCACCTATGATCCACTCTACGATAAAATAGGTGAAAGTCGTCGAGGACCGAACGTATTCTATTTTCTCTTTGTGGAATCGGACAATGCAGCGCCTATGGGCCGACATCTGTCGCTGGATCAACGTTCCACGAAACGCTGTCCCTTGACACTTTACGGATAAGTTCCGGAAAGTGGATTCTTCCGTCCTGGAAGCTGATGCCTTTCCTGGTGTTAACAAGATTGAACGTATGTCAACGTCGTGAAAACGCACGTGTGGACAGCTTTATGGCGTGTGAAAATACAAAAATCACGTTCTTCCCTTTGCCAAGGGTGTGTCGGGTTTTCCCCTCTGAAGCAGCGATGAAACCAGCCAGAAGCTCGGTGACATTTCCTTGAACGATTTATTTAGCGACCGTACACACACACACACACACACACACATGCACATCTATATCTCGTGCTTGCTGGATGCTGGTTTTAGCTCGATTCAGCTTTTGCGTATTAATAGCTTGAAAAGACTTGAAGCTAAATTTCGCGAGATAATCGCACTTTTCTGACCTAACCATACGATTCGATGGTGAAATTTCCGATTGTTTCGATGGCGTCACCGTCGCACACGTCGAAACTTCGCCTCTCGATCTTGCTAAGACCATTCAACAGAAATCGTTACCATAAGATCGAATGTATCTGTCGATGACAGGAACAGTACGGATTGGAAAATGAGAAAAATAGGTGGAACAACGTAGCCACGATCGGAACAATAAAACGAATAGACAGAAATTTCTGCGAGCCGAGGCGATCCACCTAAATTCGAACGATTACCCGAATTCGCTGGCCCATCGATACGCGTTAACACTTTACCGACCGATAGCCAATTAATCGGTTTCTTGTCGCCGACGCTTATCGACCGATAGCCAATTAATCGGCATTTGTCGCCAACGCTTACCGACCGATAGCCTATTAATCGGCCTTTTGTCGCCAACAATCTTTCTCATTATTTAAGCAACAATTAGTTACTTAGTACTAAGATACCTTCCTCGGTTGCGTCAGTTATGTTACTTTGTAAGCTCCCAAAGTTTTATACCAATTTGAAAAACTTAACGTTCGCGATGAACGAAAAGAATGGTATTGGAGAGTCTAAACCGAAACAGAGCCGGCGCCACGGAGAATCTGCGCCTCAGCTGCCGGTCGGACGTGCGTATGCTGTTGAACCGCTAGCGGTCAGTAAAGTGTTAACTATTTGATTGGCAACTAAGTGATTGCGGATTTTGTCATTAGATGGCATTGACAAATCCACCAACCCAATAAATGCGGTGTGATCGCCAGCAGGCAACAATAGCCGAGCATCGAGTCAATAAAGCCGCAAGTGTACGAGAACACTGTTTTAGCCGGAGTCAATAAAAGTTGATTTATATGGCAAGCCGACGACCACGATAAACCTGGCCATGGGTCCGGTCGAGGAATAAAGGTCCCGCCGATACGCCTAATTACCTACTGCTTGCGAACGCTGCCCCCAAACCATATCCTACGGTGGCTTCATTATCCTAGGTCGTACAGATAAAATTTCGGGGTTGATGCTCACCGAATGGATAGTACAGAGAGACGCGGCATGGCGCGAAGATGGAAAAAGGACGGGCCGCGCGGTGCCAAGGGCTCGGATGAAGCCGGGCTAAGGCTACTTGGCGTAGTAGAAACCCTCGTGGCCCCTTTCCTCACTCTCTTCCTCTCTTCTCTTCTCTTTCTCTTCCTTTCTCTCTTTCTCTGTGGGTTCCTTCACGGAGTTTCGAGGGGTCGCGCCGGTACAGAGAAGAAGGAAGACGAGAGAAGAAAACGAACGGGGCCCTTCGAAGCAGGCTTAGCTCTCTGAGGCTCACGGAGGAGCTGAGACTTGGCTCAATCGCTCAGGCACGCAGGCCCACCGCTGGTTGGCTGGCTGGGTTGGCTTGGCGCACACACAGAGCCCACCGGGCCACCCACCGCGACCATTCACCGGAACCGAGCCCCATCCAATCCCAGCGGTTCTCATTTTCTCTTGCCACCACGCTTTTTACCACGCCGAATTACCTTATCGCCTGTATCGCGCGATTTTTCATCGATAAACCAGCGCCTCTTCTACTTGCGCAAACCTCGTTCCGAGCCAGGCGTCCTCGTTACGGACAAATCCTTTTTGGAATCCTTGTTGGAAATCTGACGCGTTCCGATTGCTTTCTAGCTCGAGCGAGTGAATTTTATTTGGACAAGATAAATTCACTAACGCGGATTTGCCACCGCGTCCGAGCATCAAAGAGGAAGCGCTGCGAGTAGGTTGCAGTTGAGAAGCGAGATTCGTAGGCCTGGAACGTTGCTCGTGTGCTGCGGATGTTTACGCGCTCGGGAGAAGTTGAAACGCGCGGAAACGTACAGAACGCGTCGGTGCAGGCATTCACGAGATACCCAAAAGCAATGTACTATTTGTAACAGCCGGAGGATGACACATAAGGTTCGTTTAAATTCCACTCGCTTGACGATGTACAGGGAAATTTCAACTGTTATTTCCTCTCACGAGATTGCTCCATCGAAGAAATTCTCTGACACTAATAAGCTCACCGGGCCTGGTCAGGTATTTCAAAATTGTATATTCACTGTTATTTCCTTACTTCGTCTGACTTCGTGCAAGTTCGTATATCGTCCGACTAATCAGTTTCTCAATTTTTCTTGATATAAGAATTTACATCAACTTAGGTGAACAATGCACGTACAATTCAAAAAATTTGAAACCTGTCACATGACCTGCTGCTAAGCTTAGCGTTAAGCGCAAGTTCCGGCGAGCAGCGGATGCTCGCGATCCAGCAGCTGCTGGCGCAACGAGGCAGCTTGGAGGAGTCGCGAGTAGTAAATAGAAGATGAGATCCTCTGTTTACGCGGCCGTTCTCGTCCGTCCGTCCGTCCGTCCGTCGGTGCAACAACAACAGATTCCCGGTGGGTCTTTGGACGACGGTCTTCTGACTTTCTTATCCCCGTTGCGGCCTTACGGATTCTCTCCATTTCGTTCTCGCCAATGGACCCGATGCTTCGCCCCTTCTTCGTCTTCCTCTCGCTCTTCATCATCGTTTTCTTCTTCACCGCGCGCCGGTCTCCGTCTAACCGCCGACTGTACACCCTCTTCGTCGCACTCAGAGACATGGGGGCCTAATGAAGATGTAAGCAGTCGGCCGACCCTCGTGCACGGTCGTGCCTTCGTCCTCTGTCTGTCTTTGTCGCCCTAACGTCGCGGCCAGCTTGCGCCGCTTGGCCCTCGGTACAGGTCGTTCCAGGAAGACGCTGCCTAGACACTTCCGAGTTCTAGAGGCCGATACCGACTTAAGCCGCGGATCCACTTGGCGGAAACCTAAGGTGCATTACCGCGCTATGGTCAATTTAAAAACATTTGTTGTCAGACGTATATGCGACGTCGTCCCTTTCAGAAAGTCGACTAATCTGTGCCTGGTTTTGGTTTTTGAAAATGCAGGAAATACGATATATGGAATTTAGAATTTGGTGGAAATTTAGAATTCGGTAGAAATTAAAGGATATTTGGTGCAAGTATAAATTTCGCGGAGATCAGAAAAGTATTTAAACAGATGGTTAATTGTCGAATTAGTGAACGTGAATATTTCGCTTAAAGTAAAGCCGCGGATCCACCGGAGAGCTAAGGTAAGCTACACTACTCTGTGCTATATTAAACATATTTGTTTCAATATTTTTCTAATGTATACAATGCTCACTAATAGCACAGTTCAGTTTTCCAAAAAATTTTAGAAATTCCCCATAACAATTTAAAGTGACAGAATCTTATTCTCTATGAATATTGCGGCACTGACAACAGTGTCGAACATCGACTTCGCTAGCAAATTTGAAAGTACAATACATAACCTAAACTTGATCCTCCGTAATTCTTCACTTATAGAAGTATGCAAACCGTGGCAGCTTGCTAGCTAATGAACAACTAACTAATTATCTACTGATTAACAGCGCTGACACAACTGTATTACAATAAAACGATCATGTGAATATTATTTTATATTTGTATATTCATAAAACACACGTGATTGAAACACGTGAAACAGAATCTTATATATTACTTATAATTGTGTACTTATAATTGTACTTGTGAACTTATAATTGTGTAATTGTGTTTGAAATTGTTTAAAATCAAGTCCGACTAAGAACTACGAGCATAAATTAAATTTTGAAGACAAAGGCAATTACAAATTGAATCAGAGAATCAGTCACAATGCAAAGTAAATTTCGAACACTGCTAACAGAAGGGAACAAACGAACGAAACAAGAACATCGATCCATCGACGAGAACAAGCTGTATCTTTCGAAAATATAAGAAAGGAGCTTGTCACTCGTTTCTTGGAATGACCTATACCGCCATACGAACGTATTATCGACCAAAGAGGGCAAAAGGAACCGCTCTTCCGATCTTCCCGCGATCGAGGCGCCGTCTTTTCCTCTCTAGATTCGAAACGAATCCGCTTGCTCCGTACAGGGATGTTCGGATGAAGGGAAAGGGAAAGAGAAAGGAGCCGGAGCGAACGAGACGGAGAGATATCGGCGCGTGTGCCAAGGCTTCTCTGTTTAGCGAACCTACCGCGCGCGCCGCTGCGGTGTGTACACGAAAATAAAGGCAAAACAGCTTGAATTAAGTGGACGCTCTCGATGTTCGATTCACAAAAGCGAGACTGCGCCACCTGCGCCCCATTCGACAGAATATTCCCGCGATCCAAAGCGTAATCTCGAATAATTACGACCGTACCACAATTCAGTTTGCCTGACTTAACCACACTGAGCTAATCAGAAGCGATAAACGTATTATTGGATGCTTGTTAAGTCTACCGGAAAATTCAAAGAAATTTTACGCGGTCTAATATTTCGTGTTGGAAGACGCGTCTGACGTGTATCAAATAGCAAATTTATGATGATATAATGTAATATAATAAATGAAATAAAATAGTAATAAATAGTGTAATATACATATACGTTTATATGTACGTGTTATAACATAGAATAGAATTTGAATTTCTAATTTGTTGATTTTGTAAGAACGTGATATTTTATTAACCTTTTCATTAGCTCATTTGGCGATCAGTTTGCCATTTCGGTGGAGTTCAGTACAGTGTGTTCGGAAGTGTTCGGAAGTGTTCGGTACATACATTGGTCGTAACGCGATGTGTTTCGTTCGTTTCGATCTTATCTGCCGCCTCGAGGTCGATTTTTAATTGCGCCCTGATCGGCCGCCGATCTCATACTCGTATTCGCATTCGAATCGCAGCTGCAGGAAACAAGGTGAAACGTGAATCATTGCCTCACTCTGACACGCCGAAAATTGCATCACGATCTTAATCTCTCTCGTTCCTTTTAACCTTCTCTCTATTTTTCACGCTGTCCGCGAAATAAAAGAAACGTCAAGAAGAAACTAATACGTGGAGGGGCAGAGATTCAAGCTCGTAAAATAAACCGAACAGGAAACGCGTAACAGGTACACGGGCGCAGGCGCGCAGGTGATTGAAAAACAACATCCCCTTGGCAGTGCTTGTTTCTTCACGGTCGGCGTACGGTGTCGAGCAGCGTGCAAATAGAAAATAATCGTGCAAAATTGAGGCTAACATTACGCGCATCCGCTCGATCGCTGATAACGTTCAGCCGTTTATACGTCAATGACGTATTCTAATGAGAAGCTGCGCGTTATGAAAACCGATCCGTTTCCACTCGTGCACGTTTCGTTGCTTTCCCGACTTTCAGTTAGCACAGTTAATTGGCAGGATTAACGGAAATATCAATTACACAGGAAATGTTGCTTGTGATCTGGTTTGTCACGTGTTTCATGTTCGTTTCGTGCCGACGGATAGCTCATATCTCGAACGTTCTCTACCATTCGATCGTTCCGAGAGTAATTTCGCGTTTTTTATACGACATAGACGGTCTTTTTTATTACCAATAAATTAGTTAACTAATGTTTATTTGTCCATATATTTTTCTACAAAGACAACACTATAACACCATCATCTGGAATTATTAATAATTATTTATAAAGGGAAATTGCACCCATGTTCTATGCTACAGTATCCTCACTGGTATATAAAACATTTCCCAATGAAAAGTCAAAATTTGTCAAGCTTGCCACTTACAGTGTTTTCTACAAACACTCTTGAATGTTCCCTTTGTCTGAAACTTCTGTATGTCGAATTTTCCTTTGCTATGCCTGTTTTACTGAAAAGTTTGATCAGTCGAAACTTCTGTAATTCGAAGAATGCAGGTCTTTCCTTGAGGCTCGAGTTACAGCAGACTCGACTGTAATAGTAAAATGTTCAAACATTGGAACAGCAAAGCGGCAGGTGGTCGAACAATTCGAACGGTGGTACGAACACTCGTTTGTCTGTACGCACCGGTGTATATTGATTTAAAGCAGCCGGAGGATCTCCATCTTACGAATCTCTGCGAATAAAACGCGAACAATTAAACAATGAACGTTGAAACGAAGGGACCCCCTTCGTGTCGACGATAAAACCTTCTCGATTACTTTCCTCGTGTTCCACCGTGAGCACAGAGTAAACGAGCGAAATCAAGGAAACCATAAAGCAACGTTTATCGATCTCTCGCCGACGAAATTTATGCCCGTCACACACTTCTCTCGGAATATCGTCAAATCGCACGACCGAGTCGTAAACTCTCCTTCTTTTCCATCCGCGGAATGTCGTCGTTGCGTCCTTTCAAACGATCCAACATACACCATCGTCCGCAAGTATTTCGACAAGTATTGGGTTGGCAAAATGGTGGTCCAAGCGTTGACACTTTTGTTGCATTATCGAAGCTACGTACAGAGAACTACTTTTCCTGTTGCCGATATTTCGAACTGGATTCGAAATAAATTTGAACTGAACGCATTGAATGCGTTTGACGAATATACTCGCCGTCGCTTGTAGTTAGCTACGCACTCCATTACTGAACCACGTGACAGATTTCTGAAACTAAATTCCGCGGATAGGTGGCGAAACAGGGCAATATAACCTGAACTGCTCCTCAATTCCACGTGTATCTGTTCTCTCGCGACGCCCTTAACCTCCTCACCTCCGCTGTCACCTTCGCCCTAATCCCTACCACACATCCAAATTTCCATTTTCTCCTACTTTTCTTCCTGCCTCTTTCTCTTTTAACCCTTTGCACTCCTATATCGAGTGTGACTCGACATCAGTTTTTATCTCAGAAGCTCCTTTGTCGAGTCCCACTCGACATTCTTTCATGTTTTTTGTAAAACATGCGAAAGAAAACCAGGATTGCATCCTGGAAATTGTTTCAAGATATATCGTACACTTAAAAATTAGAAAATACAACAATAGTGTGAATAAAACTGGTATTTAAGTGAATTTCTCTCTTCCTTTATTTATTTAAATTGTCTTATGTTTTAGTTAAAGTAAATTTCAAATAAAACACTTAAAAGCGTTGGGAGCTGCTGATAACGAAATTGAAATAAAATTCCGAATGCAAAGGGTTAACACTTAGCCAACTGCGCGCGCCACAGCGAGCCATACGTTTCCAACCTACAACAAACCAACCTACACGCTGTCTAACGGGCATTTTTCCAAGTATCGAGGAGTAATATTCATTTACTTAAAAATGACAAAGGAGTCTAAAAATTATTGAAGTGGTTAATTATATATCATAAGACGCGAATTTGTCCTCGATGTGTTGGAGAAGTTAGTCGAAAGTTTCGAAGGATGTTGCAACAGTTTTTAAGTCGCTGTATATACTCTTCTCCGCACGGCTCGGTACAACTGCGCCCGCATATCCCGCCTCGGCTGCAGTCGCCTCACGGATATCCGGTACTGATCCGCATGACGCACGCACGCCGCACATCTCGGATCACCATCTCGAAAAGCCCACATAAACTGTGGCCCTGCGTGCGAGCTATCGCGCCGCTTCTCGCACGGTCGCGCAACCCTCGCGTACCACTCGACCGATCGGCGCGGTAAAAAGCCGCGACACCGGCGTGCAAATAGCTGCACGCTTTTTCCGCCAGTCGTTACTCCTTCCCGATACGCTATTAAATTAGCCGAGATAGAGGAATGAAGGGTTCCGCGGGCACCTTTGCAGAAAATAAGGGCTGTACCGGTATGCAATTGCATTGGATAGTCCGATACGCGTAGTAGAAGACAGCTTCTTTGCGAGCGGACACAGTGAAAGTGCGCGAATCAATTTTGCCTCGTTGAACGCAATGTTAATCTTCGTGAAGTATATTTGACGAAGAGACGAATTTCTTTGGGATTTTCTTTAAAAGTAAAAATAACGTGGAATGTTTAGAGGACATATTTTAATAAAGAAAAGAGAGAAAGACATAATAATGTGTATAGTAGAACACGTATACCAATACCATGCAGCCGCTTCTCTCGCTCGTGTCGATGTTATTAACACATTGTATACGGGTCACGAGCTATCTCGTTTTTAGCAAGCCGAACGTTGTGGCTGAGTCACGAGATATCTAGTTTCCATGTTTTTTCGACTGAATCGATGGCTTAAGCAACCAGAGGCGAATGTTTTTGTTACGTTACCAGGGTAATAAAGCCTTGCGCATTCTTGTGGCAAAACAACTGAGTGTTGACATTCCAAGTAAAAACAATCAGTCAGTATAGCCAGTACATCGGTAGATCTGCGCCGATCGTCTACTGTACCTCATAAAGTGTTTTATTTTTGTACATTTTGTTATTTCGAAGTTCGTGTTTTTATTTGTAAGAAAGCAGCTTTTTAAAAATCATTTAAATTTTCAATCTGTTACTGATCATTTATAACACGAATTATTTTATGAAATAAGTCGTAATTCTATAAAAGTAGCCAAATAACACATAGATATAAAGGAACTGAAGGAGACTGAATAAAAACTATAATACCAAATACAAATTAAAAATCTGCACATATGGAAGCATGCTACTGGAGCGTTCCAAAATGTGCAGGCCCTGGGAGCGCGTTGAGCGCGCAGAGCGCCCTCCTACACAATGTGTTACCAAACCTAAACGCTGATGCAATCTTGAAAATGAAACTCTTAATCGCGTGTTATATGGCAATGTAATCTGTACGATGTTCGAAGAGTTCAAAGAATATTACTCTCACGGTATACGCAACAGTTAACAAATTTTTGCGATACAGTAAGAGCGATAAAATACTAAAATACTTTCTAAAGTGCCTTTTTCAAAAACCGGCAAGTATCGCAGTCTGACAAATAGCCGAAAATTTCAATAGAACGTTTGAGCACAATAAGCGGCCAGGTAAATCGTTTTGTCAAAACGTTCTTAAAAGCGCGGGTTAAAAAATCCCGCTGCCATTTGGGCTTTTGAGGTCCCTGAAACTTCTGTTCGAGATGGATGACTTTTTAACGATTTTCACGTGTGATTATCGCGCGGATGCAAATTTATGCCAACTTTGCTCGGTCGGCGAGCACATCGCGTTTTATAAAACGGCGGCCAACGCGCCGGACCACGCTTCGCTGATCCGACGGCCGTCGTCGTTGCAGAACAAGAGCCACGGCTCGCTCGGCAAACTCGTTTGCTCATTAAAATCTCATAAAACGCTGATACGTCTTTAATCTGCCGTCCGCGAGCGTGTTTCCCGCGCTCGAGGAAATCCCGCAGCGTGGCCTTAACTTTGATCCTAGACGGGCAACGATCACGGCCGACTCCTCGTGCCAAGCGGACCGCGACGAAAGAATCTTTGGAACAGTTACACAGGACAAACCGTGGATCCTCGACGCTCGTCGTGCTTCGACTCTCCTCTTGGAAAGTAATATTTGTCCTCGATACTAGAACAGCACTTTTCATTGTTCCGCTGCTCTCGTCACGAAACACTGTTCGGTCGTGGTCGTTGAACCGAACTGTTTAGGTAATGGATCGGATCGCTGGGCACAGTGGCATCAGTATTGTACGTGGTATATAGCGTGCTTCTTGGTTAAAATGTCCTAGTTCTCGTTTTGAAACCGAAGGGAGCTGGAGTTTCATATTTTTTCTTTTTCGTTATTGTTGTCTTTATTTTTCTTCTTGGAATAATTAATGACTGTTTTGTAATAGTCTATCCATATAGTGTAACCTCACTTTATGGGAAAAGTTAAGAAACAAGAGGAGCTTCAAGTATATTATTTAATATATAATTATAATGTGTGTGTGTATATATATATTTGAAGTTGTTCTTGTTTACTATATATATATATATATTGAAATGAAAAAAGATGTATGTGTATATTTATAAATGACAGGATGCTAAATATGATATTTTATTGGTAATGGAATTTGTATGTGTTTTTCAACTTCTCTTTTAATATAAGAGACAAGAGGAACCTCAAATAAACATTTTAAGGTTTTTTGATAAATAAGAAAATGTTATACGTGATATTGTATTTGATAATGGAATTTGTATGTGTCTTGCAACTTTTCTTAAAAAATAAGAAACAAGAGGAACCTCAAATAAACATTTTAAGGTTTTTTGATAAATAAGAAAATGTTATATGTGATATTATATTTAATAATGGAATTTGTATGTGCCTTGCAACTTCTCTTTTAATATAAGCAACAAGAGGAAATGCAAATAGACATTTTAAAGTTTTTTGAAAAATAAGAAAATGCTAAATATGATATTATATTTGATAATGGAATTTGTATGTGTCTTGCAACTTTTCTTTTAATGTAAGAGGAACTTTAAACAAACATCTGAAGTTTTCTTGAAAAATAAGAAAATGTTAAATGTGATATTGTATTTGATAATGGAATTTGTATGTGTTTTTCAACTTCTCTTTTAATATAAGAGACAAGAGGAACTTCAAATAAACATTTTAAGGTTTTTTGATAAATAAGAAAATGTTATATGTGATATTGTATTTGATAATGGAATTTGTATGTGTCTTGCAACTTTTCTTAAAAAATAAGAAACAAGAGGAACCTCAAATAAACATTTTAAGGTTTTTTGATAAATAAGAAAATGTTATATGTGATATTATATTTAATAATGGAATTTGTATGTGCCTTGCAACTTCTCTTTTAATATAAGCAACAAGAGGAAATGCAAATAGACATTTTAAAGTTTTTTGAAAAATAAGAAAATGCTAAATATGATATTATATTTGATAATGGAATTTATATGTGTCTTGCAACTTTTCTTTTAATGTAAGAGGAACTTTAAACAAACATCTGAAGTTTTCTTGAAAAATAAGAAAATGTTAAATGTGATATTGTATTTGATAATGGAATTTGTATGTGTCTTGCAACTTTTCTTAAAAAATAAGAAACAAGAGGAACCTCAAATAAACATTTTAAGGTTTTTTGATAAATAAGAAAATGTTATATGTGATATTATATTTAATAATGGAATTTGTATGTGTCTTGCAACTTCTCTTTTAATATAAGAGACAAGAGGAACCTCAAATAGATATTTTAACATATCCTAATAAATAAGAAAACAATATTGAATACGATATTTTATTTGATAATAGAACTTGTATATGTTTCTCAATTTCTCTCAAAGGTAGGAGACAAGAGGAACCTCAAATAGACATTTCAACATATCTTGAAATATGAGAAACTAATGTTGATATTTTACTTGATAATGGAATTCGTATATATTGCGCAGCCTACTGAACATTTCAAAACGTTGATTGCCATAATATCCTCGAGGGTCTACGAAATACCATAGAAAACTCGTCTCGTCTATCTATTACTTTCATTGTGTCACTAAACGACATCAGCATAAAATAACAGATAAAAATTTGCGACTAACTGAAGCATTCGTTTCACAGACAAAAAACGAACATCCCAAAAATACCCATCTCTCATATACACCAATATCGATACACTAGCCTCTATCTCTGTCAAGAACATTCGATTCTCAAGAAATTTTACAGTCCAACGAAATTCCATTTACCAACAGCTTCTTTCTCAACCGTAGAGTAGCTCACTTTCCATTCGAAAGTCGTTCGAAATCTTTTCGTTCGGCCAACGAGCAACGTTTCCAGTCGAAGTTAGCAACGGGGTGTTCGAATTAGCGTTTCTGACTACGGATAAATATAGAGGGCCACCCAGCGAGAGCAAACTAATGTACCGTGTGCGATGAGCGTGATGGTAAAGCGTAGTTTCGCTCTCTCTCTCTCTCTCTTTCTCTATTCTCCTTTTGTCACACCATTCTCACTCTCCGCCGCCCTTTCTCTTCGTCCGCGTCTCACCCTTTGCATATATTTTCACGCGAAATCGTCGTCCTCTGTGCGAGCTATACGCCAACCTCGCAGTCCCTTTCTGCTCTCCGACGAGTGATAAGTCATTAGGACCAGCCGGTCGAATCGTATGTGTTTTCGCCTAAACGAATGCAACCCGGTGTCACTTGCTACCTAACGCTTGCCATGTGACACGGCGACCATATCGCCTGAGAAATCCAATTTTCCGTGCGTTCGCAGGAAGCGAGAAAATGCAGAGAGCGCGAGAGTAATGTCCTTGTCACGGCAAACGTACAAGCCGTGTTGTACGCTTTATTAGCGTACACTGGCGCGATTTGCAGGAAATTTCGCCGCTGCAACGTGCCAGATGCGCGTTGGTATTACGCGCAGAACATCGTGGTATTATAAAACCTCTTAGTCATTCGTCGGATCTCTTAATTCTTGCTGAGGCTTGTCAAGGCAAGATTCTAACCACAAAAGCGACTGATTTTTGCCAATTTCTTTTTGACCGACTGTCGCTTCTCACCGACTAGACCATTTTTGCCACGCACATTGGACGATACCTTGCAAGATACAGATGTAATTTTTGTATTTCGGTTCTTCTTATTGTTCGTCGTACGTCACACGAGTCTTGACGAGAATTATCGTTGACGCGCATCCGTCGCGGTCGTCAAAACGAAAAGGTTGACAAATTTTCGTAAAGTTAGATGATTTATGCTGGGTCGTTGTGAAGGTACGTTTGAAATACGAGACACGGATAAGGAACGTGACACGGGAAGAAGATAGCCAAGCAATACCTAACACACGTTTAGTAAGAAACTTGTAATATGTAGCAATTTAATAAAAATTGTCGCAGCGTTTCATAACTTAAAGTAGTTTCTAGTCGATCAATTAAATTATTTTAACCTTCCAAAATTTATGAATTAACGCAGATAGTTAAACACTATGTACACTACCGTGTACAGAGAAAAATGTGTGTCTTCGTTGAATCTTAAGTAATCTTAGAATGAAAGAATCGTATTGGAATATTTAATTAGCCACATTTAATTAGTTGTTGTTTCACGTTCGTTTCAGTTGAAAAATGTGACAAAGAATATCTTCGCTCGCCTAAACGACTGCACTACACGTTTATCTCCGGAGTCATCGTAGATTATCTAGGGCCGATAATGACACAGCGTACGTCACGATACATTGAGCTGAATATGTAGAAACTTTCTAAAAAATTATCGGCTCGTCCCGTAAGAAACGTCTATGTTTTAAAATACGAACAGAGACATTATGGTTAATTAAACAACGAGAGGAAATATTTATATAATCACCAGCAAATAAATTATTCCATTTTACGTGCGTTCCATTTTAATAGCGATATCAATAAACATACTAATAGTGAGATTGTAAGAAATGTTAGAAGATAACTACGTACACGTGCACTGTTTTACCACAGCAAGTATACGTAATAGTAAATTGCAGAGCATCGAATAGAAAATAGCAAGAACGAAATCGTAAAGAAAAATCGAGTTGAGAGAAATTTCGCTATTTTACCGAGGGAGGAAGCTGAAAAAAGCAAGGACAACTGCGTGCGAAATTTAACAACGGAACTACGACATTTTTGATAATCTCGCGGGCCACATGAACATGACGTATCAGCGCGAAAATTGTCAAAAAATGAAAAGCACTAGATATTATTCCATTCTATCCAAGCTTGTCTTGTTAAATAAAAAAGAAGATCGTAAAATATTTCGATTCGTTAGACAAAGATGTTTGCAATATTTTAAAAAGCGTATTCACCTTGAACCCAGAGCTGTTCGACCTTGCTGTGAACTTGAGCGGTCTTGAGAGCGACACAGAACATAGCCAAAGCGATGATCGCGAGAAAGAGGACCTTGCCTGCGCGCCTCTGCAGGAAGTAGCCCAGCTGACTCAGCTGATCCTGCAGCCTTGCCCTGATCCAAACCGCAGATCTCTGACCTTCCGCTTTGCCCTGAAAAATAAGGCATCTGAAACTTTAGACTATCGCGACCAACACTAATATATAATCAATATGTTAAACGAATAATTGTTTCTAGGATTTATCGAGGAAATTATATTTTCAAAAATTGTGTTTTCCTTCTCGTTGTGCTGAGAATTCAATTTCTACAGGGTGGTTGGTAACTGGTGGTACAAGCGGAAACGGGGTGATTCTACGCGAAAAAAGAAGTCGAAAATATAGAATAAAAATTTTTCGTTCGAGGCTTTGTTTTCGAGAAAATCGGCTTTGAATTTTCGGTCGGTACGCGTGCACTTTATCACGTCCCGTTATAACGGATCTCACTGTAGATCGTTGTCTCGATGGAAAAATTAAAAAAAATTTTATTCTATATTTTCGATTTCTTTTTTCGCGTAGAATCACCCCTTCCGCTTGTACCACCAGTTACTAACCACCCTGTATATCTACATGTCGTTCCTTTATCGTTTTACAAACTGTGTTCGATGGCGACGAAAAGAAATACCGTAGAGGCCTGTGAACGTTGCTGGAAATATTACAATAAAAATAAAACGTGTAATTATTGGAACAACAAGTTGCAAGAAGAATTGCACGAAAATAATTATTAAATAATTATTAAGTTTCAACTTGGCGCTCCTTTACTTTACATTTCGCTAGAATCTTCTCAAACTATTGGGCGTTTCATACGAAGCAAGCAAAGTAAACGAAGGTGGAGGAACTGTGTCGTTAATTAACAGAAATTAATCAGCCAGTAAACGAGGAAACAGCCGGCTGCTATCGACTATCGTCGTAACCGGTAATTTATAACTTTCAATTTCAAAGGCCAAGCAAACTATCCTCGGACGTCTTATTCCTCGGTTCAACGTGACACCCCTTCGACTCGGCTCGCATGCAAACTATGAATAATAATTACAACGTACGCATTAGCATCTAAATTGAAGCGGTTGTAGGATGCTTTTGGCGTTCGCGTCGCGCACCCGATAAAACGGTACAGCTTCTGCTGCACTCTATGTTCCACTTGCCAATTCATTGGGGCAGCTTTACGATCGGCCACGGACAGCGCCGCCTACGTTTTTCAAGAGAAAGAACAGATTCCAGCGGTTAAAGGGCGGCAGAGGCCGGAACGGCAGCCGAAGCGCTTTAAATTGGCCGCGTGGGCTTTGACGATGATAAGTAGCTGGCTGCGGCTTGTACTCGTACGAACGTGCGCGCTCCACCTCTCTCTTCCACGAAACGTGCCAGAAGGAGACGCGGAAGGTAGGAGCAGAAGAGCGTAGACGAGGTTGCGCGAACCTGGCAATGAATGAAGCGGGATGAAATTTGACAGAAACGAGAAACGTTGATCGAGCAGCATCAGGAAGCTGAAGACGTGGAAAGAAGCGTCTTTAAAGTATTCTCCGTGACCAGGAGGAAAATGAGAGGTTTACGACGAAAGGATGGCGTGGTCGAAGGAAAATAATTCTCTGCCTTGTCACAGTACAGTACAGTATGTTACAAGTGTAGCTGTTCATTGAACGCAAGTTGTATTATTTTTTCTAGTTAAGCTTAAGCTTCTAATTAACTGTGTGCAAGCTTCCAACGAATCACGCGAACCGTATTAACCAGTTGACTGGGCAATTTAGTCTGAAAAATCGCTAATTTGCGTAATTGAAATCAAGCAACGACGAATATACACGTCCAGCGCGGGACAAATGCTTCTGTTATAAATTTGTCGAAAGAGGTAAAAATACATACAAAGTTAATGATTCATTGAAAAAGGTATTGTTGAAGTATACATATAGTATACATATACATATACATATGACACAGATCGCTACTCGGATCTACACAGTGGAACTGCGAAACACCCACCCCTTTGCCATATACACAGATACCCAGGAGCGGGACATCCCCACCAAGAGAGCGAATCGGAAGAAGAACGTTAAAGAGAGACAGAAGAAAAGCGGAACAAAAAAAGATAAACCAAACTAAAGTGAAACAAAAAGAAAGAAGGAAAGAAAGAAAGAGGGTAGAATGGAAGGGATAGGAACGCTCGCAACATTGCGAACGGCAACGTTGCACACTACCTGGTGGCCGGTCTGACAATGTGCGCCAGGGACCACCCGCAACAATACCTATCTTTCCTGGCCGACAGGGAAAGAAAGACGGAGAAGGAAGGGCAGGAGAAGAGGCACAGATCAGAACGGAATCGAGTCTTGCAGGAGAAAAGGAACGAACGCTTTTCTCTTCTCTTTACAACCTTTCTCTCTCTCGCTCTTTCTACGTGTTTGCTTCCCTTTCTTCTCTATAGCTGGCGTTCGGGTATTTACAGTTACAGAGCAACGGAAGGTAGCAAGAAGCGTAGAGAGAAAGATAGATAAAGGAGGGGGAAGAAAGGAGGCAGCAGCGTGGAAACACGCGGCACGATAGACGTGCAGATGAAAATACAGATTACACACGCTTACGTATCTCGGGGCAGTAGCCGGGCGTCGAGTATCGGATAGCAAGGTTTTCCAGCCAATTAACCCCGGTGCCGCGGCCTCGCGGCCCGCCAGACTCGGGTAACTCTAGACGTGCGGACAATCCTCGTCGGCCACATGGTCCCCGGGGAACCACGGCCACGCAGACCTCCGTCGAACATTCGCCGACTGATGACCGCGTGTTTACGTTCCTCTCTCGGGAGGAAGCTGTTCCCTCTTTCGAGACTCCAGGCTCTCGCAATCAATCATTTTTTTTCTCCGCCATTCAAGAGCCATCGTCATCGATCGACCGGTTGATACGTTCGCGGTGAAATTCGACTTTCTTCCTCGTCTCCGTGTGTTCATCCTTTCTTTTCCTTTTTTCTTTTTTTCTTTTTTTTTTTTTTTTTTTGAACAGCTAACTGAATTGCAATTGATTATAGTACGGAATTAGTGATGCAGTATCGTGTTCCAAACTGAAGCGATTGGAGTAATTTGTAAGATAGGGGAATTTATAAACATGATACTAATAAGGCTCTTTCAAGTTTGCACGGTACATATATATATGAGATGACAAAGTATCGTGCGTGGTAATATACGTACGTGACAAATATTATGTATGATATTATTTTGTGTATATGAAACGTAAGAATATTATATGTGATGGAATATTGTATATATGAAATGGAGAAATATTATGCATGCTAATATATTCTATACATGAATTGAAAAAATACTATATATTATATCATATTGTGTATATGAAGTAAAAAAATACTATATGCGATATATTGTGTATATGAAATGAAAAAATATTATACATGATAACGTATCGTATTCGTGAAATGAAAAAACACTACATACGATAATATATCGTATACATGAATTGAAAAATATTATGTATGATATTATATTGTGCATACGAAATGCAAAAATATTATACATGATAGAACATCGCATATACGAAATAAAAAATATTATACGTGTAATATAACGTATATATGAAATGAAAAATATTATACGTGATAATATAACGTATACATGAAATGTGAAAATATTATACATGATAATATATCATATATATGAAATGAAAAATATTATGCATGGCAATATATCGCATATACAAAATGAAAAAAAATATTACACATGGTGATATATCATATATATGAAGTGACAAAAATGTCGGCTATTACAGAAAAGATGGCGGCGAAGAATGTTAGGAAATTGCCTTTCTCCTGCAGTATGTAGTTTCCTTATTAGGAAAATCGGGAGACACCTTTTTTAGGACGACTCAATCAACTTGGAGAAAATCGTGACATAATTCTCAATTTCATTATTTCCTAAACGCGATTAATCCTTCAGCAATGGCTTCTATGGCTTTGTTGAAGAAGCCATTCCTGGTAGCTATCTGTTTAGCGCAATATCCGCTTTTTGGAAGCTTTATTTGCATACAAAGCACAATTCCACGCGTAATGTAAAACACGCTTTATCGTTTCGCTGCTTGTCTTCTGCAAAACGACGAGTCTAAGAAAATAAAATTGCCTGCCTCTATTTGCGACAGCAAGAAACAATGCGAAAGAGATTGAATTTCAAATTTACAAACGTCCCTTCTTGAAATTTACGCTTGCGTCTGAAATTTTATCGAACAGAGCTACTTCGTTAGTTAAATTATTCAAACCACCCTGTCTCTCGCGTTATTCTACGTTTAAATAATACCACCGAGCCGATTGTCGTTAAAGATCAACACACACTGCAAAAGTTCAGCGAACGAAGCGAGTCCTTGTCAAATTTCCTTTCACGTCTAAACATAAATTCCCACGAAGATCCACGGTCTAATAATTTCTTAGTGAACCATTAAATGTAGCACAATTTTTACTCGTTTGATCGCTCGAACGATCTTCTTAAACGTAGAAAGCTAAAAATTCATCGTGGACAGGCCTTTCACGATCCGATTCTTATTTCACGATTGCATCCTCGTCGAAGAATTAAACAACGATTACGATCGACTACAAGCAACAAGAACACCCGCATCACTGTCGTCAACATCGAGAAGCACCAGCGCCGCCTAACAGCGTCTTTATAGTGGCGAGTAATACGAAAGAGGAGGAGAAAGAAGCCGAGAGAAAGAAATTCGACGAGGCAACGCGTAATGGGGTGAAGGGGACAACGTTTAACGAATTTATGTTACTCCTACTTTTAATGTTTTTCTTACAGCGCGACACGAGGTTCGCGAGCAGATAGCAGACAGCATAACAGGATCTTATGTCAACGACGGTGGTCCCCGCGCCACGAGCTTGTAATATGTAGATATTGCCCACCACGAGAAACCCCATAAGACCCGGGGGGACCACTTACGGGAAAAAGGCAGAATTCCGTCGCTTTGCTCTCCTTCCCTCTCGCTGCTATACGAGCCTACACACATACGCACATACGTATACACATATACACAGAGACATCTCGAGAGCGACTCGTGAGTCGTGGGCTCGTGGCGTCAGCGCTTTCTTTTTCTCCTTTGTTTCTCTCTTTCTACGTCCCTTCTCTTTCCATGTCTCTTCCTTCGTCGTGCACCGTTGGCGGAAATTCGAGCACGCTTCGAAGACGTTTTTGACAGCGCGCTGTGTGCGCTTGCGCTCCCGAGATTAATTTATTTCCGAACAAAACTCGACCCTTTCGGCGCTCAACTTTTTCGCGGTGCGAGCAGACTTGTTTGTTGTCAATGCTCGATAAGGGAAACGCGTACATCCGCACGGTTTCACAATGCGTATATTAAATTAGCTGCGACTATTCGCGAAACAGGAAATAAGATTCGGAAGAGATCGAAGCCATTAGGTGGTAATGACGAAATCTGCAATCACTTAGTTGCCAACCCAATACAATTTAAGCATGTTCAGACGTTTAGTGAGATTGTATACTATATATTATATTATATTGTGTATATGAAATGTAAAAATATTATATGTGATAGTATATCGTATATACGAAATGAGAAATATTGTACGTGGTAATATAATGTACACAAGAAATGAAAAAAAATTATATATTACAATATTAATATTGGTCAAACAAAATCGTCCAATGAGTTGTTATCAGTTACTATTATTGCCATTAGCAGAGTATTTTCTGAAATTTAGTGGACGAAACGAATTTCTGGCAAATTTCTCATCTCTCGTCTCTCCAGTTATATTCACGGAATTGTCAATTCCCATGAACGTCTACGGTGTAACAACTATCGTTAACATAGGAAGAAACAATGTTGCACTATTTTTATTCGGATTTTGCAGAAAATAATCGTGTTCGTCGAATTAATCATAAATCAATCACGTTCATCAGATTTCAAATTCATTTTCGGACGAGTCAGAGCCGGAAGAAATTTACCTTCAAAACCAGATTTGAGACAAGTTTCAAAAAGAACAAATCTGGAATACAATGTTGCGTACACGTGATATGGAAGTAAAGCTCAGGTTTGAATTCCAACTAGAAGACACTCGATTTGGACACTTGCAGGGACCGATGTCGCTTCAGTCAGAAGCAAATTCTGATGCAAGAAATCTGATATCCAGAAACCATCCGCTCGACAAATTAATCAGTCAACTGTGCTCGACGCGTATACACGTCCATCCAAACGCTTACTTCGGTGCGGTTGACGAGTATACTCGTCGTTGCTTGATTTTAATTACGCACCTCGCAAGGGATTTTTCAAACTAAATTCCACATTTTAGCGTTTAGCGATCATATCATATTGAATGATACACGGTAAAAATTCTAAAAACGTATGGCAAGTTGTACAAAACCAAGGAACTGGTTAATTGAGGTTCGATAAACAGAGTGCAGGACTCCTGTACACTTTGACAAGTGCCAGTCATTTTGACTGCTATTGGTATAAGTAGCCTTGACACAAAATTATTTTCAGTTTGAATACATAAAAAACAAAATAAAATTCATTAAATTATTCCTTTAGTTATGGTTGCGAAAGTCATTACGTCATTACGGAAACAAATATAACACGAAGTAGGAATTTTAAAATAAAATTGTAAAACCAAATTGAAAGAATTGTAAAATTCATCGAAATTCCACCTGCTAAAATCCACTAAAAAAAAAAGGAAAAGAAGAAATTCACTCAACCCAACAACGTCTCAAACTGCCCACCACATTGGCGTCGCGCGTGCGTTATTAGCAGAACGCAGAATCGTTTGTCATTCGCGTTATAATGCGAACAGATCCGTTCGCCTCGCCAGTGAAATCGAATAAACGCACACGCTCTATTTGACAAGAGATTGGCGGAGCGTGGGCAGACGAAGCGAGATGAGTATCTGTGGCGTGTTGCGTGTGGATGTTGCGCGCGTCAGAAACGGCCCTGGACTGTACAGAATTATTTCCTTACGTAGGTAAAAGTGGTGGGAAAAAGTTCGCGCCACACGTACGCCGGGTCTCGTTTTCTACAGGTTACACGCGTGTGTGCTCGCGGCCACGACATGCGACTCGCCAGATAAACGAATAGGTTGTTGCGGTAGGTACCGGCTGCAAAGTGTCCGCAAGAAACTCGATCCGACTGGCGCTCTAATCGGCCGAAGAATTCCAACAGCGGCGAGTATCTATTGGAAAGGAAAAGCCACGGGTAAACGAGCTTCCTCCACCTTCTATCTCGCATTGACCTCGTATCTGGTCGGGTTATTCTAAGAGTCGACGCCACTTCGTCTTCTCATTGCAGCCTTACGGATATTTAACGAAATACGTTTTGTAATTATTTCGAAGCTAGCAATTAGCGTGGCTTAACTACCATCACGCAACTACTACCACCACGCCTGCCACTTACTACGTCACTTTCAGCCTCTTCCTACATCCTACTTCTAAAACTAAAACAGCAAAACCTACATAACCTGCAAGGCAATGTGGCAGAGGAAAAAAAGAAAAGGAGAAAACAGCTGACCTCTCTGCTAATTTCATAATCGGTTAGCCCCCGCACTAACAAAGTCTACATGTGCAGCATTGCAACGTTCAAGCGATAGGTAAACTGCATCAATCAGGTACTGACCCTACGCAAAGGAGCCAGCGGGCTCGAGTGGTTTGCAGCAAGCAAGGGGCGTGTATCCTTCAGCGAGGATGAAAGGGTCTGGGGCGACCTGGCGTCCCCTAATCCCATCCATTTTGCTCTGACTTATTTCGTCGACGCTTGCCGGCGGATTTGCATCATTAGAAACGGACCAGAGGCCGACACTCTCCTTTATACCAACGATTTTTTTCAGACTTTTCGCGCGAAAATATTCTCCCTCTTTTATATCTATTTCACGCGTTCACAGCTTGCAGGTCGGGCGGATGAAAAGCCGCGTGAAAAGGAAGAGCGTAGCGTATCGGAAGCGATACAACGAACGTCTGTCTACGAACTTTCGGCAACCGACAGAGCAGCGTTTGTCCGAGCTGGAAACAGTAGGTTGCGCTTTCATCGCGTTTCTTGCGAAATTAACGCCACGTGACGCCAACTTTCTCACTTGAAATATCGCGCTTCCACGGATCAATCGCATCCTTTTACGTACAAACTTCTAATAATAATAATAATTGCATCGTATTCATTTTTCTCGGCTTCGTATATTGGCTTGGCAACTAAGTGATTAGTTGCCATGCGTAATATTATTACGTAGAGTGCGAACAATTTATAGAAAATGTATAAGATATAAATACGTATAATAATGTATCAAATATCCAGAGTATAATGGTTTTTCTAACACTTCATAGGTAGACGAAATTTCTATACCAGTTTTCGTATTTTCTGTTATATTCACGGACAAGTGAGTTTGCACAGAAATCCGCGGTTTAACGATTAGACTGAGATATTGATGACATAAGATGAAACATCTCGAAGTTTACGTGATGACGTTGACACTGCACATGTATAAATTTTATATAATATATATATATGAAAAAATGTTATACGTTATATCTAAATATATCTCTTCTACTATTGGGATTAGGTTAGGTTGACAGTGATGGCGGTCAGGCGACCCAGGGCCGCCACTAGCAGGAGGGGTGGCGCTAGGGGCAATGGCCTCCTCTAGCGCCAAATTAATTAGTTAGAAAATGCTACCGCAACAGCAGAATGTCCACGAGGATTCCTCTACGCAAAAAGAAAAAAAGAAAAGATTAGGTTGGCATTAGGTGGTAATGACAAAATCCGCAATCACTTAGTTTCCATGGAAATATGAAACTGAAGCAAAGTTGGAAATCCGAGCGCGTAATTAACACGCTCGCGACGAGTTTCTAAGCTGAGTGTCGCTGTCTTTTTCTGCGTCTTCGTCATTGTCGTCATCGTCGTCGTGAAGAGGCGGTGCTCTTTCGGCCAGCGTGCTCTGCTTCACCCTCTCCACGGTTACGAGGGCCTCTTTCGTAGGTATTATTAGTGTAAAAGCCTCACACGTAGTGTCGGCGCCCTTTAATCTCACTCGGACGAACGGAGCCGACGCAACGTGCGTGAATGTACAGCATTGTGGTCTCGCTGCCTCAGATAGGGGGATTTCAGCTTTCAGCTGCCACAAATTAAGACGCGATTATAAAATAGTACGATGCTGCCGCTTCTTCCATCCTTTGCTCTTCCTGGCTTCTCGCTTCTATCTTTCATCTCGGTTAGTTTCCCGACCTTTTCGCTGTAGCTTGGGCAACTTCAAAACGAAGAAAATTGGCTCGAGATAAATGGCACTTTGTGTTCGAGCGATATAACGAACTTTGTCGAGCTTCGCTTCTTACTCCGCGTGAATTTCACATCGTGAGTCAAGGGTTGTAAGTTTAAAGCTGTGAGTAATCCAACATGGCTGCTCCTAATTTTTAATGTCGTACTATTGGGCTGGCAACTAAGTGATTGCGGATTTTGTAATGCTAATGTAATGTTTCTTTTTTCAATTACTCTTAGCTGATTATTAACCTTTCACACTGCCACGTTTAATAACATCGTAAACTAATCGATCGATAAGACCCATTCACTTCGGCGCAAATTTTTATTTGACTTTTTTATTCGATCATTTACCGGTCTGTAAATATTTATTGCCTGCAGAAAAAAGTATATCTTTCTTCGAAATACTTTTCTACAACCTTCCAACCTTTCGTGTTTCCCTTTGCAAAATAAGTTCAATCCTAACCTAAAAATCCAACATCGAGAAAATTCCTCGACCTTTCTTATACCACTCGTCAACGATGCTTGACACTGTCAAAGACGACCGCAAGACTCGCATAATGTACAATAAACAACACGAACAACTAAAATAAAAAAATTACATTTCAACTTACAGATTACACGTTTGCGTCCGAAGAACATGCCAATAGTCAGCCATTTGTGAAAGGAATTACGAAGTGAAAAACATTCGTGAAACTCGCTTGGCTCTTACCGTTGTAGCGTGAGAATCGTCGGCTGACAGTGTCGCACCAAACGGAATCTAAAGTCCCGATCGAAGTTCGTGCAAAGTGCTGTTCACGAGCGCATTCTACCTGTTCCCCTTTAAACTTCAAACAGCCTGAAATTACCAGCACGAATTGCGTAACGAATGTCTTCTCGTGCTTACCATCCAAGAGGCGAAAAAAGTATTTTATAAGGAGCCAACAGGCACGCAGAAACGTCAGTCGACCGCTGCTTATGCGGAAATATGATCGCGTGGCTGTGCATAAGCGAACGATTGTGTATAGGAGGAGGTGGTGCAGGAGGTCGAGGTCGTTGCCTGTAACTGAATCATCCTCGAGGACGGTAAACAAATTGGAGTAAGTGGAGTCTCGTCGCGATGATGCATGCGCACGTGCGCGCGTGCGCGCGCACCACACAGGTACACGTACGATGAGATCGCGTTGTACAGTCGATCGATGCGTGTTCGAGCGCAGCGTAAACGCCGCCTTTGTGTATTTCCGGTTCGCGGCTGTCCACCGCCACCGCCAAGCAGGATCAAGGTCGCGCATTTTGTATGCAAATTCGTTATTATTCTCGCGAACGCGTTCACAAATTTGTTCAGCATCGGGTCGTATGGAAAGTTCGTTCCGATTTACATTTCCACTCGATATACATTTATCGATGTATATAGATGTCCTTTCGTTTCACAACGTTTCTCAATCTTTCACGCAATTCGAATATTTCATTCTTCCAGAAGCTGTCAGGTTTTTCGGCGTGAAGCTTCTCCATGTGATTTTTTACGTCGACCAAATTCCTCAAAAGTCGGAACGAAGTTTCCGGCCGAGTCGATATATTTGCATTTGTCTAATTACCGACTGAGTATGAACAAACCATTGACAGGATGATATACTAGATGCGAAAGTAAGTCAGAAACGTAGAATAAAACTTGTCCGCTTGAGGCTTCAGGTTAAATAGGAACACCGAATAGCGGTGATTGGATTTAAAAATTCTCATTACTTTTCCAATTTCCTCAATTCTCCAGCGGCGTTAGAACGAAGAATAATGTCATAAGAATTCCGTGTTATGCGGTGGAAACTTGTAATTGGCTTCTGCTTGTTGTATATAATTATTGTATATTTTATGTTTTCTATTATTGTACATTAAATGTATACTGTATATAATGTATGCTAATTATTGTGTACATATTTTATATTAAATACATGTTGCTCATGATGTATATATTTAATACAACATGTACGCATACAATGCATATGTAATGTATATTAGTGTACACAATAATTATTTATATTAAATGTATGTTGCATATGATGTATATATATAACATAATATAACATGTACACATATAATACATATATAATGTATACTAGTGTACACAATAATTATCATATACATAATATTGCATATAATTATTGAACATAATGTACATCAAATATATACCATATATGATATATATGTATATAACGTGTACATATGATGTGTATTAATGTTCACCGATGTACACAATAATTATCGTACACATAATTTTGCATATAATTGCTGCACGTATTGTACATCAAATATATATTGTATATGATATGTGTATATATAATGTACATTAATGTATACCAATGTACACAATAATTATTGTGTATGTAATATCGCATATAACTATTGCACACAATGTACCTCAGATATATATTGTATATAATATATATGTATACAATGTGTGTATTAATGTATACCAATGTATAATTAATTGTTTGTTCTAATTTTTGCGTAATGTTGTTACACTATCGACGACTTAATCGAACGAAAAGCTGGTCGTTCGCAACGAAATACGAACACACCGCTCTACAAGATGCTCGCGGCAGACGATTCATTTCCATTCGATAAATGAAAAACGATCACAAAGACGAAAAATTATGCGAAATAGTTAATTATTACATGACCCAAGGGTGTCCCGTGGTTTGGCTCGCGGAACGAGTATATGCGTGCGAGTATGCAGGCAGAGGAATCGTAAGGGCAGTGGCCGTGACTGACTGACTCATCCGTCATGAACGCGGGGCGCACTGCACGGCGAGCGGCTCTCCCTTTTCAGACCGACGCGACGCGGCGCGACGAGAAAAGTGGAGCGTCGACCCCGAACAACGCGCCTCTTTTTTCTCCCTCTTGTGTCGATAACGCCCGGCCGCTACTCTCGCCACTTCTCACCGATACCGTCTCTCGCACCGCCACCTATTCTGCAACCGCGTAAACGATAAAACAGCGGCGCGATCGCCTCCGCTTTATTCGCGCCGCGATCGCCTTGGGTGGCGACCGGCAAGTTTGTCTCTCGCGGAGGTACACTACCGGTCGAAAGTTTCCAGCTGCTGCGTACATCTTACGCATGAACCAACTACGATCGTCAAATCGTCGTGCCCACTTTGCCTATGTGCAATCCGATACAGTTTAAAGGAAAACGACAGTCTGGACTATTTCGATATCTCGCAGACAGATTTTTCGCCAGTGTTTTATTTCTATGCGAGTGAAGCAACTTTCTAACGACTGATATTTAATGGGGCTGTTAGCTGGAAGCAGTTCAGAGCCGAGAGGCGACGATTAAATAAACAAAAAATAATTTCGAAATTTCGACCAACAGCGTGTCTCCTCTTTCGTTAACTAACCGAGTTCCTCTAACTTGCAGCGAAACCATCGTTCCGATACATTTCTCGATTATATATTTCCTCTTCAAGCGATATATCGAGGCTGCTTTCAAAAGAATTCCACCAATCTGCTTGCTCGGTGTATATCGGTCAATGTTGGTAGCGTGATCGTCGAGAAAAACTGACCGCGATTATAATAAAACACGTGCATTACTTTCAATTGCTCTTGGCTCACTGAAGATACCTAATATGTAGGTATATCTGTAATAACAGGCGAATCGAGTGTCAGTTCTCGAGAACGTTTTGCTCGAGCTAGTCTCTCCCTCTCTGGGTGGTCACACACGAGCAGTTTCCACGTCATGGATGCACCGGGTTATCTGGACGAAGTAGAGTTGATGGTTTGAGCGAACGTAACTCTCAAACGATCGTCAACATTCGGAGAAGTATCATCCACGGAGTTTTTGTTCCCATTTACTACACTGACACGTCGTTTCTTTTTTTAGTTAAAAAGAGGATGGAACAAAGCACCAGATATTAGAACACCGAGCGCTGTGTTACGTAAAATGTGTAAAACAATTGTTCGAATTTACTGTCCATGAAAAATTGGAAATACGTGTTTCTCATTTATTTTTTAATTCGTACGAATACTATTAAACGTGTACATTATATAAACTGTACGAAATACTTTGCACGTATAATACGATACACTTTGCACGTATAATACGATACACTTTGCACGTATAATACGATACACTTTGCACGTATAATACGAGTATTATTGATTGCGGATTTTGTTATTAAGTGGTAATGACAAAATCCGCAATCACTTAGTTGCCAAGCCAATATATGTACGACATACTCTTATTAATAGTCTTCAACGAGTATTGTGGAAATACGATGCATCTTATGATATTTAATACATATTGAACTTACTTAATTACCAGCATATGAATACGATGTAAGTGCAGCGAAGTGGCAATGAACGAGTACCGATTGCTGATATTATGCAAACGTTATATGGCAACCGTGAAAGTACCATGTGAATGTTATGTCAATATTAATGGACGAGTAGATGGCGTAAGAATACAATTACTATGATAGCGAACGTGTATTATGTACAGCGCATAGTATAGGAAACGTGAACGATGAATGAAATTTTGAAATAAGACGAGCGATTTGCGACAATCTTCAGGAGTGTTATTAACATATTACCAGCGCGGCAAATTAACGTGAATAAATGGTAATTCCGATGCAATTTTGCATTTCATTGCTGCAGGCGTATATTTATACGTGGCATCGTACAAGGGAAATTAATGAAGAAGGGAAAACACGAAGTTAAATTGCGATATCTCATAAGCACTTAAGAAAATTTACGAACATTAATTTTCACGGTAGATTAACGCGGATACGTGAAAATTCCCGTGGAATTCTTCACTCCGTAACGTAATTACGTATCCATGCGCGGTGTTACACGGAATAAATGAATACAAAAGGGGCAATATATGAATAAATTACGATACTCTTCTAGATAGTCAGCAATCCCTTTGTTGCTGTAACCGTTTTCGTAACAAATCAACGAATATATATTTTCTACTTATATTATCGGTTCTTCGAAAGTATCTATTTTTATTTTATAATTAATGCTACCAAACTAAACGAATGCACCGTTATACATGCGTGCGTCAGGAACAAAGTAGTACGTTGGAATTTGAAGATAAGTTATATTATCAGAGTGACAAATAAATTTAAGTAATACGTATATGCCAACGTATCATTAAATTTTCCATTCTTTTGTAGTTAAACAATGCAATATAAAGGAAATATATATATATATATTTTATTGTATTATATTATAATTAATTATATATAATTAGAACCATATATATATGGTTTTTAAAGGATGCAAAGTAACTTAGGTTTTTTATGAAAAAATAATGCTTTCGAAATTTTTGTATATATGTATTAGTATATTTTTCGTTTGATATGAACCCCTTTTTGTTCGAACCATTTTGTTTAAATTGTCAGAACCAAATCAGATACTGTTTATGTTTATGCTTGTGTCTATGTTTGTGCCTATGTTTGTGTCTATTTTATGTCTATTTTGTGTCTATTTTGTGTCTATTTTGTGTTTATGTTTGTGCCTATGTTTATGTTTATGTCAATGTTTATGTTTGGGTCTATGTTTATGTTTGGGTCTATGTTTATGTTTGGGTCTATGTTTATGTTTATATCTAATGTTTATATCTATGTTTGGGTCTATGTTTATGTCTAATGTTTATATTTATGTTTGGGTCTATGTTTATGTTTATGTCTAATGTTTATGTTTATGTCTAATGTTTATGTTTGGGTCTGTGTTTATGTTTGGGTCTAATGTTTATGTTTATGTCTAATGTTTATGTTTGGGTCTATGTTTATGTTTATGTCTAATGTTTATGTTTATGTCTAATGTTTATGTTTATGTCTAATGTTTATGTTTGGGTCTGTGTTTATGTTTGGGTCTATGTTTATGTTTATGTCTAATGTTTATGTTTATGTTTATGTCTAATGTTTATGTTTGGGTCTATGTTTATGTTTATGTCTAATGTTTATGTTTATGTCTAATGTTTATGTTTGGGTCTATGTTTATGTTTATGTCTAATGTTTATGTTTATGTCTAATGTTTATGTTTATGTCTAATGTTTATGTTTGGGTCTATGTTTATGTTTATGTCTAATGTTTATGTTTATGTCTAATGTTTATGTTTGGGTCTGTGTTTATGTTTATGTCTAATGTTTATGTTTATGTTTGGGGTGTTTCTAATGTTTATGTTTATGTCTATGTTTATGTTTGGGTCTATGTTTATGTTTGTGTCTAATGTTTATGTTTATGTTTATGTCTAATGTTTATGTTTGGGTCTATGTTTATGTCTAATGTTTATGTCTAATGTTTATGTTTATGTTTATGTCTAATGTTTATGTTTATGTCTAATGTTTATGTTTGGGTCTATGTTTATGTTTATGTCTAATGTTTATGTTTATGTTTGGGTCTGTGTTTATGTTTATGTCTAATGTTTATGTTTATGTTTATGTCTAATGTTTATGTTTGGGTCTATGTTTATGTTTATGTCTAATGTTTATATCTATGTTTACGTCTAATGTTTATGTCTAATGTTTATGTTTATGTTTGGGTCTATGTTTATGTTTATGTCTAATGTTTATGTTTATGTCTAATGTTTATGTTTATGTCTAATGTTTATGATTATGTCTAATGTTTATGTTTGGGTCTATGTTTATATCTAATGTTTATATCTATGTTTACGTCTAATGTTTATGTTTATGTTTGGGTCTATGTTTATGTTTATGTCTAATGTTTATGTTTATGTCTAATGTTTATGTTTGGGTCTGTGTTTATGTTTGGGTCTAATGTTTATGTTTATGTTTATGTCTAATGTTTATGTTTGGGTCTATGTTTATGTTTATGTCTAATGTTTATGTTTATGTCTAATGTTTATGTTTATGTTGTATGTCTAATGTTTATGTTTATGTCTAATGTTTATGTTTGGGTCTATGTTTATGTTTATGTCTAATGTTTATGTTTATGTTTGGGTCTGTGTTTATGTTTATGTCTAATGTTTATGTTTATGTTTATGTCTAATGTTTATGTTTGGGTCTATGTTTATGTTTATGTCTAATGTTTATATCTATGTTTACGTCTAATGTTTATGTCTAATGTTTATGTTTATGTTTGGGTCTATGTTTATGTTTATGTCTAATGTTTATGTTTATGTCTAATGTTTATGTTTATGTCTAATGTTTATGATTATGTCTAATGTTTATGTTTGGGTCTATGTTTATATCTAATGTTTATATCTATGTTTA